>NC_089582.1:86124073-86431471 GCF_019320115.1 Miscanthus floridulus | reverse complement strand
TTTGTCCCTAATGGTGGGTTCCTATCTGCTTATAGATGAACCTGAGGTCTAGTCACGGGAGTACCAGTGCTAGGACGGGCCGTGGTCTGGGTGAAGACTAGGGCGAGAATGGTCATGGTGAAGATCATGGCAATGCCAATGGGGAGAGCCATGAGGCCCCACTTTTGTCTCCTCCTCCTCTGCCACCACCACCACCGCCTCCAATGACACATGCTGAGATGATGGCCGAGATGTTGGCTGCTCATCAGGAGTTGGCCCGTGCCTTGGAGATGCTGGCACAGGCTATTGGTGGCTTCGCCCGTGGAGGCCTCGGTGGCAATGGTGGGAACAGGGGTAGTGCCCATGGTCCTGAGAGGCCCTATTCCTACTAGGACTTCTTGGGAACACACTTGCCCACATTCACGCTAACTATGGAGCCTCTGGACATGGAGCATTGGCTTTGTATCTTGGAGCAGAAATTCCAGCTGCTCAATGTGACCGATGAGCAGACGGTGCGCTTTGCTATGCAATAGCTTCTGGGATCTGCTAGTGCATGGTGGAACACCTTCAATGCCATGCAGCCAGTGGATCACCACATGACTTGGTAGGAGTTTATTACTGCTTTCTGCTAGCACTATATTCCTATTGGGCTACTGAATAGGAAGCTGATAGAGTTTCTAGAACTGAAGCAATGAAGCATGACTGTGATGGAGTACGTGAAAAAATTCAACCATCTCGCACAGTATGCTGGGGTTCATGCAGATACTAATGAGAAGAAGATGGATCCTTTCAATCACAGTCTTTCTTGTATCCTATAGGAGAAGCTATACACTGGGGGATATTAGACTTTTGGTGCTCTGATGAATGCAGCCATTGCTATGGAGGGACTACAGCATGACTCTTAGGCTGAGTGGAAGTGCAATAAGGTGATTACTAGATCTTCTAGTCACCCATTGTCACAAAAGGTTTAGGTGGTGGGGCAGGTGTTCTATCACTCTTTGGGAGGACAACCGTCTCGCCAGACTCAGTAGACTTATTAGGCCCTTCCTACTCAGTATCGTGCACGTGCTCAGCAGGTGCAACAACCACAGGGACAGTAGGTTCTGCCTCATTAGGGATAGGGGAACAAGCCGAGTGCTTGTTTTAAGTGTGGCAAGGAGGGCCACTATGCTCGTGAGTGCCCTTAGAACTAGCCTGCGTAGTCTTCCTAGCCTTCTGCCAACTCTCATCTGGTCAAGAGGACTATCATCAGTAAGAAAGTGCCCGTGAGTCATTCAGGACAGGTTAACTTCACTGAGGCTGAGGAGATTCTGTAGGGAGAGCCTATGATGGCTGGTATGTTCACCATTGATTCCCACCCAGCATACGTATTATTTGATTCTGGTGCATCACATTCATTCATGAGTATGGGGTTTGCACAAAGGCACAATATATCTACTATGACTATTCCTATTGCCTATAGAATCAAAACTCTAGGTGCATAGTTGTGTGTTAACACTCGGACGGATACAGTGAGGCTAGTGTTAGCACCTCACCCTTATCATCTCCAGTTCATGTTGCTTCCTAGGCAAGGCATAGATGTAATTCTAGGAATGAACTGGTTGAGAAATTATGGGTAGTCCTAAACCTCAGGTAGAGAGTTGTTGAGTTGAAGCTTCCTTCTTCCAAGGATAGAATGTCTCTCCTTATATCTTTAGTCCCTGCCTTGCCAGTCATTGCTCATGCTAAAGCTTCCCCTGATCTGGTTTCTATTCCTGTGGTTTACGAGTTTCTAGATGTCTTTCCCAAAGATCTACCTGGGTTACCACCGGATCGAGAGGTTGAGTTTGTGATTGAGTTAGAACCTAGTACTGCTCCTATTTCACGACATCCCTACCACATGGCTCTAAAGGAATTAGCAGAAATGAAGAAAGTTAGAGGAGTTGTTGGAGAAGGGATTCATCCATCCAAGTTCTTCACCATGGGGTTGTCTAGCTATTTTTGTGAAGAAGAAGGATGGCACTCTGTGGATGTGTGTGGATTATCGCCCTCTCAACATGGTAACCATAAAGAACAAGTATCCCTTACCCCGTATTGATACTTTGTTCGATCAATTAGCTAGAGAAAAGGTGTTTTCTAAGGTTGATCTTTGCTCTGGATATCATCAAATTAAGATCAAACCAGAAGATATACCAAAGACAGCTTTCTCTACTAGGTATGGGTTTATGAATACCTAGTCATGTCTTTCGGTCTCACCAATGCTCCTACATTCTTCATGTACTCATGAATTTAGTCTTCATGCTGGAGTTGGATAAGTTTGTAGTGGTATTCATTAATGACATTTTGATATACTCCAAGAACAAGGAAGAGCATGCACAGCACCTTCGGATAGTATTGACTCGATTAAGGGAGCACAAGCTGTATGCCAAATTCAGCAAGTGTGAGTTTTGGTTGGATTGAGTGCAGTTTTTTGGGACATGTCCTGATGCCTGAGGGTATCTCTATGGATCCAAGCAAGGTGCAAGATGTTCTAAATTGGAAATCTCTAAAGTCAGTGCATCAAATTTGTCAGTTCCTTGGTCTTGCTAGTTATTATCGATGCTTCATTCCTAATTTCTCCAAAATAGCTCAACCAATGACCAAGTTGCTACAAAAGGATGTCAAGTTTGTATGGAGTCCGGCTTGTGAAGAAGCTTTCCAAGCTTTGAAGCATTTTCTTACCTCTGCTCCTGTTCTCGCCCAACCAGATATTTACAGGCCATTTGATGTGTACTATGATACCTCTAGGACTGGACTGGGATGTGTGCTTATGCAAGATGGCCATGTGATAGCTTATGCTTCACGATAGCTAAAAAAGCACAAGTTGAATTATCCCACTCATGATTTAGAGTTAGCTGTAGTTGTGCGCGCTCTAAAAAATTGGAGGCACTATCTATTGGGAAATAAAGTGCACATTTATATGGATCACAAGAGCCTCAAATATATTTTCACTCAATCTAAGCTGAATATGAGGCAACAGAGGTGGCTTGAGTTAATCAAAGATTACAACTTAGAGGTTCATTATCATCCTAGAAAAGCTAATGTGGTAGCTGATGCTTTAAGTCGGAAGTCGCATCCAGTTGAAGAAGAATCTTTGTCCCTTAATCATTATGAGGTGTTAGCTCATATTGCTCTAGTCTCAGATTTATTTGAGGAAATCATTATAGAGCAAAGGCAGTATACTTTAGGGATTCCTTATATCAAGAAGTTGATTGCGGAAGGGCATGGCCCTTATTTTAGTATTGATGATCAAGGTGTGGTGAAGTTCAAGAACCAATTAGTGGTTCCATCAAGCGACGACCTTAGAAGAAAGATTTTGGATGAAGCTCATAACTCCAAGTTATCCATTCATCCAAGAAGTAACAAGATGTACCATGATTTGTGTCACTTGTATTGGTGGCCAAATATGAAATAGGACATCACCAAATACATCTCAAAATGTGACATTTGTGGAAGGGTTAAGGCAGACCACATGTGTACCCCTAGGTTTTTACAGCCCTTGCCTATCCTGGTTTGGAAATGGGAAGATATTTCCATGGATTTTATTGTGGGTTTGCCCCGCACAGTGAAGGGATATGACTCTATTTGGGTCATTGTGCATCATCTTACCAAGTCCACTCATTTCCTTGTAGTGGATACTAGATATTCAGCTAAGAAGTATGCCAAGTTATATTTTGATCGAGTTGTGACTTTGCATGGAGTTCCTCTCACCGTTGTTTCAGATAGAGGGTCAGTCTTTGTCTCCCGTTTCTGGGAGCAACTCTAGAAATGTCTTGGTACCCATCTCCTCCGGAGTTCAACTTATCATCCATAGACTGATGGACAAACAGAAAGGGTCAACTAGGTACTTGAGGATATGTTGAGAGCTTGTGTCATCTCCTTCCTAGAAAAGTGGGATGAATGCTTGAATCTAGCTGAGTTTTTGTATAACAATAGCTATCAAGAAAGCATTCGTATGGCACCTTTCGAGGCTCTATATGGCAAGAAATGTAGAACACCGCTCAACTAGGTTGATGTGGGTGACCATGGATATTTTGGGCCTAATTTTATAAAAGAAGCTCGTGAGCAAGTTAGCATTATTCAAAGTCATTTGAGGGTAGCTCAGAATCATTAGAAAACTTATGCAGACAAGTGAAGAAGGCCCTTGCAGTTTGAGGCTGGTGATCATGTGTACCTAAAGGTATCCCTGATGAGAGTTGTGCATAGGTTTGGGGTTCATGGGAAATTATCTCCTCGTTATGTTGGGCCTTATAGGATTTTGGAGTGATGTGGTTCTGTTGCTTATCAGCTCTAGCTCCTAGATATTTTGTCAGCAGTACATAATGTCTTCCATGTTTCCTAGTTAAAGAAATGTTTGCAGGTTCCATAGGAAGTAGTGGAAATTGAAGGACTTCCACTCCAGCCTAACTTGTGTTATATTGAGCATCCCATCAAGAACTTAGATGAGAAAGAAAGAGTGACTAGAAACAAAGTGGTGAAGTTTTATAAAGTTTAGTGGCAAAATCATTTGGAGGACGAAGCAACTTGGGAGCAAGAGAGTTATATTATAGAGCATTATCTCCATCTTATCTATGGTGTACTGAGGTAATAGTTTATGTTAAAAGCTTACGCTTACCCCTTTTTCCTACACTAGGCACTCACATGAAATCTTGGGGATGAGATTTTGTTTTCGGGGGGAAGAGTTGTAACACCCTTGGTGTTACACCGTAAATCATTTACTAAAACATGTCATGAGCATCATGGTGTTGTGAGAATGCATGTGATGAAATGAATAGGTGAAGCATTGCAACTAAAACGATCAATAAAAATGCAAACAAAAAGTTACTCCATGATTTGTATAGTTACCAAGTAGGGTTGTAAGCCAATTTTTATTGAACAAAATTACTATAGAACCTATATATGGGACTTAAATAAGGTTTGAAGTGCAAACATTGTAGATGACGATGAAATACTTGCTGTTGAAAAATGACCTTGTTAGCTAATATTTCCAATAGCTTAGAAATGCAATTTGAAATAGAGTTCAACTCAAAAACTTAGAAAATTTCCAAGTCTGTTGACAGCTAGACATTGTCATGTTTAGCTAATTATTTTGAGAAATTGGGTTAAGGAATGGTGTAGTGTGATAGCTCAGTTTAGTAGCCTCATATATCACCTTGAGTGTAGTGAAGTCGATTTAGGGTTAGAAGCAACGGTTTAGTTGTGGTCGATGCTTTAAAATTCGTGCACAACACGTTTATGGCCTAGTTCACTGGTTGAGTGCAATCACCAACCCCCCAGGGCACGACATCACTGTTTAGGGCTCTCTGTGCATGCATGCACATGCTGCCATGCTTGGCTAGCCACCGTGGGTCGGTTGGCCGGGCCACGCAGTGCTGCTGCCATGCAAGGCCGACGCCCTGGCCACCCTGCCGCTACCCCGTCCTGCTGCCGCCTCGTTGCTCTGCCGCTACCGCCATCGCGCATCACGACGTAGCTGCCACTGTTGCCATTGCATCCTCTCATGCTCACCTCTGCCCATCACACCGCACTATGCCACTGGCCGAGTTAATGCTGCGCACACATGGTCATGCTCGCCGTCGCCACGCCATTGATGGCATTGTGGTGCATGGGCCACGTCAGTCATGAATGTGCGCGTCTATCGGCTAGTGCTTGGACGCAGGTCTCTCTAGTCACGCCAACCGTGTCTCGCCAAGGCGCACACATGCCGAGCCAACGGCCTCACCCCATCATTCCCTCGCTCTCTCTTCTCTCTCTGTTCCTCTCTAGCACCGCCGTTGAGTCGAGCCGATGTCGTAGCTGCAAGGGGTCACCTCCCATCAATTCTGTGTACCCATGTCTCTGCCCCCATGACCTCCCATCAACCGCCCCCACCCCGCCTTGATTACTGCTAGACTGAGCTCCAATTTTGGAGCTTTGCTTCTGCAACCACACCGTTAAGACCCAACCTGCCATCACCGTGGCCAGCTCCTACCTCACCATTCTGAGTTGAATTGACTACACCACTAGTCCTGCCTAGAACCCCTCCTCGTCATGCGCACCTAAGCTGCATCCCTATCTCTTTCTCCACACCGCTATCATGGTCGTGCCACTACGGTCCACCGTCGAGCTCACCACGCACACATGGTCAGGCTTGCTCGGGGCATCTTTGGCGAGCCATCACCACCGGTAGGTGCGTGGTGAGTTGTTGATGCTCACCCACAGCCTCTATTCCCTCTTCTATGTCATGGCTCACTGAAACGTGGTTGCCACCACTACAAGTCATCCTTCGTCATGGAGGGACCACCTAGTTACATCTCCGTTCATCCTACCGCCGCCCAAAGTTACGTGTCGACTCGTAGGTGGGCATCGACCCCTTAGCCAAACCTACATGGGTCCTAGTTGGCCGATGTAGTGAGCTCGTACCGGCCACTGCCACCGTGCTACGAGCGTGGGGGTCCTAGGGACCTCCCCAATGCAAAGGTAGGGTCTTTTGGGGACCTTCATGCATAACGGCTGACTGAGTGAATAGGGTGCTTGGTAGTAGCGCTAATAGCTAGAAATGTGGGGGCTTTTCTGCTAAGTCACTAGCGCGTGTGGGCTCCCCATCATTGGCCAGTCTCTTGTGGGCCGTGCTGGTGGGCCACCGCGCACTGCGTCGCGTGGGCCACGCAATGAAAGCCATTTTTCCTTTTTTCTAGAAATAGATAATAGCTTTCCAATTTCATTTCTAGACTAGATTCATATAATTCATGTAAAATCGTCTAGATGTCCAAAAATCGTGAAACCAATTTTGTTAGGTTTATAAAATCATGCTCTATCTATTGGTGTATGTAGCTTATGTTTAGATGTGTTGACATTAGGAGCTATTAAATTAATTGAGAATGATTAATATTATTAGGTTAAATATTGTGGGAATTTTTGTGGTAAAATGGTAATAGCTTTAACCCTAAAAATTTTATGGTAGTTTCCTGATATTATTATGTGCTCACTATAAATTTTGTAGCCTTAGAATAGGCTAAGTATTAGAGTAGTTGGGTGCTCCTTGTTTTAAGTATGAGTTAAATCATTAATAAGAGTAAGGAGATATTTTAGTTGCTAAGTTAAAACTTGATAGATGAATCCATACTTTGTTTGATGAAAATAATAGTTAGCTTAGTATCTTAGTCATTAGAGCTAGTTAGTAGCTTAGTGGATGTATTCTTATTTTAAGAGTTGTTGTTGCTTAAATACTAAATATTGTATCATGATCGCATGCATGTAGAGAACAAGTTGGTGGAGATAGTGACCCTAGATGATCGTGAGTACGAGGAGATCATCGAGGAATATGAGGAGGAGATCCTCATGAGGGAGGAGGTCCTAGAGCCACCGATGACTAACACAGTTGTCACCACGCCTACCCAAGGCAAGCCCTAGTGCATAACCCTTATTTTGATAATCACTGCATATATATGAGATGTGCATTTATGTCATAGGAATGTTATGGAAATGACATGCATAGATATATCTACCTATGAGTCCTACTAGTGTAGGTTGAGTAGCTACTATGCTTAGGTTTTTCGGTAGCATGAGTAACTTGCCATTATTCACAATAGGTGATATATATTACTCTCATGATAAAATGATAAAAAGGAAAAATGGAGATCGGGCAGAGATATGGTATGGGTATTGGCGGGTGTAACAAGTTTTCTCGTAGCCATCGGGGCATAGCTTGGTTACACTATTTTCGCTATCCGTGTCGATTGAGGACCGTCCGTTGTTGTGGATGGTAGTTAGGTCACAGACTTATTATCCTGAGCACATACTTGCTTATGGGAGCGGGAAGACTCATTATGCTCTTGTCAGGAGTTCTGGCTCTTTTTAGAGCAACTAATTGGAGGGGGGAAAAGGTGGAGGTCTAAGCACCATGTTGAGACTGGGTCTCAAGTGTGGGAGCTTGGAGTCCAAGTTTGGATGGGGACCTAGACCCCTCGACTGGAGTGGAATGGGTTGGTCTTGCTTATGTCTAGGGTACAAGTGGGTCGTGTGTTTCAGGGACCTAGGTGGGATACATTGGTTCATGAATCGCCATTTCTAGGAGATGGTATGACTTGGCTATGGTCTAGCACTATAGTAAGAACTGGAAGATGACAAAAGGAGAAATGATTTTGATTGCTCAACTCTTGCTTGAAAGTAGAGTAGGTGCTTACCTAGAATGGTTAGCTAATGAAGTAATCATGATTGCTAATAAAACATGATCATAAGGACGTACTGCTAGTAATGCTTTTCACAAATTAAGGAAAACAACAGACCATATTGCCTATCATATCGTTGGAGTCGGGAAAATATTCTCACTAGTCAGGTAAGTCTTGTGAGCACATTGTGTACTTTGGGTTTATTTACCCCTGTTGCAGGTGCAGCTTGAGGAGTAGCTCTTGTGTGGAGGATTCTTCTGGTGGGCATAGATTGGATCCTTGTATCACATCGCTAGTTGTTTATTTCAATTTTGCTATTTAATTTCTGCACTCTAAACTTTTGTATTGTAATAAATAATTTCTAAGAACTCTTTGTTGTATGAAATGAACTAAGTATTGTAAACTCATACTCATTATTGGATTCTAGATGTAAAACATGGATTGTTTTGAGCTCTCCCATGGGGTGTGCTCGATGGAGCAGTCCGATCTGGCTCACTTTTAGGGTGCTTAGTGTCTAGTGGGTACAGACTGGATCCTTGTATCACGTCGCTAGTTGTTTATTGCATCATCATCGCATGCATGTAGAGAATGAGTTGGTCAAGATAGTGACCCAGACGATCGTGAGTACGAGGAGATCATTGAGGAATACGAGGAGGAGATTCTCATGAGGGAGGAGGTCCTAGAGCCATCGACGACTGACATAGTTGACACCGCACCTACCCAAGGCAAGCCCCGGTGCATAACCCTTTTTTTTATAATCACTGTATATATATCAGATGTGCATTTATGTCATAGGAATGTTATGGAAACCTATTTACACCAAATTTTGGAAGGAGAGCATGGGAACTCGAAGCTTCTAGGATTGTGTCGTCAAGGAATCAGTTGTGTAAAGATCAATATTAGCTAATTCAGATGCGGTTCTATTCTTGCGTGGATATTTCTTTAGGTAGTGTCTAATGAGGTGAGATGGTCAGAGAGAGATGAAAATTGAATAAAAAAATCAAGAATTTTGAGGAGATACCTTGGCAGCATCAGGAGGTGAAGTGGAAGGATTCTCATTTTTTGCTATTTTGGAAGCATTGGTTGTTTCAATCATAATTGACTCCTTTGGGAGGTCAGCCGATGAAGGTCTGGTCGGTGTTGATCCAAACATCTAGAACAACAGTTTGGCACCTAGAGCCGATTGAAATGCAATGATGGACAACTGTAAGAAAAGGAATTGGATTAGAAATTGACCATCATTTTGGAAAGATAGATTGTTTTACCTAAGCAGTTGATGGTCTTGTTCTGTGAAATCTTTTCCCAGTGGTGGTTTTCTAGGTTCCCCCTTGAGGTACTTTGCATTTTGAGGATTGATATGTTACAATTGTAGGGGCAGCCTGGGTTTTCATTAGTTTCTTCAGTGTAGGTGCTGTTGATCCTAGTCTTGAGATTGGACATGGCGGATAATACTCTATGGCATGCCCTTTTCTGTCCACATTTGGGGGATTGAATTCAGCATCCTACAAGGGGGTTTCTATTAGATGAGTTGGCAGAGAGACTTTAGCAGATGATCTTTATGGAAGAAAAAGAGTTAACTAGTTACCTCACTGTCAGAAGCAAAATCTTCATCTAGAGCTATGTAGCTAGGATGGACTGGCCTACAGAAGAGATGGGAGTGTCATTCTTGCCACTAGGAATCATATAAATTTAAAGTGAAGGTGGCTCGGGTCCATTCATGCAGATAAAGGGAAGAAAGATTTGATCCTAACTAGAAAACTCTAGAAGCTTCCATTGCCTCACTGATGCATTCTCTCGGTTTCAGTATATCTTTGAAAAATAGCCGTGGGGGGGTTGGTAGTTGACCAAGACCAAATTGATGAGCTATGAAAGAAGGGTTGTGAAACTCATAGGTTGGAAGGTTGCCTAGAAGAAAAGAACCTATGGACATTTTGTCGTGGCCATGATGAAATTTGGCTGGTAGAACACAAGGTTTGATGAAAGAATTAAAGATTGCAACTGCTGTTTCGTCTAAGCAGCCTGATTCAAGTCAAAATTTGAATGGGAAGGCCAATCCATTATCCTCATCTTCATCATAGTGTATCTAGGTTAGAATATCTACATTAAACCCTCTATAAAACTTCTTGAAGAGGCGGCGCACATCAACAACAATTGTTATCGCCGATGCAGCTTCACCATAGTTCATACACTAGTGAGTTTTTGCTTCTTTGCGTTTGTATTCCTCATCAAAGTTGGAGGAGGGAAAACTCAAATTCTAGAGATTTGGCTTCATAATCCTGTGCCTATACAGATTTAACCACATTTGTATTAACCACCAAGGGCCCCTGATGGTGTGCACTGCTTCATTCTTCAGCAGTTGGGTAGCCACCTGGTGCATCAAGTGGTAAGCTGATCCTAACAAATATTTTCCAAGAGGAATCTTAGCGCCTACTGATAGATGCTCTTCCAAGAGTGTGTCATTGTAAGTTGGACCACAAGATGCCCCACAGAAGATGAATCTTTCTAACCACATGTTCAGAAAAGCCACATATTCTTTTCGCTAACACTCAATTCATTCCCAATGTGCTTCTGGATATAGCTTGCCTATCCTATGTAGTCCGATATTTTGGATAGATTCTTTGACCCAGCACCTAAGAGTTTGTATGGCTGCATTAGTCCTGTTATTCTAAGGCCAGTCCACATATGAACATCAGCCAAGGTAATAGTCATCGGGCCATGACCAAAGATAAAGGCATTCAAGGTGTTGGACCAGAAGTAAGAAGTGGCAATTAGGAGTGAATCATTTCTTTCCATCCCAGACAGTGAAAGTGTCAGGCATTAGCTTAAATCATAAACTTCCCAATCTCCGCCCTTTTTGTCTGACACTCATTGGAACTAGTCTCTCCATCCATTATGCATTTTTGGCCAATTCCTAAAGAATTTTTTGGTGTTCGAAGAAGATAAATCTACCAAGGACTGTCTGAAGGGAATTTGATTGGTTTCTTGATTGATAAAATCCAAAGGATTAGTGTGGGGGTATGACCCCCAGTATCCACAAGATAAGACATGGGTTGCACCATCAGAGGTGGCCCAGCCCACAAGATCAAGGTGTGTACGGCGCTGCTCGGCGTGCACCGCAAGATATTGTATATTACCAAATAGGCTACTTTACTTGTAACCCTACCCCTCCAAAGTATATAAGGAGAGGTAGGGGTCCCCTAGTGGATAGATCTATCTACTACAAATCAATACAATACACCAAAGACACAGGACGTAGGGTATTACATCGATCAGACGGCCTGAACCTATCTAAATCACTATCTCTGCGCCTTGTGTCACCATCCGGTTCCTGATTATGCGCATCCCCACCGACAAATCTACCATCATGGGATACCCCTCAGTAGACTACCAAGCATCTTTTATCGATAGTTGGCATGCCAGGTAGGGGGCATGCGTGCTGATCCACGGTGAACCAGATGGGATCTCAAGATCAATGTTGTTTGTGACAACGTCCTTCGTCAATAGTGACTACGACCTACAGCAGGACTCACTGTGCTTCTCGCGTGAACCTTCCTGCCAGATCTGATCTGCATGCATCAACACCGAAGATTTAAGCATAATATCATGTCATCATGTGATGATATATCTACACCGCCATGCAAAGCTTCTGTCGGGCACACGCATGGCAACAACAAGCAAGCTAATTATGGAAATCATGAAGACAGAGGCTTCCATGGATCACCAGGCATGCAAGTTAGTTATGGACCAAACTTGCATCTACAAAGGTATACATCACGTCACGCCTGCTTGCCTAGATGGATGCATCTATGATGAACCTCCGACTGCTCGGACTACTAATTCGACTCCATGCCAGAAGTCTACAAGTAAACTCCGTCAGGCTCTGATTACGTCCGTTCGCCTACAACTCCGCATACCCATCCAAGCTGTCAAACGAACTGAGCCGCTAAGTGAGCTGCCCGCATCGCTGACCAAAAAACATCATCGCCTCGGTTGATCAACTATGCGCTAAGCGCAACTATGACAAGTACTACAAGAAGCTCCTCGCCGACCACACGCCACTGACTCGCCGTCGTGCTCGTCGACCCTCGCCGACTACCCACTGCCTATTCACCGCCATTCTAGACAGCCCTCGTTGACTAATCCACACGGTGACAATTAAGCTAAGTCATGCTTTAATATTTTTCTAAATATTCTCCAATCTTCGTATATCGCCATAATTTTTCTCCGAGCTGTTTTCTCCATATTTGCTCTCCAAATGATTTTCTGAACCCTCGAACAGTCATGTTGATGCTCGGATGCCTCTAGAGATGGCCCTGTCTCTGGCTCCTCCCTACATGTGCTACGGGCTCCGCGCTCTGTGTTATGGGTGGTCAGTAGTGGCTCCTTGGTGACGCATGTTCCTCCTACACGTGCACGGGCTCCGCGCTCGACGTTATGGACTATGGGCTAGCTAGGGCTGGAGACTCAGCTACACACTAACTGGCGGGGCGGTTTATATTAAATATAAATACATCTTCGCTCCAACTGAACGTCGAGCTACATACGATATTTTTTCTCTAGAGTTCATATATTTTTACATCATGTACTACCCGTTCTCCATATTTGTATTGCAGGATCATCGTCTAGGTGATTGGACCACCAGGTGCTCGGACTTCTCCACTGATCAACTGGTCGGACTACAAGGTTCATGGACTTCATCGCTGACCAGTTGATCGGACTGTTCACCGCTACGCCGAGGGCTCCTCGGTGCTCGGACATCGCCAGCTACGCCGAGACTCCTCAGAGCTCAGATTCTTCGTGCTTGAGGACTAAGTGGGTACACTTCACCTTGCGGACATCGCTAGTGACGCCGGAGACTCCTCGGCACTCGGACATCACCAGCGACACCGGGAACTCCTTGCTCTTTGGTGCTCGAACATCGCCAACACCGCCAGGGACTCCTCGCTCTTCGGTGCTTGGACATCGCCAGCAACACCAGAGACTCTCGCATCGCTAGCGACTCCTCGCTCCTCGGTGCTCGGACATCACCTGGGACTCTCACTCCTCGGTGCTTGGACATCACTAGCAATGCCATGGACTCTCGCTCCTCGGTGCTCGGACATCGCCAGCTACGCCGGGGACTCTTCGGTGCTCGGACATCGCCCTTGGTGGTCAGATCTTGCTACATCTCATCGGTGTGCTATCAAGCTGCTCCATGCTGTTCAGATTAGGGTGCTGATCTTGGGCTGCACATCTGGGGTCTTGATACGTGCATGTCAGACGATGTCAGTAAGCTTTCAGACTTCTTTTTCTTTGACCCTGCTACAAGATTCATTCTTCATCTTCCAGCAGGCTCGAGGACTAAGTGGGCACACTTCACCTTGTGGTGAATGTGCGCTTTTCTCATCTCAAGGCTACGCCCAGGGACTAGCTGCCTGCTTGGCTGGTCTTCTACTTTCTGACCCTGGCACAACATGACTACGTCACCTACTGTCAGGCTCAGGGACTAGCTATGGGGGTATGGCCGCCGGTATCCACAAGACAAGACATGGGCCACACCATTAGAGGTGGCCCAGCCCACAAGATCAAGGTGTGTACGGCGCTGCTCGGCGTGCACTGCAAGATATTGTATAGTACCAAATAGGCTACTTTACTTATAACCCTACCCCTCCAGAGTATATAAGGAGAGGCAGGGGTACCCTAGTGGATAGATCTATCTACTACAGATCAATACAATACACCAAAGATACAAGACGTAGGGTATTACGTCGATCAGACGGCTCAAACCTATCTAAATCGCTGTCTCTGCACCTTGTGTCACCATCCAGTTCCTGATTACGCGCATCCCCATCGACAAATCTACCATCATGGGATACCCCTCGGTGGACTACTGAGCATGTTTTGTTGACAATTAGTATCTCCCATGAGTCCAAGGTAATAAGCATTCGGAATAATAGATGAAGGAATCAAAATTTCATTTTCCATTCCCTAGAAAGTTAGATGAGATGAACTTAAGGAAAAGTAAATACAGAGCAACAGCTGATAGTTGAGAAGCAGAAATTTTTAGACATACCTCAAGGATGTAGTTGTTGGTCGCCATTGTAGTTGGAATAGATCTGAATCTGAGAAAGGGTTGTAGAGGAGTGACTTCAAAAGCAGCCCGAGCAAAAGGGAGATACTACTAGGGTTGGAGCTCTGGTGGTGGTGGCTATGGTTGATAGGGCTTGTTCGAAGAAGAAGGGGGAAGTAAATCAGCCGGGTGGATTGAGGATGATATGTTGGGATGTTATATAGAGTTCAGCCTGAAAAGTCAGGAGTCATGCGTTTGTTTCAGAATAGGTGGTTGCAACGTGGTGAGCAGATGAATGAAATTTTGGAATAAAATCATTTTTATCCCAAAATTGGGGGGCATGTGTTTACACCAAATTTTTGGAAGGAGAGCACAGGGACTCGAAGCTTCTAGGATTGTGTCATCAAGGAATTGGTTACGTAAAGATTGATATTAGCTGATTCAGATGTGGTACTGGAATTGACTCTTTTTGGATAACATCAGAAGACGACATCAATGGACTACGGGGAAAGATATGTTAGACTCTATGGAAAGGAAAAGATTAGGGTCCAAGTTTTTTTATGTTAGGAATGTTTTCTTTTATTCCAAGAATTGTAATGAGTCATATTTGAGTAGGATTAATGTTTAGGTTTCAGGTATAAATATTGGACCCCGGTTATTGTACAAGGGCACGAACAATCAATCAACACAGTCTTTCCGACTTTCGCCAACACATTAGGAGTAGGAGTACTATAGATCTCGATGAGTTCTTTAGCAAATAGGGCTACATCGACTGATCGACCCCTAGCTTGCTTGTGAGTACCGTCACGACTTGTATTATGCTTGTAAAGCTGCATTAGTTGATTGGCCTTTTATGAGTTATAATATAAGTTAGTTATCGATTCATATTGTTGTTTGTAAGACTGCATCAGCTGATTGATCTCTTACAAACCATAATATAGATCAAAGTTATCAATCTTATGTTAAATAGCTTGTTTAACACAATATCACTAGTTATCAAATCTATTAAGATTAGTAAGATTTTCCTTGCTGTTTTTGGTTGATTCACCGGTTATCGATCTTATTATAATTAATGTTTTATTAATTATAACAAATCACCTGATTGAGATAGAGATAGAATTGGCATCACATCATCTGAATTGGTCGTCTTCTAGTCTGGTCACACTTTGAATCTTATAATTGAGGGCTTAATTCTGCTAGATCGGTTGTTTTATCTCTATTTCAATCAAACATAGTATGCATTCAAAGACATGTTCTAATCTTGAGTAATTTCACTAGTTAATAAGATCTAATCTAATGACACAACTATAGCTGCATCGACCCGGTCGAACCTCACTGGTAAGACTTTGGATTAGAGATTATCAATTAGTGGTTTTGTTTATGATCAAGATATTTACTCTGTTTGTTTGCTATGCATGCATTGGCTATTTTAGCCAATTCACCTATGCTTTCACACATATAGCATGTTTTTCATGAACCTGTCAATATATAGATGGTTTTATAGATTCTTTGGCTTTAGTTTGTTATTATTATCATAGCTATATCGATCTAATCGAACCTCACTGTTGATGGTAACAGATTAGATTCAGAGCATTTGTAGACTCATTTGTACTAGACAGTTGATTTGTTCACATGTTATATCCTTTCACGTTAAACTAATTGGCTCAATGCTTTACACTGGTTATATCCATCTAGCTGATGATGTTTCTTTATATTACTTATATTTGGGTGTATTGTACTTGTTCTGTCTAGATTAATCAATCATAATAAAATTGTTATGACCCATGAGTATCGGTTATTTTGAATTCGTACCATCATCATTGATATTAGCTGATAATCTTCAATTCAGTGATCCTTGCTTTACTGATATGTTGGATATCAACTATTTAGTCGATAGCCCTATCGAATCGGCTGTTTAGCCACATATTTGGAACTGTCTGGTGCAACACTGATATGTTCCGCCTTAAACTATTGATTATCTTCTCCTTGTCAATTGTAGGGTCAAATTGACTAGCACGCCTCTGGTCTCGAAGCCGACCAGTCCTATGTTTGAAGCCAAGCGGATCTCTAGTCTTGTTCCATCAAGCAGATTCTTTCGACTTGTTTTTTTATTACATCGCCACATTTTTGTGTCTACACACTTTTTGGCACACCTAGTGGGACCACAATCATCATGGCAGCTCACAACAATAGGAACATTCTTATGGTGCCTTATGAAGACTTACCTGATGAGGATAAAGATGTCATTGGTAAAGCTATAGAGGAGTTTCAGAACAAGTGTTTGTTGTCCTACACCAAGACACGTGACAATAAAGTTTTGATACTTGGACGGTCAGATACAGATGAAGCTGACGATAGGTGTTTCTTTGTAGATACTGTCAACAAATCTGTTCATGATGCCATATTGAATCATAATACAACTTTCTTGAACACATTACACAATACCATGAAGGAGGTGTTTCATGGATATCCAATTGATCAGATTGGACCGGCTTATTACAACATTCCACATCCGCCGACTCAGGGGACTAATCAAGCCAGTACTAGCCATCAAGAAGCAGCACTAGCTGACAATGATGATGCCTGGGCAATTCAGAGCTCATCTGAGCAAGTTTAGGATACTACTACTAATCAAATACAGTATAATCCTGGATCATTAGTGCAGCATGTGCAATAGCCGATGGGGCAAGTTCAGAATCAAATGGTTAATTTTGGCACATCAGGCCAAATACCGCCATCGGCTCAAAAAATAGCACCATCAGTTCAAAGGATTCATAGAGATATAGATCCTAACGTTTACAATTAGAGACTTCATGCAGCAAATCAGCAAAGGACTCAATAGATAGAGATTCCACAAGGATATTATTATGGCACAAATTATAAATACCCTTCATATGATTCCAAATCTAGGGTATCAAGGTACCCAAAATTTTAATCTGTAGATGGGTCAGCAATTGCAAAGAAATCCAAATTCAAATGTTGATAAGTTGTTGCTCAGAACTAAAATGATGAAGAATCAGTTTGGTTTAAAACCAAAAGGGCAGACCTTTTTGTACAAATGTCCATATCTAGAGTGGTATGATTTGGTTGCTCTTCCTACAAATTAGAGGCTTCCGAAATTTGCTAAGTTCACTGGTCAAGATAGTACAATTACAATAGAACATGTCAGTTAGTATCTTACTCAGTTGGGTGAAGCATCCATTGAAGAAGCTCATCGAGTTTGTTTCTTCTCTTTGACCCTGTCAGGATTAGCTTTTACCTGGTTTTCATCGTTACCAGTTAATTCTATTGCCAATTGGACTAACCTAGAGAAGAAATTTCATACATATTTCTATACTAGGATAGGAGAAAGGAAAATCATAGATTTGATGACCATAAGGCAAAGAACTAATGAATTGGGTGCTGAGTTTCTTTAGAGGTTCTAAGAAACAAGAAATGTGTGCTTTTCATTGAATGTGACTGATGATCAGCTAGCTGCTTTGGCTGTTCAAGGAATGTTGCTAACATGAAGAGAAAAACTGCTTGGGCAAGAGTTTGACAATTTAGATTAGTTGGCCCAACGGGTGGCAGCACTTAATAGCCAATTCAGAATATGCACAGAGATACTCGATTCTAGAAGAATGCCGCAGTTGCTGAAGCTTGTAATCCATATTTAGTTGATGATGATGGTGAGAATGATGAAGAAGAGGAGATTGCTGTAGCTAAATGGAATTGGGGTAATAAGATAGTGATGGTTCCCAATCCTTAGGGAAAAGGAGTTGAAAAAAGTTATGATTTTGACGTCAGAAAATTAGACAAGCTCTTTGATTTCTTGCTTGAGAAAGGATAGATCAAATTGCCCACCAATCATGTTATATTACCTCCTGATCAGTTGAAGAATCAGAAGTTCTACAAATTTCATAACACTACTTCTCATTCTACTAATGAGTGTAGAATTTTCCGGCAACATATACAGAGGGCTATTCAACAAGGGAAGCTTAAATTTGACACACCTCAGAAGATGAAAGTTGATGATAATCCTTTCCCAAAAGATTAGAATATGGTTGATGCTAAGTTGCTCAAAGGAAAGACTAAAGTTCTAACATCAACTTGGGCAAAAGAAACTAGAGCAGTTGATCTAGAGATGCAAATATCGACTGATGAATATAGAGAAATTAAAAGGTGTCGTGACCAACAGAAGAGCCAATATGAGCAGGGAGAGACGTCAAGAAATGGGGCGATGAGGCCACGTGTTACATCTCAAATTTTGTTGAATAAATGGTAGCGATAGAAACAAAAGGATTATCTACGTTGGTTAGAAGAGAATAAGATGAATCACATTGGAATTGTCCTTTTTTCAGACATTGTTGGAATGAAGGTTTGAAATTGCCTACTAGACATAATTGCCTAGAGTGTAGTGAACAATATTGGGAGTTTAGGCAATCTCAAGCCAACTGCCGGTCTGTCCATGCTCGAATTGAGTATCATCATGATAATATGGATCGGCGCTTAAAAAATAGAAGTGTTCATGATTGGCTTGGGAAGCGAGTTGTTGATCAAAATTGGGATGATTATGAAGAAGAAGATGATGAGGAAGAGTATGTTTGGTAGGAAGGGAAATGGTGTCCAGGAGGTTTAGCAAGAAGTAAAAAAGAAGGGTACAACGCCTAAGGAATAGAGAGCTAGAACAGGCTCAGAAATCTAGTAAACCTCAAGTATGGCGTTTGAAACAAACAGCCGATAAGGATCAACCATCAGCTAATATTCAAATGGCTTTTCTTTTGCCGTTAGAATTTAGAGCTCCAGCAGATCAAGAAGTCTATTTAGATTTTGATGAATCAGAATATGAGGACATGGTTGCCAAATTGACAGTGATACACCAAGCTATATTTGATAAGCCAGTCAAGCATTGACACTTGAAGGCTTTATATGTGAAAGGTTTTGTTGATGGGAAGCCGATGAGCAAAATGTTGGTGGATGGAGGTGCTTAGGTTAATCTTATGTCTTATACTACTTTTCGCAAGCTTGGTAAGGGACCAGGAGATTTGATTGAGACTGACATGATGCTTAAGGATTTTGGGGGTAATGCATCCAAGACTAGGGTGGCAATAAACGTTGAATTGATAATTGGAAGTAAGACTTTGCTCACTCATTCTTTGTCATTGATGGAAAGGGTTCATATAGTTTACTCTTTGGTTGTGATTGGATTCATGCAAATTGTTGTGTACCATTGACTATGCATCAATGCTTGTTTCAGTGGTATGGAGATAATGTTGAGCTAGTTCATGCTGATGATTCTATGAGTATAGCAACAGCTAACCCAATGTATTGGGAACTAGAAGATTTCGAGTGTTTTTCTGGCAAGTGATGGGAAGAAGGCTTCATTAAGATCAATGATGAAAGCCAATAGCCGATCCAAGCAATCGGCTCTGAGAGTTTGTTTTAATGGATAATCCAATAGATGGTATAGATGGTAAACTAGGACATGGCTTTACGTCGGCCAATGAATTAGAGGAGATAGATATTGGTCCTAGAGATAGGCCTAGGTGTATGTAAGTGCTAAGTTGGATCCTGAGTATAAGCGAGAGTTGATAGATTTATTAAAGGAATTTGAAGATTGTTTTGCTTGGAAATATTATGAGATGCCTGGTCTAGATCGAACAATTGTTGAACTTTGATTGCCAATCAAACCTGGATATCGGCCATTTAAACAAGCTCCAAGGAGATTTAACCCAAATGTTCTTGATGATATCAACAAGGAGACTGAAAGATTACTAGAAGTAAAATTTATCCGACCGTGCCGTTATGTAGAGTGGATATCGAATGTGAAATGACCCCGATTTCCGCGAAGGGAAATCCACCGCGTCATAGTGTAATAAGACCATTGTAGATCATATTACCCAAATTCTAGTCGAATATCACATTCATACAACGATAATATCAGAGTACAAATAGTGCGGAATTACATAATTTATTACATCGCCACGTTGGTGGAATAAAAAAGTAGCATTCATTCAGAACAGCTTGAAGATAAGATCGCTAAACTTGAGCGTAGGCATGAACCCCTTATCTGTCAAACTCCTCGGAGCTATACTCCTCAGCAGAACCTGTGTGCCAAAATTTATCAGTACGATTTGTACTGGCCACTCCCATCCCTATGAGCATTGCTTTGTAGAAATTGGATGCAAGTTGGACATAGTCAAGGGAACCTATAAAGCTGGGGTTTCCTATGCATTAGCATATCAAATAAATAATAATAGTTTGTCAAGTTTTAACACCATTCCCACACACACTCCACCCCATTCCCTTTTCCGAGCTAGGTTTCGATCCTGGGTTCGATATACCATCATCTCCACACCATCACCATACTATATCCATACCATCGCTCAGTCAACAGGCCAACTCCCTCTTGGCACTGTCTCAAGGCCCGTAGCCCCTGGCTATGACCGACACTCTCTCATTGGGGAAGAAGAGAAGGACTCATCTCACTATCTAGTTTAAGTGAAACCCAGGAAAGGTCCATAGCCGACAAGTCGGCACATGTATCGATCGATCAACCATACACTCTGCAGAGGTTTTACATAACCACAAGATCTGCCTTCCTCGCTAACCGTCGTCAACTAGGCTGATTCTGGCCGCTTGCTAGCCTAGGATAATGCCACTCTACCATTCAGCCTGGTACACCCCAAGTCCAGTATGGGGTGGCTGAAACTGTGAGTCATGAGCCGAGTCCACAAGGTCTCCATGAAGTCTCGGAAGGGTGTGGGGGAAATCCTCCATGCCCCGTACCTCCTTACACTGTCCGCTATCAACCTAGCAGTAGTGGTAATATCCTACGAAGTAGTCCGGCCGTCCCGCACCATATAGGGCGAGTGGTACGTAAGGCTTCCCGATGAATCTGGGTACTAGTAAGTCCTTAGGGTTGACCAAGCTAGAATGTCTCCATTAGGGTTTCCATTTACCGTGCCACCACAGCACCTCCATCCCGGGCTCCTCCCATCACAGGTTCACACCCAGGACCACCTCAAAACCATTTACCCACCATAGGTATCCATTTCCAGGGGTGCCTAGGTAGCACCCCAAGGCAAGACTTGCCCCAGGCTCATCGTATACTCCAACTTGGTCGACACAACCCTCACCCTCCACACACCCAAGTCACACACGCAGCACTCTCCCCATAATCCAGATAACACCAATTTCCACCACGCATTATTGTAGTATAAGCGTAGTAGAAGTATAAGCATTGAAATATAGCAGTAAGCATGTGTCTAGCCTAATAGCAGGGTATGCAGGGGTAAGGTTGTGTCAAGGTAAAAGGCCATCAAGTAAGCATACTACCATGCAAGTCCTAACATAATATGATTATATCAGTAAAGTAAGCAATAGCAGTTCTATATTAGCCATGCGTAATAGGTGCTACGAGATTTGAGTGGGATGTGGCACCTTCAGTGTAGTCATCTCTGTTCTCCTCATGGTACTCACGGTCCTCATCTATCTGGTTCTCCTCCAAGTCTGCATCGTTTGCATTATAGTCGCATTAGCGACGTCTATAGAATAGCACAAAGAAGCAATGGAAATTCAAAAGAGCCAAATGCACTCAAACATGGGTTCATTGCGTAGAGCTTGATTTTAGATGAATTTTGGTCCTGGTTTCGTATTTTTTCGAGGTCGTATGAATTAGTTATTAATTTCCAAAGTTTAATTCATTTCTAAAAATGGAAAAGGCTGATTTACTCCTGGGCTAACACGTGTCATGGTGTGACTGGTGCATGTGGCATGATGATGTCAGCATGACATCATTGTCCCGGTTCTGGTACTGATAGGTGGGGCCCAGCAAACGTCAGCATGACATCAGCGTCTGACGTGTGGGTCTAGAGTGTTCGTGTCACTGACATGTGGGGCTAGGTCAATGATCAACGTTGACCGGTCAACGGTCAATACGGGCCGGGTTCAAACTAGGCCTAGATAGGGCTGGATTTGGGCTGGTCTGGGCCGAGCTGACCTGGACATGTGGCGTGCTGTGGCGCTGCCACGTGGCGCAGTTGGGCTCTTACTGGGCTTTGTTTCCTGGCTGTGGGCGTGAGCGCGGCTCATGGTGGACCCAAGTTCACGGTCCATGGACCCAAAGCAGGGTCCATGGTGGACTGAGTCCATTGCCATTTCCCCTCGGCTCGGCTCATGTGCACCGGGTGCAGGGCTGCGCTGCTGAACTCGCCCCTTGTCCTCTATTTCTTCCACGGCGCGCTCCCGTCGGCGACGTGCTCTTCGGCAAGCTCCCGCAATGGCTCAGGCATCCAATTGAGGTGGGGAAAAGCCTCCCTACACCATGGCGACTGCAATGGTGGGGTCAGGGCAACGGATGGTGTTTCCTAAGTCACTAGTCACGGCGAATGGCGGCTCGAGCACAACCGGCGTGCGGGAATGGCGTGGGTGCAGCGGCATTGGCTGGTTCTGTGGCACGCGTGGGCGTCACAATGCTCCAGCGGGCATGTTGGGCATGTCGAGGGGTCCTCCAGGGCCTCCAGTGGCTTTGGCCACGGCGGCGGTCTTCTGATCACGTCGACGATGTCGGTGTGGGGGCTATGGCCTCGAAGGGGCATCATAGTGGGGAGTGTAGGCTCCTATGGATCCGTGTGGTCACGGCAAGGGTGTCTAGAGCTCAGGGCAGGACTTCTAGTTTCTAGGTGGCTAGTAGGGTCTTTCTAGCGGCCACGACGACATGGAGATGACAGCGAGGCGCATGGGTCACTACGGGGCTCCAGCGGGGTGGTCACGGCGTGCGCGTGAGTTACCCATGGCTTTAGCGAATAGGATGGGTGGGTCAAGGAGGCACCAGGCGCTCCCAGCAGTACTAGCCATGGTGGTCGGTGCTCTGGCCGGTGGTCTAGTGCTCAGACCGGTGGTCGGGTGCTCGGACCGATGGTCTGGTGCTCGAACTGGTGATCTGGTGCTCGGACTAGTGATCCGGTGCTCAGACTGGTGATCCGGTGCTCGGACCGGTGATCCGGTGCTCGGAGGTGGTCTGGTGCTTTGTTGTGGCTGTGCCATGGTGGCGGCGTCATGATCATGACATGCATGCTCGGCTACAGTGTCCGTGGGACTTGGAGAGGTCTACAGCGTCCAAGGGCTCGAGGATGGTCATGACGTGCGCGTAAGTGTGCTGTGCTTGTGTGCCTAGAGACCGGGGATGGCCTTGGCCTACGCGCTCACAGTATGGAGCACCATGGCTGAAGTAGTAAGGTCCGGCGGTGAGCAGGGGAAGAATTGGGGGCTCACCGTGGGTGCTATGGAAGAGAGGATGGCGGTGCAGTGACGAGTTGCGGCAGTGTAGCTCCGGAAGCAGTGCCGTGCAGTGTCGTCTGCTCTAGCTTGATCCACGGTGGTGCTCCGAACTCTGGTGTGCTCCTGGCCCTCCTCCCGGTAGTGGCTCCGTTCTCCTCTCTTGAACTCCTCCTCAGCCTTCTACTCTCGGTGCGAAGTGGTTGGCCACCAAGTGGCGGCGGGGCGATGGGACGAGCGCTAGGGCAACCGAGATCGGGGACTCTTATAGACGAGCTCGGCCATGGAGCCTGATGTTCGACGGCTAGAGATTGAGGAGGATCGGAGGCGTGCATCTCATCCAACGGCTGTGTGTGGTTGCGTGGGTGCGGCGTCATGATCATGACATGCATGCTCGGCTACAGTGTCCGTGGGACTTGGAGAGGTCTACAGCATCCAAGGGCTCGGGGATGGTCGTGACGTGCGTGTAAGTGTGCTGTGCTTGTGTGCCTAGAGACCGGGGATGGCCTTGGCCTACGCGCTCATGGTATGGAGCGCCATGGCTGAAGAAGTAAGGTTCGGCGGTGAGCAGGGGAAGAATCGGGGGCTCACCATGGGTGATGTGGAAGAGAGGATGGCGGTGTAGTGACGAGTTGTGGCCATGTAGCTCCGGAAGTAGTGTCGTGCAGTGTCGTCTGCTCTGGCTTGATCCACGGTGGTGCTCCAAACTCCGACGTGCTCCCGGCCCTCCTCCCGGTAGTGGCTCCGTTCTCCTCTCTTGAACTCCTCCTCAGCCTTCTACTCTCGGTGCGAAGTGGTTGGCCACCAAGTGGCGGCGGGGCGATGGGACGAGCGCTAGGGCAACCGAGATCGGGGACTCTTATAGACGAGCTCGGCCATGGAGCCCGATGTTCGACGGCTAGAGATTGAGGAGGATCGGAGGCGTGCATCTCATCCAACGGCCGTGTGTGGTTGCGTGGGCGTGGCGCTAAGGGGACAAGGCCATGCCTCGGGCATGACCCCTGGCCCGCCCTACCACCACTGTCGGGTGACGGTCGCGTAGGCGGTTGAGGCGTGGGTGAGGAAGACGACACTGTAGGCGGGGTGGCTGACATGCAGGGTCCAGTGGGCAGTGGCTGTGAGCGAGATAGACGGTTGTGCAGGCGTGGGCGTCGCGCTGGGCTGGCTCGTGGGCCGCGCGCGCACGCTGGGAGGATGGGAAGGGTTGGCAGGCCGGTTGGGCTGGCTGGCGTGGGCCGAGCAGGCCGAGGCGGCTTGCGAGGCCTACATCCTTTCTCTTCTTTTTCTATTTTTTTTTCATTTCTTCTCTTTTGTTTGAATTCGAATTTGGTTCTAGAATTTGAATTCCAAATTGGTGCACCTAATTTATTGGAGTTTTAGGAAATTTTATTTAGCTATTGTGTATAACAAAAATAGGTGGAGTTTTGTTATACAAAGGTAGAATTAGTTTTCTCTTTAAGCATTTATTCTTTGATTGAGTATTAATTACTTTATGGTGTATTTCTTTTAAAGGTGTTGTTTAGACATTACATAAAACAAATGAAAATCCAAATCACTTATTTGAGTTGACAATGCATGCTAGGTTTCATTTGTCAGTACTTAAATAAACATGATAACAAATGACATGCCATGCTCATGAAATTGTCTAGTTGGGTTGCTTCTAATGCAACACTTAGGGTTGGCTTCTACAATGTCACTCGTCATCACATGGGGTTTTGAGAAAAATTTTGTAGCTATGATTTTTGGGTTGTTACAGTCCTACCCCCTTAACAGAATCTCATCCCCGAGATTAAAGCGTAACGTACTCTTCGAAGGAATAGTCTTGCTTCGGGTCTCTTTGGTGTCTCTGCCCTGAATTCTGATAGGATGTTCTTTATACTCAAGTGTATCTTGAATGTCAAGTGTATCAGTTGGAATTACTTCATCGGGCACTCTCAAACACTTGCGTAGCTATGAGACATGGAATACGGGATGTACACCCATCAATTCCTTGGGTAGCTCAAGTTTGTAGGCGAGCTTCCCAATCCTCTTGGAAATCTTGTATGGGCCAACAAATCTAGGGGCAAGCTTTCCTTTCACATGGAATCTGACAGTTCCACGTAGCGGGCATACCTTGAGATAGACAAAATCTCCCACATTGAACTCAAGTTTTCTTCTCCTTTTGTCAGCATAGCTCTTGTATCAACTTTGAGCAATTCTCAAATTCTCCTTCACTTGCACAACTCCTTCTGCATCTTGAATCTTAGCGGAGTCAAAGAACATTCTTTCTCCTGGTTGGGACCACATCAAAGGTGTCTTACAAGGTCTGCCATACAAAGCTTCAAATGGCGATATCTTGATACTAGCTTGGTAGCTGTTGTTGTAAGAGAACTCTGCATAAGGTAGGTATTTCTCCTAATCAGAGCCATAATTCAGTACACTAGCGCGAAGCATGTCTTCTAAGATCTGATTTACTCGTTCTATCTGCCCTTCTGTCTGTGGGTGATAAGCGGTACTAAAATCAAGTTTGGTTCCAATGGACTTGTGCAGAGCTTCCTAGAATCAGGACACAAACTAAGGACCACGATCAGATACAATGCTAGAGGGAGCTCCATGCATCCTGAGAATATGCTCAACATATAGATCTGCTAATTTTTTAGCATTGGTCTTGGTCTTAACTGGTACAAAGTGAACAATCTTGGTCAAACGATCAACAATCACCCAGATGGAATCATTGCCTTTCTGTGAATGGGGCAATCCAACTATGAAATCCATGGATATACTCTCCCATTTCCACTTGGGAACGTCAAGAGGCTTTAGCAATCCTGCAGGCCTTTGATGTTCAGCCTTGACTCTATTGTAGGTGTCACAACGTGCCACATGTCCTGCAATGTCTGTCTTCATGCCTTTCCACCAAAAGTGTTTCTTCAAGTCTTGATACATTTTTGAACCTCCAGGGTGAATACAGTACTTGGAATCGTGAGCTTCTGATAGAATTTCCTCTTGTACTGCTAGGTCAGATGGAACACAGATTCTGTTCTTGAACCAGATGGTTCCTTGTTCATCTTCTTGGTGGTTGGTCTTGTAGCCTAGTTTCATCAGACCACGGAGATATTCAATCTCTTCACAACTTTTCTGAGCTTGATGGATACGATCTGTGAGATCATACTGTATGCAGAGCTCATTCAACAAGTCATGTGGTAGTATCTCAAGGTGGAAATCATCAATCTCTTCCTTGAGCTCAGGTGGTACAGATTCTATGATCAAAGTGTGATAGTAGCTCTTGCGACTGAGAGCATCTACGACTACATTAGCTTTTCCCGAATGATAGTGAATTTCCAGGTCATAGTCCTTGATCAACTCTAGCCATCAGCGTTGCCTCATATTCAAATCTTCTTGAGTGAAAAAGTACTTCAAGCTCTTGTGATCGGTGTAGATGTCACACTTGTTGCCTATCAAGTAGTGTCTCTAGATCTTCAAGGCATGCACAATTACTGCTAACTCAAGATCATGAGTTGGGTAACGGTTCTTGTGTTCTTTCAACTATCGAGACTCATATGCTATCACTCTTCCATCTTGCATCAGTACACAACTAAGTCCTTGATGGGATGCATCACAATAGACCACGAAATCTTTGCTGATATCAGGCAATGCTAGCACAGGAGTTGTGGTAAGCTTCTGTTTCAGTTCCTGGTAGCTTTGCTCACACTTGGGCGTCCATTCAAACTCCTTAGTCTTCTTCAGAAGGTTGGTCATTGGATGGGCGATCTTGGAGAAGTTCTCAATGAATCGACGATAATATCCTGCCAATCCTAAGAAACTTCTGATTTCTGTCACATTACGGGGTTGATCCCACTCTTTCATGGCTTCAATTTTGGCTGGGTCAACTGCGACACCTTCAGCTGATAGTACATGGCCTAAGAAGGCAACTTCCTATAGCCAAAATTCGCATTTGCTGAACTTTGCGTAGAGCTAATGTTGGGCTAGTTTCTCAAGTACCGTTCTCAGATGATGTTTGTGTTCTTCAGCGGTGGATGAATAGACAAGGATGTCATCAATGAATACCACCACAAACTTATCCAGATCATCCATGAAAACCTTATTTATCATGTTCATGAAGTATGCAGGAGCATTCATGAGTCTAAAGGATACCACAGTGAACTCAAACTACCCATACCTAGTCACAAATGCTGTCTTTAGGATGTCACCCTCTCGAATTTTCATCTGATGATAGCCAGATCTGAGATCAATCTTGGAGAAATACTTAGCACCTCTAAGCTAATCAAGCAGATCATCAATTCTTGGTAGAGGGTACTTGTTCTTGATGGTGACTGCGTTCAAGTTTTGGTAGTCAATGCACATTCTCATTGAGCCATCCTTCTTCTTGACAAACAGAATAGGGGATCCCCAGGGTGAAGCACTGGGTCTGATATATCCCTTCGAGATAAGCTCATCAAGCTGTTTCTTGAGCTCAGCCAGTTCATCAACTAACATGCGATAGGGTCTCTTGGCAATGGGTCCTGTTCTCGGCAAAAGATCAATGATGAACTCTATATCATGGTCTGGTGGCATACTCGGTAATTCTTCAGGGAATACGTCGGGATAGTCTCTGACCACAGGTACATCATGAACTGTCTTCTCCTCATTCTGCAATTCTGAACTTGCTTTAAGGGCAAACAAGATAGAGGTGGACTTTCTAGACTGGGGTTCACATCTAATGACTTGGCCTGATGGGTGGGTCACTTGGACATATCTAGGTGAACATGATATGATACCTCAATGCATGGTTAACCAATCCATGCCTAAGATGACATCTAGGTTAGTGGAAGGTAATAGGGTTAGGTCAACTTTAAAGGTAAGACCCTCAATGGTAAGACTCACTCCTTTACAGATGTGGGTGCACTTTAGGTCTCCTAAAGGTGAGCTGGTGATGATAGGCTTTTCACATGGGGTTACAGGCAGGTCATATTCTTGTGCAAATTTGGATGATATGTATGAATAGGTTGCTCTAGAGTCAAATAGAACTGATGTTGTATTGCCATTAACTAAAAACATATCGTACACCACGTCAGGGGCAGCCTATGCTTCCTCGGCGTCCAGATGGTTGAGATGACCACAGGTAGCAGATCCCTTGAACTGAGACTTCTGAGCAGCTAAGTTCTATGGGCACTCAATGGCTTTATGACCTGGTTGGCCACAAGCGAAGCAGGTGAAAGGTGTACCACCTATAGGGGTTGGCGCGGGTGCCTTCTAGTTTCCAGTGCTTGGTGCGGAGCGGTTCTGTGCTGGGCATTCATTCGCTGAGCGGGGATGGTTAAAACAGTCCTGAGTGTTGTGGTCCTAAGCATAATGGTCCTAGGTGTATCGATCCTGAGCAGGGTGGGAGTATTTGGCGGTGTAGCCTCCACTTTCCCTACTCGATCTAGGGTTGTCATCCCCATTGTGGCGAGAGCGTTCCCTAGATGGTGCATCTTTGCAGAACCTCTTGCGATCATGACCACGGAGAGACTCCTCAGGCTTATGCTTCCTCTCCCTGTACTCTTCTCTAGCTTCAGCACAATCCTTCTCAATCTAGATGCAGCGATCCACCAGAGCACGCAACGTGTTGCTCTCAATACCGCCAAACTTCAACTTGATGTGCGGGTTAAGTCCCTTGCGGTAATAGTACAGCTTCTCCTTCTCAGAGTTCACAACATAGGAAGGTGCATAGCATAGAAGGTTGGTGAAGCAAGTAGTGTACTCAGTCACCCTGTCCTTTCCCATCTTGATGTTGCGGAACTCCTCAGCTTTGGCCTCCATGATACCCTTGGCAATGTGATACTCAGTGAATGCTTCGGCAAATTCATCCCACTAGATGTTGGCAGGGTCCTCATGGGAATCACTGAAACTGTCCCACCAGGCATGTGCTGCACCTGTGAGCTGGTGTGCGGCTGCTCCAACACACTCATTGTCGGTGAAAGTAGTGAGGTCAAGCTTCTTCTCCATCTCCTTGAGCCAGTCATTGGCTATAAGCGGGTCAGGGTTGGTGCCATCATAGGTAGGTGGTCTTAGCTTTAGGAATCCTTCCAGCTTCATTTGGAAGTCATACTACTGACCTCCCTGGTGACGGTTTGCTCCTTCAACAAGAGCTATGAGAAGCTAGGTCTGTTGTGCCATCACTTCTGCCAGGTTTGGTGGTGGTGGTGGAGGAATGTTCTCCTCAGGCGGCGGGGCATTCTCTAGGTGGAAGGGTATCCCTCCACATCCACGGCCATGGCCATGGCCACGGTTGTTGCCACCACGTTCCCCATTTGGTTCAATTGGTTTAGGGGTGGGCGCACGTCCATAGTTCATCAGGCGATTAGATCGGTAGTTCGGCATATGCAACACGGATCATAGAGAATTTAGTGCTTGTGCCATAAGTGCTTATACTTCAATATGATTATGTGATTTTGACGATTTAAAGAAAAACATTTATGCTATCCAACACTCATTACAAAGAAGCAATAAGATCCATAAGATGCTCTAAGATCCAAAACATTCATTACATGGGTTTTATTACATAGCAACATCTCCAGTAGCTACACTTGAAGACGTGCGAGAATCATACTACGCATAATGTCTCATAATACATCTCATAAGGGGTACAACTTACGGAAGCTACTGACATGACTCATGACCACGCAGGGTCATTCTACTTTAACTCATACACCGCAGCCGGGATACGACTATTTTTTATCTTAATTTCCTCATCAGACTTGTGAAATCGGGACACGTACTTCAAGGCCTCAGCGAGCTCCTCAGTAGGCTTGGCTCCGGGTAAGGTAGGGCAGGCGTTTAGCTTGAGGTGAGTCGGGGCTAACTCAAACTCCTCTATCCTAGGCTTCGTCTTGCTGTGAATCTCCTTGGGTAGCTGATCCCACATACCCTTCATCTCCCTAAGGTGCTTCCTGTCAGACTTCTACCAAGCTTGCCATGTCCTTTCACACTTTTCCTATAGGTACTTAGTCTGCCTGAGTGCCTCGATCAGGTGACCCTAGTTGTGAATGGCCTTCTTCCTGAACTCCTCTAGCTCCTGAGTCAGGGTCTTGTTCTAAGATTGGATCTTCAGCATATCAATCCCCTTAGATCTCTCTCTATCCCCTCTACGGCTGAACTCGGCCTTCTTGTCATCCAACTCACTCTGCAACTCCAAGACCTTGCTGTCAAGCTAGCAGTTCCTATTGCCTAGGTCAGCTGCTTTGTCCTGTAAGTCAGCAACCTTGGCTCTATGGACTTCCTCACGATGGTTGAGCTTGTCCTGTAGCTTGGCAACTATCTCTAGTAGACTAGCTCGCTCCTATGCTCCCTGCGAGTCTCGCTCCTGGTACTCCCACCGAAGGGCCTAGTCCTAACGTCTCCTCTGCTTCAGCTGGGTCATGTACCTGTCCTGCTCTAGTAGGTGAATAGTTGAGATACGAAGGCATCTATCCTCCTCGGCAAGGATAACTCTACCGGCTGCGAAACTCTACTCACTAGGAGTAAGGCTGAGGTCGAGGGCCTAGGGAAGTAGACGGAACTCAGTCATCTTCAGGTGCTCGTAGTGGTCCCTCATCACTTTGCGAAGTGCCTTATGTGAGATAGCCTATAGTCCCTCCTCGACTGTATCCTCTATAGTCAATTCAGTGAAAGCTAGGACAGAAGGTAAGGTAGTGCTAGCTGGGAACTCGACTGAGGTGACAATCGGTCCTTCGATTCCTCCTTCCTGAGCTGGCTTCCCGGTGCAAGTGACCTTTACAAGCTCGTCGGGGACACCTAACGTGATAAAAACTCGGCAGAGGGTCTGTGCAAAACCCCCGAGCTCACATAGGTCGAAGGTAAGCTTGGCGTGGTCTAGAGGTAGCGGTCCTAGAGGCGGCCAGTCGACGTTCATTGCCATCTGCATATTTTAAGGAATAGGGGTTAGCAGGTCCATAATAGATAAGCCTTGCATAAAAGTAAATGCAGGGTCAGTATATAACCAAAAGAAGGGCTATCCACGTCCTATTCTATCGTCCATTTCTAAGGGTTTCGTCCTAAGGTCAAGTATGGCTCTGATACTAATAGAAATGACCCTAATTTCTGCGAAGAGAAATCCACCACATCGTAGTGTGATAAGACCATTGTAGATCATATTACCCAAATTCCAGTCGAATATCACATCCATACAACGATAATATTAGAGTACAAATAGTGCGGAATTACATAATTTATTACATCGCCACGTCGATGGAATCAAAAAGTAGCATTCATTCAGAACAGCTTGAAGATAAGATTGCCAAACTCGAGCGTAGGCATGAACCCCTTATTCGTCAAACTCCTCGGAGCTATACTCCTCAGCAGAACCTATGTGCCAAAATTTATCAGTATGATTTGTACTGGCCACTCCTATCCCTATGAGCATTGCTTTGTGGAAATTGGATGCAAGTTGGACATAGTCAAAGGAACCTATAAAGCTGGGGTTTCCTATGCATTAGCATATCAAATAAATAATAATAGTTTGTCAAGTTTTAACACCATTCCCACACACACTCCACCCCATTCCCTTTTCCAAGCTAGGTTTCGATCCTGGGTTCGATATACCATCATCTCCACACCATCACCATACTATATCCATACCATCGCTTAGTCGATAGGCTAACTCCCTCTTGGCACTGTCTCAAGGCCCATAGCCCCTGGCTACGACCGACACTCTCTCACTGGGGAAGAAGAGAAGGACTCATCTCACTATCTAGTTTAAGCGAAACCCAAGAAAGGTCCATAGCCGACAAGTCGGCACATGTATCAATCGATCAACCATACACTCTGCAGAGGTTTTACATAACCACAAGATCCACCTTCCTTGCTGACCGTCGTCAACTAGGCTGATTCCGTTCGCTTGCTAGCCTAGGATAATGCCACTCTACCATTCAGCCCTGGTACACCCCAAGTCCAGTCTGGGGTGGCTGAAACTATGAGTCATGAGCCGGGTCCACAAGGTCTCCATGAAGTCTTAGAAGGGTGTGGGGGAAATCCTCCGCACCCCGTACCTCCTTACACTGTCTGTTATCAACCTAGCAGTAGTGGCAATATCCTACCAAGTAGTCTGGCCATCCCACACCATATAGGGCGAGTGGTACGTTAGGCTTCCCGGTGAATCTGAGTACTAGTAAGTCCTTAGGGTTGACCAAGCTAGAATGTCTCCATCAGGGTTTCCATTTACTGTGCCACCACATCACCTCCATCCCGGGCTCCTCCCATCATAGGTTCACACCCAGGACCACCTCAAAACCATTTACCCACCACAGGTATCCATTTCTAGGGGTGCCCAGGTAGCACCCCATGGCAAGACTTGCCCCAGGCTCATCGTATACTCCAACTTGGTCGACACAACCCTCACCCTCCACACACCCAAGTCACACACGCAGCACTCTCCCCGTAATCCAGATAACACCAATTTCCACCACGCATTATTGTAGTATAAGCGTAGTAGAAGTATAAGCATTGAAATATAGTAGTAAGCATGTGTCTAGCCTAATAGCAAGGTATGCAGGGGTAAGGTTGCGTCAAGGTAAAAGGCCATCAAGTAAGCATACTACCATGCAAGTCCTAACATAATATGATTATATCAGTAAAGTAAGCAATAGCAGTTCTATATTAGCCATGCGTAATAGGTGCTACAAGATTTGGGTGGGATGTGGCACCTTCAGTGTAGTCATCTCTATTCTCCTCATGGTACTCATGGTCCTCGTCTGTCTGGTTCTCCTCCGAGTCTGCATCGTTCGCATTATAGTCGCATTAGCGACGTCTATAGAATAGCATAAAGAAGCAATGGAAATTCAAAAGAGCCAAATGCACTCAAACATGGGTTCATTGCATAGAGCTTGATTTTAGATGAATTTTGGTCCTAGTTTCGTATTTTTCTGAGGTCGTATGAATTAGTTATGAATTTCCAAAGTTTAATTCATTTCTAAAAATGGAAAAAGGCTGATTTACTCCTGGGCTGACACGTGTCACGGTGTGACTGGTCCATGTGGCTTGATGATGTCAGCATGACATTAGCATGACGTCATCATCCCGGTTCTGGTACTGATAGGTGGGGCCCAGCTGACGTCAGCATGACGTCAGCGTCTGACGTGTGGGTCCAGAGTGTCCATGTCACTAACATGTGGGGCTAGGTCAATGGTCAACGTTGACCGGTCAACGGTCAATATGGGCCGGGTTCAAACTAGGCCTAGACAGGGCTAGATTTGGGCCAGTCTGGGCTGGGCTGACCCGGACACATGGCATGCTGTGGCGCTGCCACGTGGCGCAGTTGAGCTCTTACTGGGCTTCGTTTCCTGGCTATGGGCGTGAGCGTGGCTCACGGTGGACCCAAGTTCACAGTCCATGGACCCAAAGTAGGGTCCATGGTGGACAGAGTCCATTGCCATTTCCCCTCGGCTCGGCTCATGTGCACTGGGTGCAGGGCTACGCTGCTCAACTCGCCCCTTCTCCTCTATTTCTTCCACGGCACGCTCCCGTAGGTGACATGCTCTTCGGTGAGCTCCCACAACGGCTCAGGCATCCAATTAAGGTGGGGAAAAGCCTACCCGCATCATGGTGATTGCAATAGTGGGGTCAGGGCGATGGATGGTGTTTCCTAAGTCACTAGTCACAGCGAACAGTGGCTCGAGCACAACCGGTGTACAGGAATGGCGTGGGTGCAGCGGCATTGGCTGGTTCTATGGCGTGCGTGGGCATCACAATGCTCTAGCGGGCATGTTGGGTAGGTCGAGGGGTCCTCTAGGGCCTCTAATGGCTTTGGCCATGGCGGCGGTCTTCCAATCACATTGGCGGCATCGGTGTGGGGGCTATGGCCTTAGAGGGGCATCACAGTGGGGAGTGTAGGCTCCTATGGATCCATGTGGTCATGGCGAGGGCGTCCAGAGCTCAGGGTAGGACTTCTGGTTTCTAGGTGGCCGATAGGGTCTTTTCGGCGGCCACGGCGACATGGTGACGACAATGAGGTGCACTGGTCACTATAGGGCTCCAGCGGGGTGGTCACAACGTGCGCATGAGTTACCCGTGGCTTTAGCGAACAAGACGGGCAAGTTAAGGAGGCACCAGGCACTCCTAGCAGTACTGATCACGGTGGTCAGTGCTCTAGCCGGTGGTCTAGTGCTCGGACCGGTGGTTAGGTGCTCGGACCGGTGGTCTGGTGCTTGGATTGGTGATCTAGTGCTCAGACTAGTGATCCGGTACTCGAACTGGTGATCCGGTGCTTGGACCGGTGATCCGGTGCTCGGAGGTGGTCTGGTGCTTCGATGGTGGCTGCGCCATGGTAGCGGCATCGTGATCATGACATGCATGCTCGGCTACGGCATTCGTGGGACTTGGAGAGGTCTATAGCATCCAAGGGTTCGGGGATGGTTGCGACGTGCGTGTAAGTGTGCTATGCTTGTGTGCCTAGAGATCGAGGATGGCCTTGACCTATGCACTCAGGGTATGGAGCGCCATGGCCGAAGTAGCAAGGTCCAGCGGCGAGCAAGGGAAGAATCGGGGGCTCACCGTGGGTGCTGTGGAAGAGAGGATGGCGGTGCAGTAACGAGTTGTGACCGTGTAGCTTTGGAAGTAGTGCCGTGCCGTGTCGTCCGCTCTGGCTTGATCCACGGTGGTGCTCTGAACTCCGACGTGCTCCTAGTCCTCCTCCCAGCAGTGGCTCCGTTCTCCTCTCTCGAACTCCTCCTCAGCCTTCTACTCTCGGTGCGAAGTGGTTGGCCACCAAGTGGTGGCGGGGCGATGGGATGAGCGCTAGGGCAACCGAGATCGGGGGCTCTTATAGCCGAGCTCAGCCATGGAGCCCGACATTCGACGGCTAGAGATTGAGGAGGATCGGAGGTGCGCATCTCATCCAACGGCCATGTGTGGTTGCGTGGGCGCGGTGCCAAGGGGACAAGGCCATGCCCTGGGCATGACCCCTGGCCTACCCTGCCACCGCTATCGGGCGATGGTCGCATAGGCGGTTGAGGCATGGGTGAGGAAGATGACACTGTAGGCGGGGTGGCTGACATGCGGGGTCTAGCGGGCAGTGGCTGCGAGCGAGGCAGACGGGTGCATGGGCGTGGGCGTCGCGCTGGGCTGGCTCATGGGCCGCGCGCGCGCTGGGAAGACGGGAAGGGTTGGTAGGCCAGTTGGGCTGGCTGGCTGGCGCGGGCCGAGGCGGCTTGCGAGGCCTACATCCTTTCTCTTCTTTTTCTATGTTGTTTTTCATTTCTTCTCTTTTGTTTGAATTTGAATTTGGTTCTAGAATTTGAATTCCAAATTGGTGCACCTAATTTATTGGAGTTTTAGGAAATTTTATTTAGCTATTGTGTATAACAAAAATAGGTGGAGTTTTGTTATACAAAGGTAGAATTAGTTTTCTCTTTAAGCATTTATTCTTTGATTGAGTATTAATTACTTTATGGTGTATTTCTTTTAAAGGTGTTGTTTAGACATTACATAAAACAAATGAAAATCCAAATCACTTATTTGAGTTGACAATGCATGCTAGGTTTCATTTGTCAGTACTTAAATAAACATGATAACAAATGACATGCCATGCTCGTGAAATTGTCTAGTTGGGTTGCTTCTAATGCAACACTTAGGGTTGGCTTCTACAATGTCACTCATCATCACATGGGGTTTTGAGAAAAAATTTGTAGCTGTGATTTTTGGGTTGTTACAGAATGTTGTTCCTATGTATATGAAAAATAGAAAGTTAAGAGTTAGCATCAATTTCAGAGATCTAAACAAGGCTACACCCATGGACGGTTATCCGGTGCCAATAGCCGATATGCTGGTAGATGCAGCAGCCGAGCACAAGGTTATTAGTTTTATGGACGTCAATGCAAGATATAATCAAATTTTTATGGCTAAGGAAGACATAGCAAAAACAACTTTTAGGTGCCATGGCGCAATTGGCTTATTTGAATGGGTTGTGATGACCTTTGGTTTGAAGAATACTGGTGCAACTTATCAGATGGCAATGAATTATATTTTTCATAAGTTGATCGGCAAGATTGTTGAAATCTACATTGATGATGTGGTGGTGAAATCCAAAGGGTACAAAGAACATCTAGTTGATTTGCAGGAGACTTTGGAGTGCATAAGAAAACATGGTTTAAAGATGAATCCTAATAAGTGTGCCTTTGGAGTATCAACTAGATAATTTTTGGGTTTTATGGTCCACGAGAGATGAGTTGAAATTGGTCAAAAAAGTATGAAAGCAATTGATGAGGTAGTACCCCCGACTACTAAAATAGAGTTACAATCTTTGCTTGGTAAGATTAATTTTATCAGGAGGTTTATTTCAAATTTGTTAGAAAGAGTTTTGCCATGTTCTCCTTTGTTGAAGTTGAAAAATGATCAAGAATTTAAATGGGGTGACATACAACAAAAGATGTTTGAGGAGATAAAAGAATATATGAAGTGTCCACCTATGTTGGTCCCTCCTTAGCAAGGTAAGCCTTTTAAGTTGTACGTGTCGGCCGATAGCCAAACAATTGGATTGGCCTTAATGCAAGAGTTTGAAGAAAAAGAACGAGTTGTTTTCTATTTAAGTAGAAGGCTTTGGGATCCAGAAATAAGATATTCTACTATTGAAAAGTTATGCTTATGCTTATATTTCTCTTCCACTAAGTTGCAACATTACTTGTTATCGGCTGAGTGTACAGTTGTGTCTAAGGCTGATGTGATCAAGCACATGTTATTAATGCCAATATTAAATAGGAGAATGGGAAAGTGGACTCTTGCATTATTGGAATTTGACTTGAGGTACGAATCGACTAAAGCAGTCAAGGGGCAAGTAATAGCCGATTTTATTACTCAGCATCATAAACCAAGTATTGGCTATGTAGAACCGATACCTTGGACATTGTTCTTTGATGGATCATCATGCAAGCAAGGTGGTGGCATTGGTATTGTTATTATTTCACCTTGGGGGGCAAGTTTTGAGTTTGCTTTTCCAATTAAACCAATGACTACCAATAATCAAGCAGAATATGAAGCTATTCTTAAGGGACTTCAACTTCTTCATGAAGTAAAGGCTGAGTCAATTGAAGTATTTGGAGATTCATAGTTAGTTATGAATAAGTTGATCAGCCTATATGAATGTAAAGATGATATTCTGAGGGGATACTATGATGAATGCCAGAGGTTACTTAAGGAGTTTCCCCATATTTCTCTTCAGCATATTCCAAGAGCACAGAATCAAGAGGCTAATCGGTTAGCTCAGAGTGCGTCAGGTTATTGAGTGTTTTAAGAAATCTTAAGCAGTGAAACCTTGACTAATGATTGGAGAGTTAAAATAGCCGATTACCTTAAGAATCCATTATAGAAGGTTACCAGGAAACTAAGGTATAAATTGACTAAGTATGTTTTGTTAGATGATCAGCTATATTACAAGACCGTCGATGAGGTGTTGCTTAAATGCTTAAATCAAGAAGAAGCTAAAGTGCTTATGGGTGAAGTACATGAAGGGATATGTGGAGCTCATCAATCGGCTTATAAGATGAAATGGATTATTCAAAGGTCTAGATATTTCTGGCCAACAATACTAGAAGATTGTTTTGAATATTAGAAGGGGTGTCAGGATTATCAACATTTTGGTAATATTCAGAAATCACCTGCATCGGCTATGAATCCAATAATTAAACCATGGCCATTTCGAGGTTGGGGAATTGATTTAATTGGCCATATTTTTCCACCTTCAAGTAATGGACATAAGTTTATATTGGTAGCAACAGATTACTTTATCAAGTGGGTTGAGGCAATTCCTTTGAAGACGGTAACCTCAAAGAATATGGTTGATTTTGTCAAGGAACTTATTGTGTATCATTTTGGAATTCCTCAAACTATTACTACTGATTAGGGGACAATGTTCACATCGGAAGAGTTCAGAGATTTTGCTGCCAGTATGGGAATTAAGTTATTAAATTCTTCTCCTTACTATGCTTAGGTTAATGGCTAAGCAGAGGCATCCAATCAAATTATGATTAAATTGACTAAGAAGAAAATTGAGGAGCAACCAAGGAAGTGGTACTTAACACTCAATGAGGCATTGTGGGCATATAGGATGGCTTGCCATGGATCGATTAAATCATCACCTTATGAGTTAGTATATGGGCATAATGTAGTTCTTGGGAAATCCAAACTAGATCAAGATGTGTTATATTATAGAATGATTTGACAGCCGAAGTCTACAACAATCTAATGATGGATGATTTAGAGGACTTAAGTTGTCATCGTCTACGTGCTCTTGAGAATATTGAAGCCAATAAGTTAAGGGTTGCACGACATTATAACAAAAAGGTCAAGAACAAGCAGTTTGGTGAAGGAGAATTAGTCTGAAAAGTAAAATTGCCGATTGGGTCTAAGGACAGCAAGTTTGGCAAATGGTCACCTAATTGGGATTAGTCGTTGTGCACCTGGCAATGCTTACATTTTGGAAACGCTAGAAGGGAGAGAATAATTTGATAGAGCGATCAATGGAAAATATCTAAAGAAGTATTATCCTAGCATTTGGGTTAATGCTTGATAGCCGATTTGTTAGTCATCGGCTCTAATAGCCGATACCGAAGGGTATTGTCTCTAGCGTAAAAATAGAAGAGTTAACCCTATGGGAAAAGCCGATACGACATGTATCACCTATAGAGCAAAAACATACAAAGACATTCATATCATGGTGCATTCACAGAGACACATTCATAAAAAACAGAAGTTTTGATTATTGATCAGTTTGCCCCTAAGTACAAACTAATCAAAAACATTATTTATCACATCCTGGGTGGATATGATGTCCATGATGGCCTCCACTGCATCATTGAAGTCTTTGATTAACTCCTTGTGCAGCTTGGGGTTGTCGCCTATTGGGAAGTCGGTCTCCATGGTGCAGAGCTCGTACCAGGCCTAGACCTACGTCGCGGCTAGGGCCACCGATGTGCCACGGCGAATGCCATGAAGGGCGATCTCCTAGACACGCATCGAGATGTCATGGAGGCAGGCGTTGATGAAGGGGCACCGGGCATTAACGATCGCTGTAGCCATGTTCGTCGCTAGTTGGACATTCTCCAACTGGACCGTCAGGGATAGCAATCTAGGAATAAATGGGTTGTCAGAACAGAAGCAGAGGGAATGAGAACGGAGGCTTTCTTGAGGATCATCTTACCCACCACCATAGCATCGGATTCAGCCAACTACACTCGGGCGGCATTGGCCTCTTCCTTGGTGGTGAGGAGGGCGGCTTGAGAGGCCTCGAGGCAGCTCTCAAGCTAACCGTTCTCCTGAGTTGCCTTAGAGTAATATTCCTTGGCCACCCGCCACTCTCGGAGGAAGTGCTGGGCATCATTGCCGGTGTAGGAGTCAGAGGAGTCCCCTGATGATTCTGGCATGGCGGCGGACATGGCGTTGGAAGGCTCGCCGGCCCTAGGAGTAGGAGGAAGTCTATCATTGAGGATGAACCTACAGATGGATTAGGAGATGATTCTTACTATGGACGGGAGCGTTCAGTCTTACCTCATGCGGTAGAGCCGATGGTCGACCAAGACCTCCTCCTCCGAGAGATCCTCCACCGCGTGCTTGCCACAGTGATCCTCTCCTGCCATGGGTGCTAGCCTAGATTGTGGAAGAAGGGAACTGCTACATGATTTGTGAAGGTAGAGAAGTGTAGAGAATAGAAGCAGTTGCGAGATGTGTGTGTTTGAGGCTAGGGCTCTCAGGTGGTATTTATAGCCACGAAGAGAAGTGGCGGATATCTCGAGATGTGCAAAAGGTAACCACAATTAATAGAAGGTGAAGCACTGCCCCACTAATGCCAAAGAGAATGCGGCGTTGATAACTGAGAACAGAAGTTGAAGAGTTTTCTTAGTGGAGGCCATGTTTTCAGACTTACTTAGATTAAAGTCAGAAGTCTAGGATCGGCTATTTTCAAATCGGCTCTTTTAGCCAAAACAGGGGATAAACAGATTGACAGTCTGGTTCTCATTAGTTTCACACAGGATATATGTTACAAATAGTGACATTTAGATTACAAGTTCAAAACATCCTGGATTACCTTCAAAGCTTTTAGTAGGATGGCATCAACTTCTCCAATTTGTTGCTTGTCTTTTTTGGCTGATCCAGGGATGTTCTCCAGGTTGCTGCGGATGGCTTTACCCTCTTTGAGTTTGGTCAACTTCTCCTATTTCTTTTGCTTAATGGCATTAGGTATTTGAGCTAGGTTGGACTCATGACGATCGATGGCAGCCGTCACATTCTCTAGTTCTTTCTTGAGTTCAGCACGCTTAGCTCTGAGTTGGTTGAGGTCTGGTTCAATCTTGAAGGGGGAGTTATTCAAATCATCAATTAGCTGTGCTAGCTCTTTGGTCTCTTGTTTGTTGGAGTTCTTCTTGGCCAATAAAGCTTCGCGATCAGCTAGGTTTCTCTAAGCCCTTTTCACTCTTGGAGCTTGATCCTCAATGTTGGACAAAGGTGTCAGAACTTTAGCAAGATTTGAAGGCAAGTTACACTTAATGGCTAGGAAAGTTCTTCTCACTAGATCTGCATCCTGGACCAAATCGGCTATATCCTTTTTGAGCATTTGCAGCATGTCTTTTAGCCGATTTTTGGTCTCCTCTGACAAAGCTTCTTTGGAGGAGATGGCTGATGACCTGACTTCACCTTCATCTATATACTCTTGAAAATTGAAAGAGTAGCTCAGAGCTGGTGAGTTAAGTGCCTGCAGGTGGGTAAGGAAAAATTTTGTTAAGAAATAACAAATTGTTTGAAAATAAGAAGAATGAGGAGATACAATACCTTTTCTAGGGTAGGTTCTATCTGAGAAAAAGGAACAACTGATGATGCACCAATGATATCTGGTTGAATCGGCTCTGGACTTTCAACACTGGTATCTACAAACATGAAGGAAAATTTTTCAATTCATGTTTGTTGTAGAAGGATAAAATAGATATATTATTTTCTTACCATCGATTGTTTGCTGAACTGGGGAATTGACAGTCTGGGTGTCAACATCAATAAGGTTGCCTTCGACTGATGGACTATCAATTTTCTGTTCTTGTGTGGATATTTCCTTAGGTAGTGTCTAATGAGGTGAGATGGTCAGAGAGAGATGAAAATTGAATGAAAAATCAAGAATTTTGAGGAGATACCTTGGCAGCATCAGAAGGAGAAGTGGAAGGATTCTCATTTTTTGCTGTTTTGAAAGCATCGGTTGTTTCAATCGTAATCAGCTCCTTTGGGAGGTCAGTCGATGAAGGTCTAGTCAGTGCTGATCCAAACGCCTGGGACAACAGTTTAGCGCCCAGAGCTAATTGAGATGCAATGATGGACAACTGTAAGAAAAGAAATTGGATTAGAAATCGACCATCATTTTGGAAAGATAGATTGTTTTACCTGAGCAGTTGATGGTCTTGTTCTACGAAATCTTTTCCCACTGGTGGTTTTCTGGGTTACCCCTTGTGGTGCTTTGCGTTTTGAGGATTGATATGTTACAATTGTAGGAGCAGCCTGGGTTTTCATTAGCTTCTTTAGTGTAGGTGTAGTTGATCCCAGTCTTGAGATTGGACATGGCAGATAATACTCTATGGCATGCCCTTTTCTGTCCACATTTGGGGGATTATCTTCAACATCCTGCAAGGGGGTTTATGTTAGATGAGTTGGCAGAGAGACTTTAGCAGATGATTTTTATGGAAGAAAAAGAGTTAACTAGTTACCTCACTGTTAGAAGTGAAATCTTCATCTAGAGCTATGCAGCTAGGATGGACTGGCCTATAGAAGAGATCGGAGTGTCATTCTTGCCACTAGGAATCATATAAATTTTAAGTGAAGGTGGCTTTGATCCATTCATGTAGATAGAGGGAAGGAAGATTTGATCCTAACTAAAAAACTCTAGAAGCTTCCATTGCCTCACTGATGCCTTCTCTCGGTTTTAGTATATCTTTGAAAAATAGCTGAGGGGGTAGTTGACCAAGACCAAATTGACGAGCTATGAAAGAAGGGTTGTAAAACTCATAGGTTGGAAGGTTTCCTGGAAGAAAAGAACATATGGACATTTTGCCACGGCCATGATGAAATTTGGCTGGTAGAACACAAGGTTTGATGAAAGAATTGAAGATTGTACTTGTTGTTTCATCTGAGCAGCCGGATTCAAATTAAACTTTAAATGGGAAGACCAACTCATTGTCCTCATCTTCATCATAGGGTAGCTAGGTTAGAATATCTGCATCAAACCCTCTATAAAACTTCTTGAAGAGGTGTCCCACATTGACATCAATTGTTATGGCCGATGCAACTCCACCATAGTTCATACACTGGCGAGTTCTTCCTTCTTTGCCTTTGTATTCCTCATCAAAGTTGGAGGAGGGAAAACTCAAATTTGAGATTTGGCTTCACAGTCCTGTGCATATACAGATTTAACCACATTTGTATTAACCACCAAGGGCCGCTGATGGTGTATACTGTTTCATTCTTCAGCAGTTGGGCAGCCACCTGGTGCATCAAGTGGTAAGCTGATCCTAACAAATATTTTCCAAGAGGAATCTCAACGCCTACTGCTAGATGCTCTGCCAAGAGTTTGTGGTTGTAAGTTGGACCACAAGATAACCCACAGAAGATGAATCTTTCTAACCACATGTTCAGAAAAGCCACATGTTCTTTTTCGCTAACAGTCGCTTCATTCCCAATGTGGTTCTGGATATAGCTTGCCCATCCTATGCAGTCTGATATTTTGGCTAGCTTCTTTGACCCAGCAACTAAGAGTTTGTATGGCTGCATTGGTCCTATTATTCTAAGGCCAGTCAACATATGAACATCGACCAAGGTAATAGTCATCGGACCGTAACCAAAGACAAAGGCATTCAAGGTGTTGGACCAGAAATAAGAAGCAACAATTAGGAGTGAATCATTTCTTTCCATCCTGGATAGTGAAAGTGTCAGGCGTTGGCTTAAATCATAAACTTCCCAATCTCTGCCCTTTTTGTCTGACACTCTTCAGAACCAGTCTCTCCATCCCTTAGGTATTATGGGCCAATACCTAAAGGGATTTTTAGTGTTCCAAGAAGATAAATCTACCAAGGACTGTCTAAAGGAAATTTGATTGGTTTCTTCATTGATAAAATCCAAAGGATTAGTATCTCCCATGGGTCCCAGGTAATAAGCATTCAGAATAACAGACGAATGAATCAAAATTTCATTTTCCATTCCCTAGAAAGTCAGATGAGATGAACTTAAGGAAAAGGAAATACAGAACAGTAGCTGATAGTTGAGAAGCGGAAATTTTGAGACATACCTCAAGGATGTAGTTGCTGGTAGCCATTGTAGTTGGAATAGATCTGAATCTGAGAAAGGGTTGCAGAGGAGTGACTTTAAAAGCAGCCTGAGCAAATGGGAGAAACTGCTAGGGTTGGAGCTCTGGTGGTGGTGGCTTTGGTTGATAGGGCTTGTTCAAAAAAGAATGGGGAAGTAAATCGGTCGAGTGGATTGAAGATGATACTATTGGGATGTTATATAGAGTTTGGCCTGAAAAATCAGGAGTCACGTGTTTGTTTTGGAATAGGTGGTTGCAACGCGGTGAGCAGATGAATGAAATTTTAGAATAAAATCATTTTTATCCCAAAATTGGGGGGGCATGTGTTTACACTAAAATTTTGGAAGGAGAGCATAGGAACTCAAAGCTTCTAGGATTGTGTCATCAAGGAATGGTTGCGTAAAGATCAATATTAGCTGATTCAGATGTTGTACTAGAATCGGCTCTTTTTGGATAACATCAGCAGACGGCGTCAATCGACTACGGGGAAAGATATGTCGGACTCTACAGAAAGGAAAATATTAGGGTCAAAGTTATTTTAAGTTAGAAATGTTTTCTTTTATTCCAAGAATTATAATGAGTCGTATTTGAGTAGGATTCATGTTTAGGTTCCGGGTATAAATATTGGACCCCGGTTATTGTACAAGGACACGAACAATCAATCAACACAATCTTTTCAGCTTTCACCATCGCATTAGGAGTATGAGTATTATAGATCTCGATGAGTTCTTCAGCAAATAGGGCTGCATCAACTGATCGGCCCCAAGCTTGCTTATGAGTACCATCATGAATTGTATTATGCTTGTAAAGCTGCATCAGCTGATTGATCTCTTATGAACCATAATATAGATGAAAGTTATCAATCTTGTGTTAATAACTTGTTGTTTAACATAATATCACTAGTTATCGAATCTACTAAGATTAGTAAGATTTTCCTTGCTATTTTTGGTTGATTCACCAGTTATCGATCTTATTATAATTAATGTTTTATTAATTATAACAAATCACCTGATTGAGATAGAGATAGAATTGGCATCACTCATCTTAATTGGTCGTCTTCTAGTCTGGTCACACATTGAATCTTATAATTGATGGCTTAATTTTGCTAGATCAGCTATTTTATCTCTATTCCAATCAAACATAGTATGCATTCAAAGACATGTTCTAATCTTGAGTAAGTTCACTAGTTAATAAGATCTAATCTAATGACACCATTATAGCTGCATCGACCTGGTCGAACCTCACCGATAAGACTTTGGAATAGAGATTATCGATTAGTGGTTTTGTTCATGATGGAGATATGTACTCTGTTCATTTGCTATGCATGCATCGGCTATTTTAGCCGATTCGCCTGTGCTTTCACACATATAGCATGTATTTCATGAACCTGTCAATATATAGATGGTTTTATAGATTCTTTGGCTTTAGTTTGTTATTATTATCATAGCTATATCGATCCGATCGAACCTCACTGTTGATGGTAACAGATTAGATTCAGAGCATTTGTAGATTCATTTGTACTAGATAGTCAATTTGTTCGTATGTTATATCATTTCTCGTTAAACTTATCGGCTCAATGCTTTACACTGGTTATATCCCTCTAGCTGATGATGTTTCTTTATATTACTTATATTTGGGTGTATTGTACTTGTTCTGTCTAGATTAATCAATCATAATAGAATCGCTATGACCCATGAGTATCGGTTATTTTGAATTCGTACCATCATCATTGATATTAGCCGATAATCTTCAATTCAGCGATCCTTGCTTTACTGATATGTTGGATATCGACTATTTAGTCTATAGCCCTATTGAATCGGTTGTTTAGCCACATATTTGGAACTGTCTGGTGCAACACCAACATGTTCCACCTTAAACTATTGATTATCTTCTCCTTGTCAATTGCAGGGCCAAATTGACTAGCACGCCTCTAGGTTCAAAGCCAACCGGTCCTGTGTTTGAAGCCAAGTGGATCTCCGGTCTTGTTCCATCATGCATTTTCTTCTAGCTTGTTGTGTGTTGATTGCATCGCCACATTTTTATATCTACAAAACCACATGCATAGATATATCTACCTATGAGTCCTACTAGTGTAGGTCGAGTAGCTGCTATGCTTAGGTTTTTCGATAGCGTGAGTAACGTGTTGTTACTCACAATAGGTGATTAATATTACTCTCATGATAAAATGATAAAAAGGAAAAATGGAGACTGGGAAGGGATATGGTATGGGTATTAGCGGGTGTAACAAGTGTGTCCCGCGGCCATCGGGCATAGCATGGTTACACTATTTTTCCTGTCCATGTCAATTGAGTCCGTTCGTTGCTGTGGATGGTAGTCAGGTCATAGACTTATTATCCTGAGCACATACTCGCTTATGGGAGCTGGAAGACTCATTATGCTCTTATTGGGAGTTCCAGCTCTTTCTAGACTGACTAATTACAGGCAGGGAAAGGTGGAGGTCTAAGCACCATGTTGAGACTGGGTCTCAAGTGTGGGGGCTTGGAGTCCAAGTTTGGACAGGGACCTGAACCCCTCGACAGGAGTGGAATGGGTTGGTCTTGCTTGTGCCTGGGGTACAAGTGGGGCATGTGTTTTCGGGTACCCAACTTCGATACATTAGTTCATGAATCGCCATTTCTGTGAGATGGTATGACTTGGCTATGTTCTAGCACTGTAGTAAGAACTGGAAGATGACAGAAGGAGAAATGATTCCGACTACTCAACTCTTGCTTGAAAGTAGAACATGTGTTACCTAAAATGGTTAGCTAATGAAGTAATCATGACTGCTAATAAAACATGATCATAAGGCCGTACTACTAGTAATGCTTTTCGCAAATTAAGGAAAATAGCAAACCATATTGCCTATCATATCCTTGGAGTTAGGAAACTATTCCCACTAGTTGGGTAGGTCTTGCGAGTACATTGTGTACTTAGGGTTTATTTATCCTTGTTGCAGGTGCAGCTTGAGGAGTAGCTCTTGTGTGGAGGATTCTTCTAGTGGGCATAGACTGGATCCTTGTATCGCGTCGCTAGTTGTTTATTTCAATTCCGCTGTTTAATTTCCGCACTCTTAACTTTGGTATTGTAATAAATAATTTCCAAGAACTCTTTGTTGTATGAAATGGACTAAGTATTGTAAACTCGTACTCATTATTGGATTCTGGATGTAAAACGTGGATTGTTTTGAGCTCTCCCATGGGGTGTGCTCGACAGAGTTGTCTGATCTGGCTCACTTTTAGGGTGCTTAGTGTCTAATCAAAGATGAGCGCCTCCGAAAGTATGTTATTTTAGGTGGTTCTACCACACCACACTCTTGACAAGATCTGGAATCCAAGCGAAGGAAGACATTCGAAGGAGGAGGCTAATAGTGGGCCCCATAGGTCGACCAGCCTACAGGTAGGGCTGGTCAGCCCCACCTAGCGGCCACTCGTCCTCTGCCGCTGTGTGGTGTCCTCTAGAGTCTTCTAGATCCTTCTGGTGTCTATCTCATTATGGATAAACATGATTAACTCTGACATCTAGGTCCACCTTAACGGTTTTCTAAAGAAACCCTGCTGAAAACATAGATTCACCAAAACTCATGGAATTTGTTAGTTTAAACCCCTAAACCTATGTCGGTGATCATTTTATGCCCTTATACAAGTTACATTGACAGTTTATAATGTTTGTTAACTACTGTCAACACAGAGACTGTAGTATCACATTGGTGGCGAGATCATCATCAAGGGGAAAACCTAGTGTCTGCAAGCCCTCAATGTAACCAATCATCTTGTTTACATGAGGGCTGACCGGAGTGCCTTTAGCAAGCTTGCTACCAAATAGGGCCTTCAAGGTGTTAAACCTGTCAACCCTTGCTTGGTTTTTGAACATGACACGTAGCCCCATGATCATATCATACGGGTTGGTGCTCTCATATTGCTTTTGCAGCTCTGAGTTCATGAAAGCAAGCATCAGGCAGTGTACATCCACATCATCATCAGTGTGATTCACATAAGCACGATATGCATTAGGATTGTGTGCAACATTTTGAGGCTCATCCAGGTAGAGCGTATCAAGAACATACTCTTTCTTTTCCTACCTGAGAACAATTCTTAGGTTCCGATTCCAATCAACAAAATTAGTTCCATTTAGTTTTTCTTTCTCTAGGATTGATCGCACATTGAAACTCAAGTTCCTCGACATTTTCTACAAAAATAGAGATATGCAACAGTTAGCATTACTTTCATTAAAACATTTTTAATAAAAGAAACCCCACTATGTTTTGCGAATGTCCCCCGATATTGCATAGTGGGACGAGACCCATGTTCCCTATGGAACTAGTGAGCTTTGGCATCACCGCTAGCATCATAGTGAACTGAGTAGGCGACACTTGCCAATCATATCCAATGTGACTCTCATTCATTGGTTGATATCATATATATCTCGGCTTCCAACGCTATGCCCTAGAACCCAAGTCTGACTTGATAGTTTCATCAAGTAAACCAACACTATGCTGTGGTGTTCGACACCACCCAATAGATCAAGGTAGAAGATGATGCCCTGCTTTGGTAGGCCCATCACCTACTAACAAGACCCAAAAGGTGCAGCAATTGGAAGGGCATAAAACTTATTTTTTTACAAGGGATTTATCATACTCATCATAGGCAATGTACAAATATGAACGTCATAGATAATCATATTATTGTGATAGTATGGCCTCTTTTCGTCCAACGAAAATTAGCGTGTCTAGGCGACCGCCAGCAACGGATGAGGATGCCTACTCCTAGGCATCTCAATTTCAATGCCCTCTTCTAGACCGTGTGGTTGCCGAGCCATCTTGCCTCATGTCGATAGATTACATAATTTAATTTGCATATTACAAGTTAATAGCAAATTAAAATATCAATTACATCACATCGGCACTCCACAGGATGGCACGCATGCCGAATACAATAAACAAACAGCCTCACCCTAGCAGTAATAAATGGCGGCGCACAGACCGCACCAAAATATTACACACAGATCATTACATATGATTTGGAGGCCATACCGTCACATCGTTCTCTACAAAAATGAGTTAGACATTTCTACGAACAATGTTATGAGTATTTTTTTAAACCACGCAATTGGCTCTGCCAGCCGATGACGGATAGAACAGATTTTTGCATGCTACTAACAAATTAACAAGCATGGCATTCTAGCCGATATAGCCATATAGGTCATGTATCAACGGCTTCACTACATGAATTCACAACCTCATGGTTAGCTGCACAACACTCGTGCGCCGTCGTAATATGACAGCCGATTAGCCAGTCACATAATGATGAAGCAAAAACGGAGTAAAGCAATTGGATACACGCATGATGCTATACATTAAAAAGATCTATTCTATAGCCAATTATGTTAAAATAATCTAGATAAAAAACTGCACAAGCATGGTTCTGATACCACTGTTGGCAAACACGGGTGGCTACATGCTAGCACAAATGAATTACCACATAAAAATAGGATCACTTGCATGTAGATGATTATAGATTATACCTTCCCAATGCGCTATGCAGTGGAAGACTTGACGGAACACGCACAGTCAATGTAGTCGACGTCTAGGAAGTAGTCGTACCATATGACATAGTGTGCAACATAGTAGCACCTCCACAAACATCCACGCGTACATAGAGGAGATTAGCGTGACGTCGACGGAGCATGCTAGCACTCAGCGCTGCACTCAAGGGACAACAATAGTACCGGTAGAGAAGCACGGCTAGGCGCATGCACAATGGCGTGTGTGCGTCTAGCCACAAGCTAGTGTGGCGGTTGCGTGCTCTCCCGTGGTGGCTCAGGTGATTAGGGTTGATCACCCTATGGCTGGTGATTAGTTTATATAGGCTAGCACAAAAATGGGCCAATCCATTTGGGCCTTGGGCTTGACTCTTGGGCATACACCAACAGTCTCTTCCTAAGATGGTACTATTTTGCACTAGAAGTTGAGACTTCTATAGTGTATCCCTGGGTCTTGGTGCGTAACCCTTCTCATCTTTGGCAGCAACCTTTGTGTCCTTGGCATAACCCTCTGCGTCCTTCATGTAACACCATAGAGTAGCCTCTTGTGAAAACCTGAGTTACATTAGAGTACATGACTTAGGTAGTATATAGTTCTCATCAATGTTAGGATGTAACCCAGATAGGAAAGCATGCACCTCTTGTTGGAGTAACTTTGCACGATTGCATGTAATCAGTCCTTTATATACTTGTGTGGGTGTATCCAATGCTTGGCTCAGCGTAACTGGTCTTGCATTTGTTTCTTGATGTGTAAATTGAGTTGGTCTTGGTGTAACCTATTGTTAGGGACCAATACTATGGTACCCAAAGAGGAGGAGCTAATGATCATCAACATTGATTCATTCGCGCGATCAAGAGCGTGACTACACCACTTGTTGGGCTCCGCCTTGCCTGATGTCTAAGGGCTGGCTCTGCCTCGCCCAACGTCTAAGGGCAGACTCCATCATGCCCGACCCCTAAGGGTTGGCTCTGCCTCACCCGATGTCTGAGGGTAGACTTCATCTCGCCCAATCCCTGAGGGTTGGCTCCACCTCGCCTAACGTCTAAGGATAGGCTCCTCCTCACCTGATGTTTGAGGGCTGGCTTTGCCTTGCTCGACGTCTGAGGTCCAATGCCAATGACGACATTACCACAATACCGACCTAGGAATTAGGCAGAGCAGATAAGGCAAGACGTTGAAGTCAACCACAATACCAAGGACCATACCCGACACACCTGTAGGACAGTACCATCAGGCCATGCCAGAAGGGTACTTTGCAACCTCCCAGACATGTCAGAGCCCAAACAATGTTGTAGGCACCAACACTTGCCTTACAGTGTTGTGGGCGCCATCATTTACCCTCAGGCATGGATCCTTACGAAAGCCCACGACAACCACTATGGTCTATAAGGAAACTCACATCACCCACAGTAATGGACATGCGATCACTATGCTGCCCATTCCCTGTATGGCCACTGATCAACACGCTGGTCTGCTAGGGTGGGATGGGACATGACAACCCACAAATAATGCCAGGACATGGCATTATCAGTAGATAGATGCCCAGCATGGTCCAATCAGGTTCGACGGCCAAGCACCCAGCATGGGGCTATCCCTGTCACCGCCTGCCATATCAACAAGACCTGCACAGAGGAAAAGGAAGACCCGACATCCTTGAAGGACTTCTTTTGTCTCTCTTTTTCCTTTTTCTCCCATCTGTTACCCATGCTCTCCCTTGGCCTATAAAAGGGAAAGTAGGGCACCCCACTAAGGGGATTAATTCAACGTATCATGCCGCATCACAGTAGAACCACTAGCCTCAAACCTCAAACACATAGCTGAGCAGCGATCTGGCTCTTGGCACCCATTTGATCTTTCCATTAGAGACATGAGACCTGTCCCTCTCTCGCCTGTTTGTAACCCCTACTATGAACTTTTCAGTGTTAATAATATGAGCAGCAGCCACAAACTAGACATAGGGACATTCTGCCCGAACTAGTATAAACCTTGTGTCTTTTTAGCACACCATTTGGGCCAGACGCATAATAACACAAATTTACTCATTGGTGTTTACTCGAAACACCGATAGTTGGCATGCCAGGAAGGGGACTTTGTGCGTCCCGACATTGACATCAGTTTATGGATGACTAGTCATGACATCAGCTAGGTCTTAGGCGCACACATGCGTTTCAGGGACCTGGACTTCATCGTCATGATGGAGGGAGAGCTGGCGCGGACACCCATTGTCATTCAACTCTTCCACTCCACTGACCTCGACATGATCACTGAGATGCTCGAGGAGCTATGGCTACATGCGCTGGAGGCCTGCGCCCCTAGAAGTGGCTAGCTCCTCGACTTCGACTACGGAAGGTTGGAGCGTCAGCTCGGCATCTTCCTAGGACCCCAACCATCCTAGGAGGATCTATGCCACCTCACCTTCTCGTTCGCCAATGTCATGGCACAACTTACCGAGGGAGAGCCGTTCTCCCTAGGATACCTCATTCGGAGTGCCCCGACAGTGCTCCCATTCGGTCTCTGTAATGCCATAGAGACCATTGGCCACCTTGTGGCGCAGCACATGATCCCATCCCCCGTGAACAATGAGTTCATGGGAGTGATTGAACATGTCATAGAGTCTTTCGATGACCTCCTTGTAGAGGAGCCAGAGTCACCCTCTGGCTCTGACTCTAGCAGGGGAAGCCATCACCCCTCTCATAAATGCTTCATGATAGGTACCCCCGAGGGACACGTTGAAAGCATCCACGAGGAGGAGGCTACCCCGGTGAACAACCTCGATGACAAGGCCCAAGGGGAGATAGTGGCCCCACCTTGCATGTGGCTGGAGCAGCTGAAAGTCCGACACCGGGAGATCAAGGAAGCGTGGCTCCAGCTCAAGCAGGAATGCACAGAGCTCGATCAAGAGATCGAGCACTGCAGAGACGGTGGGTGCGCATGCACCATGGCCCATGACGTGAACCAAAGGATCATCGCAGACAATGAAGCCCTCCCTTGCTTCGCCCGGGTGAGCCAGAACATCGCCGCTGTGGCGGCCTTGCTCCATGGTCTTCCAAAGGCTACGACGCCCAAGGATCATTGGGCCCACCACGAGAATCGCACGCTGCTCGAGCGTGTGGTGGTGCAGCAAGTCAAGAGCTCATTGTCTCAGTGACATGAGCTTGACATCAGCCAACGCATGCCCTCAGAGTGCCTTGGCAAGGACACATCAATCCACCAGGATTCACAAGGGGGTAGGCAGCGCACTGCGGTCCTGGTGCATCAGTGTCTCGGCCACAACCGTGACGCACGCAACACCCTCGACGCCCGTAGGTGTACTTACGATGACTTGAGAGAGGGAGCTAGCTATGGCTATCACCCTCATCATGGTAGACGCTATGACAGTGGTGAGGACCAAAGCTCGAGCTCTGGCCTATCAGGGCCTCATGCCTTCGGCCGACACATCCTCAACACTGCCTTCCCGCCAAGGTATCGACCACCAACCAACATCCCAAAGTACTCTGGGGAAATGAACCCTAGACTATGGCTCGAGGATTATCAGCTTGCCTACCAAGCTGGTGGAGTGGATAATGATGATTTCATTATCCGCAACCTTCCATTATTCTTGGCCAATTCGGCACGAACATGGTTTGAACACCTTCCGTCCAACAGAATCCAAAGTTGGGTGGACCTAAAGGAGATCTTTGTAGGAAACTTCTAGGCCACATACAAGCACCCTAGAAACCTATGGGACCTCAAAAACTACTGATAGAAGGCTAGAGAGACCCTCTGTGGGTACATTCGGTGCTTCTCTCGGCAATGGAATGAGCTACCTAACATCGCCGACACAGACGTTATCAGAGCTTTCCTATTTGGAACCACCTATGAGTCCCTAGTTCATAAGCTAGGATGCAAGGGCTCATGAACCACCAAGGAACTCCTTGAGATTGCCACCAGCCATGCCTCGAGCAAGGCAAGGTGGGACAAGGACGCCAGCAAAGGCGCCTCCAATCGTCCTACCAAAAAAAGAACAAGCAATGGCGCGAGGGCTCGCTCGTGGCCACCGTTGACCATAGGGGTGGTCGGAAGCCCACGGAGGGCACTCCGAACCACTTCGAAAAAGTACTTGAGGGGTCATGCCTGAATCATGCCTTCCCCATCAAGCATCTTTACAAGGACTATGGCCTCATGAAGCGGTTCTTGTCCAGAGGCTCCAACAAAGGGGAACATGGGAAGGCCCCTGACCCTATCATAAACAATGCCAAGGGGAAGGACGGTGGCTTTCTAACACCAGATGGCTGCCTCATGATCTTTGGAGGGTCGGTGGCCTATGACTCCAAGCGTCGCCAGAAGGTCGCACGCCGTGAGGTCTATACGACCGAACCGGCCATGCCTACCTTCCTCCAGTGGTTAGAGTCCGCTATAACCTTTGATCGGACCAACCATCCGATGAGCGTCCCACAACCAGGGAGATACCCACTCATGGTTGACCTGATCATCAGCACAAAGTGGCTCACCAAGGTACTAATGGATGGAGGCAGTGGCCTCAACATCATGTACGCTGAGACACTTGATCCTATGGGCATCGACCAAACGGGCATCCGGCCAACTGGAGCGCCTTTCCATGGCATCATGCCTAGAAAATAGGTCATGCCGCTTGGGTAGATCGATCTGCCCATCACCTTTGGGGGTCTATCAAACTATAGGATAGAGACCCTCACCTTTGAAGTGGTTGGGTTCCATGGAACTTACCACACCACCTTGGGATGACCATTCTACATGAAGTTCATGGCTGTTCCCAACTACACCTACCTCAAGCTAAAGATGCTGGGCCCTAGCGGGGTCATCACCATCAGCACCTCCTTCCAATGCGCCTACAAGGGCGAGATCAAGTGCTACGATCATGCCACGGCAATCATCGCCTCTGGAGAGGTTGCAGCCATCAAGAAAGAGGTCACCGAAGAAGTGCCCTACCCCAAGGGGTCGACCGGGTCTTTTGAGCCAGTGGAAGGCTCCAAGGAGATCCTAATAGATCCTGGTAGGCCTGAGGGCAAGGTGGTGCGCATTGGCACCACACTTTCCTCTAAATAGGAAAGCACGCTCGTCGACTTCCTCCACACCAACAAAGACATCTTTGCATGGAAACCCTCAGACATGACAGGCATTCCGAGGGAAGTCATCGAGCATGCCTTGAAGATCCGCCTAGGCTCCAAGCTGGTGAAACAGCGCATGTGTTGCTTCAACGAGGGGAAACGTAGGACCATCGGTGAAGAGATCGCAAAGCTTTTGGTGGCTGGATTCATCAAGGAAGTGTACCACCCAGAGTGGTTAGCCAATCAAATTCTTGTACAAAAGAAGAGTGGGAAATGGAGGATGTGTGTTGACTACACGGGTCTCAACAAAGCATGCACAAAGGATCTATTTCCTTTGCCACGCATAGACCAAATAGTCAACTCTACCTCAAGGTGCAAAACCCTCTGCTTCCTTGATGTGTACTCCGGGTACCATCAAATCATGATGAAAGAGTCCGACTAGCTCGCGACATCTTTCATCACCCCTTTTGGATCGTTCTGCTACATCACAATGCTGTTTGGTCCGAAGAATGCTGGGGCTACATACCAGCATTGTATGCTCAAGTGTTTTAGGGACCTCATCGGGTGGACCATTGAGGCCTACATTGACGACATTATCATCAAGTCCAAATAGGCTAACCACCTCGTAGCCGATCTTGGGCAGACCTTTGCAAAACTCTGAGCAAACGGCATCAAACTCGATCCCAAGAAGTGTGTTTTCGGGGTCCCAAGGGGCATGCTGCTTGGTTTCATTATCTTTGAGTGTGGCATCGAAGCCAACCCAAAGGAGATCTCAGCCATCACAAGGATGGGCCTGATTCAGAATATGAAGGGGGTACAGCGAGTTATAGGGTTGCTCGCCGCACTCAGCCACTTCATCTCATGCCTTGGCGAACGAGGTCTCCCCCCTTTATTGATTTCTAAAGAAAGCCGACCACTTTAAATGGATGTTCGAGGCCTAGGAGGCATTTGACATGCTCAAGCAGCTTCTAACAAAGGCTCTATTCCTAGTTCCTCCTACTGATGGAGAACCCCTTTTGCTCTATGTCGCTGCCACCATGTAGGTGGTCAGCACCGTCCTAGTAGTGGAGCGAGAGGAAGAGGGGCATGTCCTCAAAGTACAATGCCCTATGTACTTCATTAGCCAGGTCCTATCTGACTCTAAGACCTGCTATCCCCAAATCTAGAAGCTCCTATACACCATTTTCATCACCAAGAGGAAGCTACGCCACTACTTCGAGTCACATCCGGTGATAGTCATGATGTCCTTCCCCCTCAGCGAGGTCGTCCAAAACCAGGATGCCACGGGAAGAATCGTGAAGTGGGAACCCGAGTTAATGGGTTAGGGGCATTGCGTATGCCTCCTAGACGGCCATCAAATCCTAGGTATTGGCTGATTTCATAGCAGAGTGAACCGAGGTCCAAATGCCACCAGTGATCATCGACCAAGAGTACTGGACGATGTACTTCGATGGATCGCTGATGAAAAAAGGCGCCGGTGTGGGGCTAGTCTTCGTATCGCCCCTCGGGGTATGCATGAGGTACATGGTTCGCCTCCATTTCCCCTTCTCCAACTATTTGGCCGAATATGATGCGCTCATCAATGGTTTATGCATCGCCATCGAATTGGGCATCCGATGCCTCGACGTCAGGGGCGACTCCCAGCTAGTTGTTGACCAAGTCATGAAGGAGTCAAGCTACCATGATGTCAAGATGGCTACCTACTACCGAGAAGTCCACCAGCTAGAGGAGAAGTTCGACGGCCTCAAGCTTAACCACATCTTGAGGCGCCTCAATGAGGCGGCCAACGCTCTGGCAAAGGTGGTGTTCGATCGGGAACCAGTGCCAACCAGTGTCTTTGCTAGTGATCAACACTAGCCCTCGGTCCACCACAAGGGGTTGGAACAAGCCGGTGATGGTCCACTCGTTCTAGGCTCGGGGGCTGACCAATGGTCGGCTCCATCAGGTCCTAAAGTCATGGAGCCCACAGAGGGCCCAGCGATAGAGCCCAACCCTCTGGTCGACTAGAGGATGCCCTACCTCAACTACCACCTCCTTGATATGATGCCAACAGACAAGACGAAGGCCCAATGGCTCGCACATCATGCCAAGTCCTTTGTTCTTGTTAAGAGCAAACTCTACAAGTGAAGTCACACTAGAATCCTACAGTGCTGCATCCCTATCGAATGGGGGAAGCATTTGATGAGTGATATCCATGGTGGGGTCTACGGTCACCATGCCATGCCTAGAACCCTAGTCGGAAACATGTTCCGACAGGGCTTCTACTGGCCTATCGTGGTAGCTAATGCCGAGCAGATCATACGCACCTATGAAGGATGCTAGTACTACGCTCGGTAGACTCACCTATCGGCCCAAGCGCTCCAAACGATCCCCATCACCTGGCTATTCACGGTCTAGGGGCTCAATCTAGTTGGACCCTCAAAAAAGCACCTGGGGGCTACACCCACTTGCTTGTCACCATAGACAAGATTACAAAGTGGGTAGAAGCTTGGTCAATCTCCACGATCAAATCCGAGCAAGCCGTGTTGTTCTTCCTCAACATCATCCATCGCTTCAGAGTCCAGAACTCCATCATCATGGACAACAACACATAGTTCACTGGGAAGAAGTTCCACTGAATTTGCGATGAATATCACATCCGTGTCAACTGGGCCTCTGTAGCACACCCTCGAACGAATGGGTAGGTAGAACACACAAACAACATGGTCCTACAGGGCCTCAAGCCTAGGTTCTTCAATCGGTTGAACAAGTTTGGCTCAAGATGGGTCACCGAGCTTCCCGCGGTGCTCTAGAGTCTAAGGATGACCCCAGCCGACCCATCGGCTACACATCGTCCTCCGAACCAACCTTGACTATGGAGCACCAAGGGTCAGGGCATATGATCAACAAGGAGCTGAGGCATCCCTCGAGGACACCATGGACCAGCTGGATGAAGCACAAAATGTTGCCCTCCTCTGCTTGGCCAAGTACTAGCAGGTGTTACAATGATACCATAGCCATCGAGTGCGGGGTCAGGCCTTCAACATCGAAGACCTAGTTCTTTGCCTTGTCCAGAGCAACAAGGACCGCCACAAGCTCTCCCCGCTATGGGAGGGACCGTATGTTGTTGTGGAGGTGCTCCAACTAGGTGCCTACAAGCTGAAGACCATCAATGGCGAGGTCTTCGCCAATGCCTAGAACATTGAGCAGCTATGTCACTTTTACCCTTAATAAACACACACTTTCTCTTATCAGTTTTGTTATCAAACTCCCCAATCTTTTAGGACATCCGACCCCAACAATGGTAAAGGGTCGGGCCTCACTCGGGGCTGATATGAGCATATTTATCTAGCAAACATTCTCTGTGCCTACCCCCCTTTTTTATGTTAAGACCTAAGAGCTAGGTTTACGGGAACAAGCTCTGAGTATAACTGGTTGGACTACAGGAGACCTACGCCCTAGCAGCTATGGTGTCTTTGCTCACCAGTGTGATCAAAATTGGCTCACCCGCACTCTGAGATTTTACGACCTTAACGACGAAAAGGGTAGGAGTGTGCTGACCTTTTTATACAAAAAGGCGAGAAGAGCTAAAAAGTTGTTTGCTATAACAAAATTTGAAAGCCTATCCATTTGTTACAAGTTTCTCTGCCTAGCTTATTTGCCTAACTAAATTCTTGTGTGGGATGTTCTCATCCTTTATCTCTGTAGGAAAATCTTGTCTTAGCAGGTAGCACAAGTCGACTCAATGGCTTAGCCATCACCAAGAAATAGGTAGGAATCGGATAGGATCCCACTCATATCTGGTGGAGGCTTCCCGGACCCATCACTCTTACCATCGAGGTAAAATTGGTGCTCAGGTCGATCGAACGGCTCAAAGCCGCTGCTAAGAGACAAGCACCTTTACTTTATGTATTAATTTCGCTACTGAGCCTCCAACCCTAGCAATGGTAAGGGGCCAAACATCGCTCGGGGGCTAGCGAGATTGTCTACCTGGTAGACATTCTCTATGACCGACCCCTCCTTACATTAAAAATTGGAGGCAGGGTGTGCGGACACAAACTCTGAGTAAACCTGGTCGAACCGCTAGGACCATACACCCCAGTGGCTATGGTGTTTTTGCTCACCAGTGTGATTAAAGTCTTTGTTTCTGCACCCCAAGCTCTAAGCCTCCACCTCCTTAGGAAGGGTTTGGAGGGGCCTACCTATAGAATCTCCATCAAGGAGAGGCCATCGGGTCACCCAAGTCGATTGAAAGGCTCAGGCCGCTGCCGAGAGATAGATAGGGAGTAGTGGGATACACTATGCAGGTTACGCTGGCTCCATCATGAATGTAGGATCCTGGCCCCACACGGACATATCAAAAAGATCTCCTCGAATCCGTCTTAGGAGCCATCAAGGTAACTTTACCAACCCCTACTTTTTCTTTTCCATTATATGATCATCCACTCATCCATTGTAATTCATTCATCTATCCATTCATCCATTCTCATTCATTCATTCATTCATCACATACACCCAAGCATTGCATATGCAATTGCTACATCACAACGCTTCGCGTTGCGTCACAAAGTGGTAGTCGTCTCATTCGACATGAGCGATGACCGACCGATGTTCGAAGGCTGGCCCATGAAGGGCTCGGGTTTACCTCGTGTCGAATAAAGCCAGGGGAGAAAAAATGAGATGAGCCCCAGTAGCCTTGCCCAACCCCGCTCAGAAGCGGACAAGGACATCTCAACCTTTCTCGTTTGATTCTAACCTCAAGCCAAGCCCATAGAATCTCCATCTGTGCCTATCAAACAGCTCAGGCATCTACTGGGAAGGCGAGTTAAGAAGTAGTGGAATGCCACATGAGGGCTCTGCCGACCCCGTCAGCGGATGATGGACCCAGATTCCACTCGAACATGCCCGTTAGCGAGCTCACCGAGCATGATACTCGAGCCATCGAGGCAAGTGTCATTAGCTTAGCCCCTCTGATTGTAGAAACCGAGGACAGGGTGATGCATGAAACTCGGCCAACCCCTACCAAACCCCACGGGGCTTGGGGGCTCAGGCCACCTGACCCTAAATCGGGAGACCGGGGTTCAAAGGCCAGCCCATGGAGGGCCCAAGGCCACCTCGCTTCGAACAAGAGCCAAGGGAGAAAACGCATATGAGCCCCTACAGCCTCATCTCGACCTTCTTGTTTGATCCTAGCCTCTAGCTGAGCCCATAGAATCTCCATTGAGGGGCATCTATTGGAACGTGGGTTAAGGAGTGGCAGAATGCCACACGAGGGCTTTGATGACCTTGTCACGAATGACGGAACCGGATTCTACTCGAACATGCCCCTTAGTGAGCTCACCAAACATGTCACTAGAGCCATCGAGGCAAGGGACGATTAACTCAACCCCTCCAGTTGTGGAAACCACGAACGGGACAACAATCACGAAAACAAGCCAACCCTCGACTAAACCCTTGCTACGCGTGGGGGCTCAAGGAAAGTTGGACTTGCAAGGAGACTAAACGCATGGTCACAAAATAAATAGCTTAGATCCTAGAGAGGGGGTACACGCGAATACAAGAGGCACTCTCTCCTACTAATTTCGCTATCCTCTCATCGATCTTCAGTGACACCTGACCCTAGCAATGGCAAGGGATCAGATCTCACTCGGGGGCTGATAAGGGTATAAATACACCTTTTCTGAAATAGTCACTGTGTTAGACCTCTTCCTCATGTTAAGCCTAGTGGCAAGGTTTGTGGAAATGAACAACTGAGCATCCTAGGTCGGACTGCAAAAAACCTACACCTCGGTGGCTATGGTGTCTTTGCTCACTAGCGTGATCAAAGTTTCCCTCTTACACCTTGGGCCCTACAATCTTAATGAACAGAAGGGTTGGAATACGTGAGCCCCTTTTGCATACAAAAAGGGAGGAAAACAAGTTTAGTCGACTGAAATGAAATGACGAAATTGTTTTTACGATACATAAGGGTCAGCGCTTGTTCATAGATTACAATAGTTTTTATCCGACCTATTTGACTAACTAGCCCCTCTAGGGGAGAACTATGTCTTTGACTTTGTCCGCCAGGTTCTACTCAAGAGGAGCCACCACCGTCTCTATCTCATCCAGCTCAGAGGCTTCATAGCCAGGTGCAAAACCAAGTCTCATCATCTCCAAGTCGATGTTGTCCGCGTAATATGAACGAGCAATCGCAAAGGCTTGGGTGACCCCGGTGCAAAGAGTGTCCCTCTCAAGCAGACGCACCCACGCCGTGATATCAACGGCACGGCCCGCGAAGGAGCTAGTCCCCTCCGACCGCACCACCTCTATGTCATCGTAGACAACTCCAAGGGCAGCACTCAGGATACTGAGCTCGTCGCTCTCCACCTAAAGGTTCCTCCTTACCTCGACGAGCTCTATAGCTAGCCCAGTGGAGATGCCCCCAGCCTCTAGCCTTTAGGTTGTTGCTGTTCTGAGCTTAGCCTAGAGGGAGCCAATCCTCTGCTATGCCTCGTCATGCTCTTGGACGGCCTAGTCACTCTCCTCATGGGCCGCTCCATGCTCCAAGTGAAGCCTCCCCATAGTTTGGAGCAGCTCATCTCACTCCTTGCGTAGCCAGGTGACCACCTCGGCATCTTGACTCACCCTCCGCTCTAGGGCTGTGAACTTCTCCTTGGCTACTAGCTTCAGCTCCCGCTCATTCTCAGCTTTGGCCAGAAGGTCGAGGATCCACTAGCGGGCCATAGTGTCCCTCTAAAGTAGATCATCCCACTTCCACCTAACTCTGACAGCCTCCTTCTCATCTTGCCATGCCCTCACCGATAGGGCCTTAAACACCTTCTTGGTCTCCTCCTCATGTCGACGGGCCTCGGCCTCCCATAGGCGGAGACTATCGGCCTCCTCGGCAAGGGGAGTCAGCTCAGGCACCCTCTATTGGGCGACAACAAGCTGGGTGGTCATATCCCCATGCAGCCAAGCCTCTTTGATGAGGCGGTCCTAGTTCTCCTTCTGCTCATGAAGGAACTGGGATTTCTCCCAGCTGTGAGCGATAAGGGACTAAAAAAAGATGATGATCAGAACACAAAAATACATGAAGAAAGAGGAGGGTGAGAGGCAAGGTCAAGTGAATACCCAGCCAGTGGGAACAATGACTTCATGTAGGGCACCCCGGCATGGTCCAAGGCATTTAGCGCGGCCACAATCCCCTCATCGAGACTCTCCCGCTCCATGCTCTTAGTGGCATCATCGAGGGTGAAGAGTGTCGATGTCGGGCCTTGTGGATTCATCCACTAAAGCAGGGGCTAGCCCCGCGTGGGTGAATGGCTGTCCCCCGATGTCAGGGCTAGGGACGATTCCCCGCTGGTCCTCTCTGTAACTACCACGATGTTTGGGGACCCCTTGGCCACGTCCCCCTCTGTCCGGCCCATGTCGGGTGCTGCCACTTGGACCACCGGTGGTGTGGATCGCGTCGCTGCCTCGGGCACTGCCACGGTTGCATCCGACTATGTCTCGCCCATCATGGCCACTGCCACCTCCATCTGCATTGGCGGGGCCTCAACTGGCGGCGTCTCACCCACCGCGATCGGCACCACAAGCGCGGGCAGCAGCTCTGTCCGCCCCATCATCAGTAGCGGAATCACCTCCATCGCCCATTGCTTAGCGACCTTCGAGGGCATCCTTTGAGCCACCTCATCTGCTTGTCCTGCCAAGGGCACGAGAGCCACCGTGGGCAGCGCCTGACTAGCCGATGAGGCAGTAACACCAGCGCCACTCCTACCCAAAATGGGTACGACATCGACCGACGGCCACCGCCTCACCTGAAGGGCGACACTCTTCTTGGGTGCTAGCACCAAAAGGTTGTGCCACCTCAAGATGCTGCAAGAAATAAAAGGCATAAGTCACGCTGAAAATAGAGAAAAACAGAGAAAACAGAGGAGTCGATGACTTACATCGGCGCTGTTGGATGATAGACATGTTTGGCGGTGAAACCCCAGACTCCTGCTCCGTCTCATTGAGGCAGGGCCATTTTGAGCCCACCCCCTACTCCTGGGCAGAGGGGCGCACTTCCCTTGCATCTGGGGGCACAGCAAAGGAGCCACCTTCCTCCGTTGGAACCTTGAGCATAGCGGCAGATCCACCTGCCCTACTGCTGGCTCTTGGGGCACGGAGGTGGAGCCACCCTCCTCCACTAGCACCTCAGGCACAGTGATAGATCCACCTGCCCCTACTAACTCTTATGGTAGGCCAACGGTCTGACTCGTCTCCGCTGGCCTCACGGACGCGCCTTCCCCTCCATGGAACGGGAAGGGCCCCGACCCTTGCAAGGACAAGCGAATACTTATCAGCACATCCTCACCCTAGAGGTCATCACGCTCGGTGTTGCCAACTACCTCATCAACATCTTCATCATCATTGTCGTCATCGCTGTCAGTGTCCTCCCCTCGCTCCTGTGCACGCGATTTCTACAGCCTCTTCTTCCTCTCATCTTCCTTCACCTTCCTCTATCTGCTTGGCCTTAGAGCAGTTCATCGCCCTCATGGATGGATTCCTTGGCAATGGAGCTAGGAGATCCATGAGGACAAGGTCCCTCATCTGGTCCCCTAATCTCAATGTCAGTATTAAGGGGTCAGGAGTTCAATTGAAGAGAAGGCATGAGGAAGGGAAAACTTATAAGGATGATATATCCTGGTTCTAGCCACATTGGGGGATGCCCCCACACCGGGTACACAAAATCAAGGGGGTGCCCTTGCTGTCCCTAGAAGGCTCTATCACCTCCTTGATACATTGTGCGACTTCGGAGGGGGAGAGTGCCCCCTCGGCAAGCGCCGTCCCATCGAATGATGCCCCGGGCACCATCACATATAGGGGAAGCACGCGTCTCATTAGTGGCGCCACCCTCCTCGCATGGTAGGCGCCAATGATGCCCAACCCCTTTATCCCTTTCTCCTTTAGGAAGTGGATGGCGGTGAGGTGGTCTAGGATTCTCTTCTTGTCCTTCTTAGGGACACCCCACTTCCTCGATGAATCTGGGGCCTCTTCGATTAGGCGCCCAGTAAACTCTAGCAAGGGGGCGGTGGCGTTGTTCTTAAGATAAAACCAATGCGAATGCCACCCCTTGTTGGAGGTCGACAGTCGCATTGACAGGTATTCACCGACCCGGTTATTCCAAAGTTGGATGCCAGCGCATCCCATTGGCGTATTTAGCTCCTGCTTCTTCTCCCTCTTCTTCTAGAGGGTGGTGGTGAAGAAGTGCCACCATAGATCGAAGTGGGGGCTGATCCCTAGGAATCTGTCACATAGGGCGATGAAGGCCACCATGTGTTGGATCCCATTGGGATTGAGGTGCTGCAGCTCTATCTTGTAGTAGTGCAGCAATCCTCAAAGGAATCTATGGGTAGGGTGGTGAACCCATGCTCATGGAAGTGTGCGAACGAGATGATGTAGCCATCGGGTGGTGATGGTATGTCCTCCTTGCAAAGCAGCAGCCACTCCTCAGCCATGGTCTATGCATAGAGAAGATTACGGCAAACGAGGCCCTCCAAATGCTAGGAGGTGATGTCAGAGCAGCACCACAGCTCCATTAGAAGATGGGGGTGGTAGGATGTGAGCTCGACGGTGGCTAAAACACGGATGCAAGAAACCTAGGCGATTGGCGGCGAAGGTTGCAGATGCGAAGGTAGGGAGGCAAAGTATGAAACCCTAGGGGCAAACCTTTTGGTTTTATAGAGGCGACGGATGCGAGGAAACCAACCATCTGCCTAGATCTCCATGCCTACCATGATCTGCCACCATGTCACACCATAGGATATGCGCACACAATCCCTATCCTTTCCTTCAAAAGACCCGCCAGACATTTTGCCTCCCTAGGTGGACCAGGACTCATTACGAGTAAGAGGAATACAGATAAAAAAACACATCTAAGGCCCGTCTAGGCCTAGGAGTTCGACGATTGGCCCATCAATGGGTCCAATAGCCGCTCCAAGCACCCCTACAATAAGGGATGGAAAGGGATGGGCCCCGCAAGCGGCCAACACCCAGGCGCACGAGCGCCATAGGCATCTCTGCCCATGATTGAGTCTCAGCCAGGCTGACCCTGGCCAGATCCCCATGAATGGGATGCCAGGACCCCAATCAAATTATCCAGATAACAAACCACCAAATCTTGCGACCATACCCGCTAAGGGTCCAACCTCGGCAAGAAGGAATCATCATGTTTAGGACACGTCATGGGCAACAATAGAGGGCTAGGGCCCTCAGAGTCCTCTCTTTCGGAAAAACCTTCAAAGGAGTATTCTACTCCTCCGTAGGCTCAAGGGCTACACCCACCGGGTGCGCTCGTGCGCACCCACTTGCAAGTCAAAAAATCCCCTAGGCGATTCTATTCAAATTGCCTAGGGGCTCAGGGCTACTATCAGGGACCAATACTAGGGTACCCAAAGAGGAGGAGCTAATGATCATCAACATTGATTCATCCGCATGATCAAGAGCGCGACTATGCCACTTGCCTAGCTCCACCTCACCTAATGTCTGAGGGCTGGCTCTACCTTGCCTGACATCTAAGGGCAGACTCTACCTCGCCCAACATCTGAGGGCAAGCTTTGCCTTGCTCAATGTCTGAGGGTAGACTCCGTCTCGCTCGACCCTTGAGGGCTGGCTCTGCCTCGCCCAACATCTAAGGGCAGGCTTTGCCTCACCCGATGTCTAAGGGTGGACTTTGCCTCGCCCGACGCCTGAGGGATGGCTCCGCCTCGCCCAACATCTGAGGTCCGACGCCTATGATGGCATTACCACAATACCGACCTAGGAATCAAGCGGAGCAGATAAGGCAAGATGCTCAAGTCAACCGCAATACCGAGGACTATACCCTGCACACCTGTAGGACACTATCATCAGGCCATGCTAGAAGGGTGCTTTTGCAACCTGCTAGGCATGTTAGAGCCCAAACAGTGTTGTAGGCGCCAACATTTTCCTTACAGTGTTGTGGGCGCCATCATTTACCCTTGGTTACGGATCCTTACGGAAGCCCATGACAACCACTATGGTCCAGAAGGAACTCGCATCACCCATAGTAATGGATGGGTGGTCACTATGCTGCCCGCTCCCTGTATGGCTGCTAATCAGCATGCTAGTCCGCCGCGTCGCCCGCTGGGGTGGGATGGGATGTGACAGCCTGCTGACAATGCTAGGACATGGCATCGTCAGTGGACAGACACCTAGCATGGTCCTGTCAGGTTCAGCGGCCAAGCGCCCGATGTGGGGCTATCCCTGTCACTGCCTGCCATGTCAGTGGGACCCACACAGAGGAAAAGGAAGACCCGGTGTCCTTGAAGGACTTCCTTTACCACTTGTTTTCCTTTTTTCTCCCATCTATAATCCATGCTCTCCCTTGGCCTATAAAAGGGAAAGTAGGGCACCCCACTAAGGAGATCGATTCAACACATCACGTCGCATCACAGCAGAACCACTAGCCTTGAACCTCGAACACATAGCTGAGCAGCGATCTGGCTCTTCGCACCCATTCGATCTTTCTATCAGAGACACTATAACACAACATAGTTTTGCCAACACTTTCTATTATAGGCAAAGGGCACCTTTGTCGATAGATAACCTCCCGCAAAAAGTTTTGCCAACAGTTTAGAAACAGTCGCGCTAGAAGCCGTAGGCGAAACTTTTGCCGACAGTTAACAGAATCCCCGACACTTTATGTGTAGGCAAATGGTCTACCTACATCGATAGTTGAAACCTTTGCCGACAGTTAAGACCTACGCCGATAGTTAAGACCTTTGCCGATAGTTTGTATGTTGGCCAAACCATTTCCAAGGTATTTTACAAACCATACCCTGCAAAAAAAACTATCGGCAAAACTGCATAGATATAATTACAATTAAAATAATTTGACAAATCCACTTTTGCTCATATAGAAGGCATCACATTGAACAAATTCACTTGATTTTTGTATAAATAATATATTAGCTCTTCCATACATACACCAACTTGATATATATATAGCAGGTCAAGTGATGATCATAGTACATAGAGCCATACAGGTCCAAGATATAGATTAGTCATTTACAGACATGTATAGACATAGTACAAGTCTTGTATTAATTGGTTATGACTAAAGCTAAGAGATCAATAGATCAGGTCTTGGGCACAAAAGTATGGTTGCTGTCATATGGTTGTTGCCACTCCATGGTTGCTGCCACTCCAAAATACTTGAACACCAGCTTCATGCATATATGGTTGCTGCCACTCTACAGAACATGTAATAGCTCTTTGATCGAACCTCAAAAGCTTGCCAATCCAAAATACTTGCAACACCACATAGTACCTAACATGAAAAAAAATGTGAAATATTAGTGCAATGTGCTCTATGCATTAACTCCTAATATGAAATTTACAGTATGCAAAATTCCAAAATTATGGGACACATTTATATTGCTATGTGTAGATGGCACCTAAGCATCTGCAGCCTCTTGGACCTTCAATTGACACCATAGGATTAGATAAAGCAGGTCAAAATAGACAGAAGGAAAAGGGAACACAATTTAATGAACCAAAACTTCTTTACGTAGCAAACATTTCATATTGATGGTGTGACAATGCTTACAATGATTTACAACATTTCAGCATGGAGATCATCCAAAGATTATTAAGCCAAATGCCATAGGGCACATGAACCATGGCAAATGTTGCGGTCAGTCACGAGGCAATGCACAAAAGTGATGTGCTAGCATCAAGGTAACAAGCGAGGTTACTCTAATGGCCTTGCTATGTTTTCTACTCCATAAGCTCTGTTTTCCTGGCATACTTGCCTCAGATGAGCTACTACTACAAACGCACTACCCAGGTACTAGTGATGGGCAAATCTGAACTAAACTATTTATTCATGTGATGCACAAACATGCATACAAGGAGCAAAAAAGATGGAACTGCAGCTTGCCGATATATAAAATTTACTAATGGAATGCATCTATGCTGTCTAATACTCACATCGACCTAGGTACCAGAGAAGCAAAGACACATGATCTGCTATGCCCTATTGTGCCATCTTCGATAGCTTAAGGCTCAGTTTAGACAAGTGAGAAGCAAATGACTCATTTGGACTAAAAACTGCACCTATGCTATCTGAAATATATGTTTTTTTTTGCATCTGCATTATATATGCTCTGGTATTGTAACAAATATCACTAATAGCAAACAGTAGACTAAAGATGATGAGTACATATTCAAAAAAGAAAGAACGATCATTACAAGCTGAACTGCAGTAAATCAATATCTTTAATTTTGCAAACGATACACACCTACTGATTTAGATTGTAAACTATATTAGCTAAAAAAAATCTAGGTCACATGAACAAAATTAGCAAGAGATGAAAAAGAATCCATATATGCCCAGAACTAGAACATCCACACATGCAAAGCCTTTTAACTAAAGCATGACCCTTCTAGTTAAAAAGGCAAAAAAGAGTTAGAGGGACCAAAGTGGATCTCGCCATATTGTTGGGATCATGCACCTCAACTCCTGGAATTAGGCAAGAAAAAAGGGAAATTTGCATCCAATGGAGCTTGATTGAAAATAATACCATGTGTGGACGCAAAAACATGAACTCAATGTAATCTCGCATCGAGTTAGGTTCCTAGTGGCAAATAATGTCAAATGTACATGTAAAATCCTAGCTATCTTCAAAATATTGTATGTTCAATGTGACTCAAGAAAAAGGCAGTTTATCATACTGTGTAAATGGTGACAGCTAGCACCCATGTGTGCACAGAAAAACTTAATTTTTTTTGGAGTCTATCATATAGTTTCCTTGTCCCAATTCCCAAATAATGGCATTATGATTTAAAAATAAAATAACCATGCAAACACTCTAGATTAATGATGCCAGTATGAAGGAAGCTGAATTGGCATTGAGCCATATAACCACATGCAGGGCATGATATATGCATTGTATTATCAGCTATGGATTGCATGATCAAACAAGCCATTGGGAAAAAAGCTAGTTGACAGCAGATTTAGTTAAAACCTGTACTCACAAACAGAAGCATCAAAGCAATATGGTATATAATCTAAGAAAAATGACAAGGAGTTACAAAAATACAAATGTGAGTAGCTCCTGGGTGCAAGTTGCCGCTTGCCCTCAAGTACAGTACATCTCTAATGTTGACGTCCATGAGGAGGTTTGTCAATGAGACAAAGCTAGAGATGCAGATGGAGGACCTTTTTGTCGAAGTCTGAGAAGATCCTGGCTATGACTGTCGAAGCACGTGTAAAGAAGATTCTTGAAGAATTTGCATTGTTCCAAGTTTTAACATCCATTAATCAAGAGTGACAAGGTCAGAGTAACCGAGTGGGTGAAACAAACCATAACTACGAGAGACTTATACACTGAAATTCAAAGACAACAGAAAATGACACTGATCACTGAAGGATGTCCATTAACCATTGCAGATTACATGATAAAACTGCGCATTTGACCATGTATTCTAGGGAGGGAAAGAAGAAACTTATGCTGCATTTTCATTGCCAAAGGCAGCCTGCCTTATGGGGGCACTGATGACTAATGTTACAATATGATTTACAAAGGCTCCACGGTATCCCTAAGATTTACATGCTACAAACAGGATGTATGTTTCTGAGCAGAGAGCCAGAGACCTTATCTATCTCAGTATGCTCATGTGAGTTACAGCCTTACAGGAGCTACTTCATCAAGTGCAATAAAATCTTCATGAGCTTGAGAGGAGCATGGAGAAGGTTTTGCATACATGAATATTGCAATCCCATGCTCACAGTTGCCATTTCTCAAGGTGTCCAGGGCATGAGACTACTACGAAACAGACTACACTGATTTTAAATAACAAAATTGAATTAAAGATCGAATCAGGAACTATTTCATGTTTTGGAAATGTTATGCTTATATTGAAAGCAAATGTGAGTTTAAACCTTGTGTTGGGGACGCCAGCTTAGAAGCCAAAACTCCAGTGACGCAACATTGCAGCCTCACAAACTATCAGAACAGAGATAATTGTGTTGCATTATTACAAAGGTATCTGTCCCCAATTTCAGGCCATGGCATGTCAAATGAAAATTCAGAATAATGGGAGAGATACGCAACTAACAGATGACTATATAAGATGGAATCATCTCTACGAGGGGGACGCCCTAGCTCCTCACCCTAAACCATATATATGTTATTGTAGTTACAGGATAAGAAAGAAAGGGAAAACAAACTAAAAATAGACGTTGCATACCATTTCAGTACCAACACGTGCATGACTCTTACTCCTAGTTGTATGGTTTTGGGTTAGCTTTGAATGGTTTGCTTTCCCCCTCAAAGAATGGGCCCACCAAATTATTTCATGTTTATAATTCTGTGCCACATACATTATGAAAATGAGCGAGTAATTCATAACTTGCAGCTGCCTCCGGAGACCTCCAATGATTAACTAGCCACTTCCAGTCATCCATATGAACTCTGTCATAGCACAGAGCAAACAGTTCATCATCTTCCATGTCATCATCATACACCTTTTTCAATTCTGCTTTAAACTCCTTCCACTTCATAGCTGTTGTCTTCATAAACCAATTGAAGACACAGTTGTCTACTTGCCAATATAGCTGTACAACACACAAATAATAAGTTAGGACTCAATCACATGACTGCAGTAGGTAGATTTGTAACCAATTTCACTACCTGTGCATCTATCCAAAGCTTATACCTTTTGCTTGGACAGACCTTCCTCCAATCATCATGTGCAATTGGGAAACCCTTTGTTCTCACAAGTGTTCCAATGAAGTTAGCAAATTTAGTGCTTGATGGTCCTCAAGGTTGACCACACGCATTGACATCCAATTGGAGTTTAGGCTTATTTTGCCTTGCATAGATATCAGCCTTTGTAGTAGGTCCTCGAACATTTTTTTGGGTTGTTCGGGAACATCTGGAAAACAAATACAGCATAGTACACCCAACTTAAGTATGCATGATGCATTGCATTATTAGTTGTCACAACATAGAGACGAATACCTTCATTAAGTTGATTCTCAGGATGTTCATTCATAGCTTGCATATCAACCTGTGTGTCACTTATTCTAGAGCTAGATCGTAAGTTACGTCCAGTTGCCTCAATAGGAGTTTGGGTCTACATTTGGGGACACAATTAGTTCAGATTTCCATAGACACTTCACAGAATTCTTTGAGAACATATATTTCATATTCATGGGAATACATACCTTTTTATTTTTGTTTGTTTGATGCATTGAGCTAAGTTGTTGTGCAATAGCTTGAATATTCAGTTCTTGCATTTTCTGCACCCTTAGCCTGATGTTTTCATTCCTTTCAGATTCGTAAACATTTGGCTCCACGCCATTTTCATAATCAATTGGCTCCATGGATTTTCTTTTTCCCCCTGCTTTTGACATTGTTTATCCTAAAAAATGAAAATGAATTAGTACAAGATTCTCATAAAACAGTAGTGCAAGTATGTAAGCAATCAACAATTAGTTCAGACCAACAAAGCAATTATGTCAAAGAAAAATCTGCATAGCACCAGCAACAATTGATGGTGTTTGAGACTTACTTCCTCTTTCTTTCAGCAACAATGACCCCATCTATATCAGTCCTTACATGTACAACATCTCTAAAAAGACCACTGAGATCAACATTTGCATCCAAATCAGCCATTGGGTTACGTATTTCATTTTCAACCACCATATCATAAAGATCGTGTGGTTTTGACTGGGCAACAGCATACCAATCTGATTCAGGACCTTCCTTAACATAGTAAACCTGTACAGCTTGTGATGCCAAGATAAAAGGTCCATCTAACATATTTTCTCCAGTATTGAATAAATGCTTTAAATTAACACTTGTAACCCCAAATTGATCTTTTTTTACCCATTTATCTTGAATGCAATTGTCCACCCAATCACATTTAAACAAAACTATGTTTCCGTTGTTGCGATAGTTTAACTCAATGATTTCTTTGATGATGCCATAGTATATCTTGTTTCTCATAACTAGGTCCACATTGTTTCCATTTTGAAAGCAAGAGGTTTGGGCAACCAAAGCTACTCCACTGCCTTGAACTGGTCTACCCTCATCATAGGAGGACGTATGGAATTTAAATCCATTAATTGCATAGCTATTGTATGTTGTTGCAATCATGAAAGGTTCATTTGCCAAAATATGTATCTCTTCTGGTACTTCACCACTTTCAACTAACCCTTCCACCTGTAAATATCACATTATGTCTAGTTAATTTAGCTGTATTAGATCTGAATAGAACATGTTAATCACACCTTTACTTACATGCTTTCTAAACCAATCATGAAACATTTCATGATGGATACGAGTCATTTGTCGCTGATTGTGGTGACCAATCGAGGAAAGGTACTCCACATGTTTGCTGCAAAGGTGTGGTACCCATTGAGAAATGTATAGATAAGAACACAAGAAATGCAATGTGTCAAGTTGTGTGGATTGCTTACTTCAAGTATGGTTCTATCTTATCATAGTTGAACAATACATATCTATGTGCTTGAACCCAAGTCTTGTATTCTATGGATACAGTGCACTTGCCACTCAAAGCTTGCCCTGTGCTTTGGAAGAATGGTGTAGTACAAATTTCACAGTCCATACTTTCACCATTTCCTACTTGTCCAGTCTCACAGCCTTTCAAAAATTTGGAGTAGAAAGTAAGACTCTCATCAAATTTGTAGGCCTCACAAATTGATCCCTCTGGATGACTTCTAGTACGAACAGAGCCCTTCAACTTCATCAAATACCTATGAAGTAACAGTTTTAGCATGGAATCTAACTACAAATATGTTCAATAGCAATTGAAAATAGTTTGGTACCTCTCTACTGCCCACATGCTATGATAGTGTACAGGACCAGCAAGTCTTGCTTGAGCAGGTAGATGCACCATCAAATGAACCATGATATCAAAAAAAGATGGCAAAAATATAGTCTCAATGACACTTAGTGTCTCAGCTATTTCAGCCTCTAGTTTTTGCATATCATTGATATGAATAGTGGGTGAGTTGATCTTCTTGAAGAAATTGCTCACACGAATTAGTGCTGCACTTACTCTTTCTAGTAGTATATTCCGAACAGTAATTGGAAGTAAGTGCTGCAACAATATGTGGTTGTCATGGCTCTTTAATCCAATTATCTTCTTCTCCTTAACTTGCACATTATGACGCATATCAGATGCATAACCGTCTGGGAACTTCACATCCTTCAATACTTGGCAAAATGCTTCCCTACCATCAGGACTCATTGTAAACTATGCTGGAGGTAAATAAAAGTTATTTTCTACACTAAAAGGATGAAGATCACTTCTAATGCCAAGATTCTGGATGTCCAAGCAAGCATTTAAGTTATCCTTGGATTTTCCATCGGTGTCCAAAAGTGTGTCAATAATATTCTGACACGTTCTTTTCTATGTGCATAACATCAAAATTATGCCGTAGAAGTAGGTCTTTCCAATATGGCAACTTAAACCAAATGGATTTTCTTTTCCAAATAGTTAGTGGCTCATTAACTTTCTTGCATTTTCGCTTGGATGGCTCCTCTATAGTTGGATTGCACTGACGCTTGGCTGGCTTCTTGGTTACTAGGTCCTTTCTGAAGGTTGTGCATATATTGGCTGTCAGCTCCAATATTTCCTCTCCACTAAGAGGTCTAGGTGCTGGCCTAAGTTCTGTGGTACCATCAAATGAATCTGCATCAAACCAAAACTTGTGTTCGACATCTAAGAATCTATGATGGCCCATATCTAAGAATCTATGATGGCCCATGTAGACACACTTGCCTCCCTTTTTTAGTTGGAAAGAACATGTATCTAAGTGGCATTCAGGACATGCAACTTTGCCAGAAGTGACACATGCCACCAAATAACCTAGACCTAGAAAATCAGATATGGTGCAAACTATGGCAGCACACAGTTGGAAGGGTTCACGCTTAGAAGCACCATATGTTCTTACACCATGAACAAACATTTCTACCATATCATCCACCAGCGGCTCAAGAAAGACATCCATATCACCACAAGGTGCCTTAGGTCCAGGGATCAACAAGGATAGGATGAAATTTGATTGCTTCATACACTCCCAAGGTGGAAGGTTGTATGGGATCACAATAACAGGCCAAATGCTATAAGTTGATTTCATGGTCCTAAAAGGATTAAAGCCATCGCTAGCTACAGCTAGTCTAAGATTTCGACTCTCTGATGAAAATACTGGATGCTTAGAGTCAAAATCTTTCTAGAAAGGAGCATCAGCAGGATGCCTCAAGAAACCATCTTGTGTGCGTCCTTCATCATGCCACCTTGTGTCACTTGCTATTTTTGAGCACATAAAATACCATTGCAGCCTTTTCTTTATAGGGAAGTAACGCAGAACTTTCCTAGGAACCCTATGCACATGTTTCCACTAGGACTACTATTTCTGATTTCCATCTTGAAGTATCATATTTTGGACATACATCTTTCTTCGCATGCTCCTTCCAAAACAGTATGCAATCATTCTCACATGCATGAATTTTCACGTAACCAAGTCCTACACCTTTTGCCTTTTTTTAGCAGCATTAAAGTTTTTAGGAAGTGATGGCACTTCAGGTAAGACATCCTTAAGTAACTCTAATAGCATGTCGAAGCTTTTATTACTCCATTGCTCAATAAATTTGATATGCAGTAATCTTACAATGAAACATAGCTTTGAGTACTTGCAACCTAGATATAGCTCCTTACCAGCATCTTCTACCATTTTGTAAAAAGCTTCCATATCCTCATCGTGCTGCTTCATGTTGTCTACTTCTAAGTCCCCCTAGACATCTAAACCCCCTGCTATGTCTTGAAGTAAACTAGAAATGCATCCTCTTCATTTGGGTCCCCTACTTCTACCCTTTCATGTTGGCTGCTATTTGTGAAAAAACTGGAACTAGGTCACCATGATTCACCCATGTTATATACCCATCTATAAATCCCTCACATATCAAGTGCTCAAGTACAATACTATGGACCCTCCAACAAGAGTTCTTGCATGCCTTGCACGGACACAAAATCTGATTTCCTTTTGCTGAATTACTAAAGGCAAACTCTAAAAACATATCCACTCCTCTATACACAAGGGTTGGCCTTCAAATGATGATCAAGATATCAGACCAAACATCCTATGCATGTAGATTCTAGTATATGGTCATAGGTTTATTATGTACCTAGGCTGATCCATCCATGTTTTATCCATGATGCACCTTTTACAAAATGAAGTGTCAAAATAGTGAAATATTACTCCCAAAATAAAAAATCATTCAGTTCAGATTGGGTTGTTCAACAAAAAATAAAGATCATGCCAAACAATTGTCCAAATTAAATCAATTTCACCACACTTGATGCTAAAAAATTATCTCACCACAAGCCATCAATAAGAACTATAGGGGAAATTTAGTCTAGTTTTAATAAACCAAATCATCACATCACAGATCACACACAACCTACAATTCTAAGCCAAATGCAGAGACAAAGTTCATAAGAAAAGGAAAGCATACCAATCAAGCAATGACAGTAGAAGAACAAATGAAGACTAGAAGGCCAACTTGCTTGTGCTCCCTGTAGATAATATTACCAGCGCTAATTAATCACACAAGGTAATACAAATAAGTCGAAAACCTGAGCACAAGCAAACTTACTTCCAAGCTACATTTGGTGACGAGTTGGTGATGACTTGTGTTGAAAGAAAAATCAAAGAGTTGAATCCTTTAGTGCTTTCTTATTGGATATTTTGCAACATGCACAAGCAAAGAAACAGATACTCAGATCTGATCTTTTTGCAACGAGGAGACATGTATGCATTTCAATAGTTCCAAGACTAACTTATAATTCCACTTGCAGCTTAAAGTTCAATTGATTCCCTTCTCTCTTTTTATATAGAACAGTCACAACATTTTTTTTCATATAAAGGACCAAACTAGAAAGACTATGAACTCCCATCAGTGTGAACTTTGCCTTCATATACTACAAATAAGTTGTAGATCTAGCATAAAAAAACTTACATGCAACTTGATTGATTGTGTTGTGTACACGATCTTGAATCCTACTTGTTCCTCTGCAAAATCAACTAAGGCAGTAAACATCACATCTAAATTGATTCTCCAAAGAAGGGAAGAGATGGCGGGCAAGAGAAGTAACCCAAACCTTGAATCTTTGTAGCCTTTCTCACCTTTGTCTACTCCATTCTGCAACCAAGAAAAAAATACAAAAAAGTAAGCTATGCCAAAACCCTAGCATGCAGGGGAATGGGGATGAGCGGAAGGGGATGCAGAGATGATGCACTTGGATGCGGAGGGGAATGGGATGCAGCGGCAGCACCGCTCTTGCTAGCCGACGGTGGGCTAGGGTGACAGCGGGTTGGGGCGATGGGGGGGCTGGGGCGGCGGCATCCATTGGATTTGGTGGTAGGGGCCAACCACTGTAGGTTGTGGGGCTCCGGCCAGGGACGGCTTCAGCACCGGTGGGATTTTGAGGCGGCGATTTGGGCAGGCGTCAGGGGTGTCGGCCATGCTGGGTGCTAGCCTCTGGCAACGGCTCTTGGCGGTGCCCGGTAATGGAGCCCTACTAGTGGCGCTCAGCGACGGAGCTGTGGTGGCGGCACTCAGCGTTAGAGCTGTGGTGGCGGTGCCCGGCGACTGCGCCCTAGCAAGAGTGAGTTTTTTTCTAAGTCTGCATGAGTGGAAAGGAGAAGGGAGCAAGAGACGAAGGGTTGGTAGCCTATTTTAGTGGCCTCTAGCATTTTCCCAATAAAAAAATATTTATCCTTTTAGCTCCCACGCATGGTTCTATTTTGGCGTGCGGTCTCCCACCCACGTACACAGGCATCTCTATTTTGCTTCGGCGCGTACCCCTTCGCCGACACTTGGACAGTGGTTTAGGTAGGCTACGACGACACTTTTTTTGTCTAAAAACTTTCGCCGACACTTTATGTGTTGGAAGGAGAAACGCCAACATATAAGTTGTAGCCTTATATTACTATTGCCGACACTTTAAGTGACGCTAAAAAGGTAAAGAATTACCAACACATTACTTGTTGTGAAAACCCTTGATTTACCAACACATAATTGTAGGGAAAAGTGGATCATGGTGTAGTGAGACTTGGGACCTATCCTTCTCTCACCCATTTGTAACCCCTACTATAAACTTTTCAGTGCTAATAACACGAGCAGCAGCCACGAACTAGATGTAGGGACATTCTACCCGAACCAGCATAAACATTGTGTCCATTTAGCACACCATCCGGGCTAGATGTGCAATAACACAAATTCTCTCATTGGTGTTTACTCGAAACACTGACACCTGTTGTTCTAGGCCAAGGCCTTCGAACACTGGTCGCCGCACGAGCGAAATCAAGCACGAGAAGTGGGAAAAAATGAGACTTGGCGAAACAAGATAAGCGATTTCATTAAGCTTGTTTCTCCCTTACAATCCCCACAAGGGGCCTATTTATACATGCCCATAGACATCTTAAGGGACCAAAATGCCCCTGCAACTGCTACATGTCCGAGGGATGTTCCGCACCATGGTGGGGCTCGTTTGCCATTTGGAGCCCTCGTCTACCTCAGGTAGCATCGGCCCAGGGAGCCCCGACCAGCCCTGCCTAGTGTCGCCTGCTCGACTGACCAGATGGTCCCCGAGCGGTCAGACATTATCTGCCATGAGAGGATGGCTGGCTCATTCCATGGTGGAACCTATAGAAACAAACGACCAAACTATCAATAGCTATTCGCCAAAGCGAATAACCAAGATCATCAACGAGCCTTTTGCTAGGGCTAAAGGAAAAGAACTAGGCTTGGCCTGCGATAGCTATTCTCTAGAGCGAATAACCATGATCGTCAGCGAGCCTGTCACTAGGGCGAAGGAAAAGAACTAGGCTTGGCCTGGTCTTGGTCGTAGAGTCCACCCTTTCATCATTGCGAAGAGGGGTGTCTAAGAGCGGGGCGGTGAATGCCACCCTCATTTCTCTATGGCGAGAATGAGGCTTGGCACGTCCTTCTCTTCACACATCTTTAGCCCTTTTGTTTTCTATTATAGCGAAATGCCAAGTGCACCGGAGCCTAACTCCCATTATTTTGATTCCATGAGAAGTCAGGATGACAATTGAGCCACATGGGGTGCCCATAGGAGGGGCACACCCCCAACATTAGCCCCTCAGAAATGTGTGGGGAGGTTCTCGATCCGAGCGTGTTTGCCTCGTGAATTTATGGGACCATCGTCCCATGCAAAGGGTGAAGGTCTGTGCTGCTATTATTTATTTTATATATAAAAAATATATATGTGTTTTTTAAATAGTGTGTATCTACTTTTTGGTTATTGCGCATTGTAACTGTTTCTCGAAATTTGAATCACCTCAGTGGCTAAGCGAACCATCATGTCTTTTCCTCGATTTACGCACTAGGCCCAGCAGGTGCCCATATAACCCCCAAACCACAAGAGCCGTGCATGCTCGTCTCAGCTTGAGCCCTCATTTGAGAACTAAGCCTTCGCTCTTTTGGCTTCTTGCTTGGGTTTTCGCTTCATTGGTTGCTTCCGCCAGGACTCTAGCCTTCACCAAGCTTTTTTTGTAGGTTTGTATTTGTTTTGTTGTGTTCACCTTTACTTCCTTTTTATGCATTTGTCTTATTTCATTGTTTCAGCTCTTTTAGCTTTTTACTATTTTACTATTTTTGGTTTTTGTTGGGTTTTCATATGTTACTCGCTTGGATAGATGTCGAGTGAGTCATTGTCTGGTGGCACCTCATCTAGTGGGAGCTCATCTGACACTTCTAGTTCAGAATATCGCACACATTCGCAAGGCAAGTCTAAGCAAAATATGGCCCATTCAACGAATGCACACGACAGTAACATTGTACGGGAGACAGTTGCTGTGGGTGGCCTGGGCCCTTTGTGTAATGACTCTAGCGAAGGGACTGATACCAATGTGGAGATTGTGGAGGAAGGTGAGGAGGGCGAAACTACAGGGCCAGTGCCCACTGCTGACTACGCCCTAGCAAGAGTGAGTTTTTTTTCTAAGTCTGCATGAGTGGAAAGGAGAAGGGAGCAAGAGACGAAGGGTTGGCAGCCTATTTTAGTGGCCTCTAGCGTTTTCCCAATAAAAAAATATTTAGCCTTTTAGCTCCCACACACGGTTCTATTTTGGCGTGCGGTCTCCCACCCACGTACACAGGCATCTCTATTTTGCTTCGGCGCGTACCCCTTCGCCGACACTTGGACAGTGGTTTAGGTAGGCTACGACGACACTTTTTTTGTCTAAAAACTTTTGCCGACACTTTATGTGTTGGAAGGAGAAACGCCAACATATAAGTTGTAGCCTTATATTACTATTGCCGACACTTTAAGTGACGCTAAAAAGGTAAAGAATTACCAACACATTACTTGTTGTGAAAACCCTTGATTTACCAACACATAATTGTAGGGAAAAGTGGATCATGGTGTAGTGAGACTTGGGACCTATCCCTCTCTCATCCATTTGTAACCCCTACTATAAACTTTTTAGTGCTAATAACACAAGCAGTAGCCACGAACTAGACGTAGGGACATTCTACCCGAACCAGTATAAACATTGTGTCTATTTAGCACACCATCCGGGCTAGATGTGCAATAACACAAATTCTCTCATTGGTGTTTACTCGAAACACTGACACCTGTTGTTCTAGGCCAAGGCCTTCGAACACTGGTTGCCGCATGAGCGAAATCAAGCACGAGAAGTGGGAAAAATGAGACTTGGCGAAACAAGATAAGCGATTTCATTAAGCTTGTTTCTCCCTTACAATCCCCACAAGGGGCCTATTTATACATGCCCATAGACATCTTAAGGGACCAAAATGCCCCTGCAACTGCTACATGTCCGAGGGATATTCCTCACCATGGTGGGGCTCGTTTGCCATTTGGAGCCCTCGTCTGCCTCAGGTAGCATCGGCCCAGGGAGCCCCGACCAGCCCTGCCTAGTGTCGCCTGCTCGACTGACCAGATGGTCCCCGAGCGGTCAGACATTATCTGCCATGAGAGGATGGCTGGCTCATTCCATGGTGGAACCTACAGAAACAAACGACCAAACTATCAATAGCTATTCGCCAGAGCGAATAACCAAGATCATCAACGAGCCTTTTGCTAGGGCTAAAGGAAAAGAACTAGGCTTGGCCTGCGATAGCTATTCTCTAGAGCGAATAACCATGATTGTCAGCGAGCCTGTCACTAGGGCGAAGGAAAAGAACTAGGCTTGGCCTGGTCTTGGTCGTAGAGTCCACCCTTTCATCATTGCGAAGAGGGGTGTCTAAGAGCGGGGCGGTGAATGCCACCCTCATTTCTCTATGGCGAGAATGAGGCTTGGCACGTCCTTCTCTTCACACATCTTTAGCCCTTTTGTTTTCTATTATAGCGAAATGCCAAGTGCACCGAAGCCTAACTCCTGTTATTTTGATTCCATGAGAAGTCGGGATGACAATTGAGCCACACGGGGTGCCCATAGGAGGGGCACACCCCCAACATTAGCCCCTCAGAAATGTGTGGGGAGGTTCTCGATCTGAGCGTGTTTGCCTCATGAATTTATGGGAGCATCGTCCCATGCAAAGGGTGGAGGTCTGTGCTGCTATTATTTATTTTATATATAAAAAATATATATGTGTTTTTTAAATAGTGTGTATCTACTTTTTGGATATTGCGCATTGTAACTGTTTCTCGAAATTTGAACCACCTCGGTGGCTAAGCGAACCGTCATGACTTTTCCTCGATTTACGCACTAGGCCCAGCAGGTGCCCATATAACCCCCAAACCACAAGAGCCGTGCATGCTCGTCTCAGCTTGAGCCCTCATTTGAGAACTAAGCCTTCGCTCTTTTGGCTTCTCGCTTGGGTTTTTGCTTCATTGGTTGCTTCCGCCAGGACTCTAGCCTTCACCAAGCTTTTTTTGTAGGTTCGTATTTGTTTTGTTGTGTTCGCCTTTACTTCCTTTTTATGCATTTGTCTTATTTCATTGTTTCAGCTCTTTTAGCTTTTTACTATTTTTGGTTTTTGTTGGGTTTTCATATGTTACTCGCTTGGATAGATGTCGAGTGAGTCATCGTCTGGTGGCACCTCATCTAGTGGGAGCTCATCTGACACTTCTAGTTCAGAATATCGCACACATTCGCAAGGCAAGTCTAAGCAAAATATGGCCCATTCAACGAATGCACACGACAGTAACATTGTACGGGAGAGAGTTGCTGTGGGTGGCCTGGGCCCTTTGTGTAATGACTCTAGCGAAGGGACTGATACCGATGTGGAGATTGTGGAGGAAGGTGAGGAGGGTGAAACTACAGGGCCAGTGCCCACTGCTGTCTGGGGCTAACTGGATCCGACTCTGGTTACTTACCGCCAGGGCCATTCTCGTGTCACCGAAGTAGAACTCGACAAGTATGTCGAGCGAGGTATTCCAAAGTCCTCGCTTTGTGGCTTGTGCCATGCTCTGAGCCAAGAAGAGATCCCCACCTAGGGCCCTACGAAGCAGTTGTCTTTCGTGATTTCTTTGAAGTTGGGGTACGGTTCCCCTGTGAAGATTTTGTGGGTGAAGTTTTGCAGCGCTTCAACCTATAGATTCATCACCTGACTCCTAATGCTTTCGCTCCATTCAGCGGGTTCACCATGGCACTCAAGATGTGTGGGTGCGCCTTGAGCGTGAACACATTCGCTCGCTACTACGAGACTCATTTTCATAAGAAAATAGTCAAGGACAAGCAGACCAAGATCGAGATGGTGGGCCACTATGGGTCCTATAATTTTGTCCCAAAAAAGGCAAAAGGCACTATGCAAATCATGCTAGCTTACTAGAATAAATGGCCTCGCTGGACCAACTACTGGTTCTACCACCATGTGTGCTCCGATGAAGATGTGGTTGAGGCATTGACAAATGGATTACCGAAAGCACATATACTTGTCTCGAAGATGACGCCAATGGAGGGATTTCGCTTGGCTAAGATTCTGGCTGATGGGCCACGTGATATCGAAGCTGTAGATGCCTTTGCTTTGACATCGCACTGATAGATTAGTCAAGATTTGGTTGAAGAATGGATAGCTTGCGATAAGCCTTCGTTGTGCAGCGAGACTCAGTTTTCTAACATAGAGCGAAGGGATAGATATGTCTTTCCATGTCTTGTCGTCATGCCATTGGATGCATTCACCACTAATTTTACTTTTGTCAACCTGATAGAACACAAGGCCGAAGAGATCATTGGGTTTTATGGCGATAGAGAGCACATGGGTCAGTGCCAGTCCTTGGCTAGGAAGAGGCAATTAAACCACGTCTTCGAAGTGATGGGCCTTTGCTATGCTGATCAGTCAGGTCCTTCAACCAGCCTTCTGGCTGACGACGCCGTCCCCCGTGGCCATGGTCATGGGGCCCGAGGGCAAAGAGGCAGGGCATGAAAGGTGATGGCCAGATGTGGGATGAACACTACTGTAATGGAGTCCTGTATGTGAAAGCTTAGCGGCCGAGGGCATGGTCCCATAGAGCCTACCAATGTGTGGATTGGAAGAGAGATTGCCGGCAAGGTGGGAAATAGAAAAAAGGTCGTGATCGAACAGACCCACCGATTTGGGAAAGTCTGGACCGAAATGGTAGTGTTATATTTTTGTTGTTGCTGTTTTTGGTTGTCCTTTCGTTTCTTAGTTTGTTCTTGTTTTACTTATTCGCTTATGTGTTGTTGCTTTTGTTGTTTAAGGCATCTTTAGGCTTTGATGGGATGGCTGGCACGTCTGGTAAAGCCAAGGTCATAGATGTGCATGACTCCTTCGGCCTTGTAGATACTATGTCTATTGGTGACCTTTTCATTACGAAGGCCAAGAAGAATTCGCGAAAGGCTAGCGACCCCTCGAAGGAGCCAGGCGCTAAAAAGGCAAGAACTTCTGCCAAAGAGGCAGCTACTGCTCGCCAGGCTCCTACTCCCATGGTGTCTCCTGACATTTCAGGCTCTCAGGTGCAGGGTAAGTCTAGATTTTGTATGGAGTATATTCGCCTAAGCGACAACCTGGCTTGCGGGCAACTGTTCGATCATGGGGAACTACAACTGAGTTCTCATGGGGAACCTGGCTTGCGGGCAGTTTTATGTGACACTTTTTGCTTTCGCATGCTATGCTCCGAGCTCGGGGGCTTCATCATTAAGGGCAGGCTTTTCACTAGGGCCTTGAGAAAGATCTCGCAGCTAAGGACAAAATGATTCGAGCCTTGAGAAGGAGTTAGAGGTGGCTAAAAGGTTGGCCAAAGAGAATGAAGCAGTGCGCAAGTCTATGGAGGAGCAGATCGAAAAGATGTGCCAAGATAGGGGTACTAGAAGAAGAAACTCGAAGAATGCAACAAGCTTGTCACCGACGCCTAATGGGCAGTGAACGAGCATAAAGACCTCATTAAGAGCATGGGCGAGGAGTCGAAAGCCCCCCATGAAGCTCCTATTGTTGACTTCATGGAATGGTTGGCCAATGAGCTGGCCACCAAGAGCGACTACATGACCATCGGGCAGGAGTACACCTCTTTCGTTTTGCTTTGTGCCTTCGCTCAGGCTCTAGAGGAATGTGGGTGCGATCATCTCGAAAAGTTTGAGATCAAGGACTCGCAATCTTACTGGAACGCACCTAGCCATGCTCATGAGGTGGGGCAAAGGTTCTTCAAAGGGTTTTGGCAACCTAGAGGCCATGATCTCGCTCTCCTCCATCCTGCCATGAGCCGTGGCAAGTTGAGCTATTTTCTTTTTCACTTTGCTAGTCCTTTCGCAATTGATTGCATAGGGATGGTCATGATCTTTCAAAACCTATCCTGTAGTCTATCGAAGAGTGCGCGACGATCAAGGAGAAGGTAAAGAAACATATCACCGAGCGGAATGCCCACGAGGGTGCGACTGGTAGTGGCTCTGGTGAGATGGCTGCGCCATCGACCCCTGTCTTAGATATCCTAGCCAATGATGGCACTAGTGCCCCTACCAAAGACGCTGCTTAGGATGGGGTAGAGAATTTGGATTTGCTCATAGTTTTTGGGACATTGTTCTTGTTTGGATGTTGGTTGTAAGATAGCTTAAACTCTTGTGGTTTCTATGCACAGGTTCCAGACGTGGAGCCTGCGCAACCTATGGATATCTACCGCTTATGACTAATTGCAATGGCTTTCATGTTGGAGGCGCGTCCTGGTCTTACCACTGCAAGAAATTTCTAGGATCTAGTATGACTGGATTTTTGAGGTCGCGTTTCCAGCGCTTTCTTAGGAAAGAAGAGCTTCTTAGTAGGTTCTTCTATTCGGAATTTGACGCGTCTATTTTGGAAGATCGAAAAACTCATCGTGAACAGTCTGAGTGTGATTGTGGGTAGCCCTCGGCCTCTGACCTAAAAGATCCTAAAGAGAAGCCAACCGAAGAGATGACTATAGATTTGGAGAACTGCCGATATAGTTTTTATCTTCGTCCCCAAAGGGACAAAGTGTAGTTTGGTGCGGAAATGATGTGTAATGCTTGGATTCTCACTTTAGCGAGCTGTTGTATAAGGCTGATTATGTATATATTGCATTCATTTTGGCATGTGCGCGCTTTTACTTGATTGGTTGTTTTTGAGAGTACTCTCTATTATTTCCTTGTGTTTCGATTGCGCCAACCCTACGACCCTTTGGAAGTGGTATTGCTTTGGCATTGTAATAGAACCATCCAATTTATAAGAGCACAAGTACAATAGCAACCACCGAGGCAGTCAAACCATCACACTTGAGCCCATATAAATTCGGTAGTCCATCGAGTATCATGAAGGACCTTGAATCAACCAACATACAAGCCAAGATCGTACATGATTCAACATACAAGTCACATGTTACAACAAGTTCACAAATAGTTTGTCATACATCGGAGTTCCAACACAGTTATTACAACATCAGTTTAATAGTAGCGGAAGCAACATAGTTCTGAACGACATCAACAGTAGTTTAGATACATAGCTAGTTTTCATAGTCATCTCCAACAAAAGCACAAGGGTGAGATGATATATAGAATGACCATGCCCATGGTCCTATTCCTCAACCACTGTAGGAGCAAAGCAGCGCTTACAGTAGCTGTGGTACATCACGTTATCTGCAACAATTAGGAAATAAACCTGAGTACCAGCTAGACTTACCCGTCATAAACCAAAAATAAGAGACACCAAGGATCATGCAAGGCTTATAAGTGGAGCTGGTTTGACATCCTTTGCCTACAAGCCAATATTTATCTAGTATCTTTTAACTTTTGAATAACAAGTTTATTATTCCTATTCCATTCTAGATTAGCATCTATCATATGCCAAACATGTTGTGTACCGTTAAGTCATCACAATAGTAAACATATCAAGTTGAGCATTTTCATAATCCACATAACCAACACTTTCATCAATTACTACGATGAAGGGGGCTCATGTCAAGTTCTCACTATCTAGGAGATACGGCGATTCAAATTGATTCCTACCTAGCTGGGGAATTATTCCTAACACACACCCATACTCCCCCCATCGGGGTCGCATCAGGTCACCTTTGGTAAAACTCAGGTCCAAATCACGGGTAAGACCAGCGCCACACCCTCAAAGATACTACCAATCTGCCAGGAAGCTCAGGACTCGAACCCACCCTTGGACTCACGCCATTGGCTCTCTGCACATCCTTACTGCCTCTAGGGTGTGCACTTTACCTGCTTGTGTCCCCAGCCTGAGTTGAGCTACTCGGCTTCGTGGTCAGAATGACTTATCCGGCCAACTATGTGAGAGGCATGCGTTCAACATGACAAGAGGGCCTCCAACGGCCAGTCCTTAAACGACACAGACGGAATCACTATAAGTCACCACACCTAACATATAAGATTTTGCTCGGTCTCCAGTTGTTCAACATCACCAGGTTATGTTCCACGATAGCACAATATAGCCAACCATGATCAAGTCACCACCTATAGCTCATAGGTGACAGGAAATCACCCGACTTCTACCGGTCTAAGCATGTCTAAGCATAAATGTCGATCTTCGACCTACATAGGATTCAAGATAGATATTTCTAGACAAGGAAAGTATATGCAGCAAGTGGTTCCAATCAACTCCTAGTATTTAATGCATTAACATAAAAAGAACTCAAGTTGATATTAGAACACATAGGATGTTAGAATGCTCCAGGGCTTGCCGTTCACAAACGTGGCCGGCTGGTGGTCAGGGCACTCTAGGAGATGATCAACTTCAGGCTTGCCTGCGCTTGGATCTTCTTGGTGCTAAGCTTCCTAGTTCTCCTCTTGTGGATCAGCTTTGAGTTCCTCCAACGTGATTTCTTCCGCTGCACCTATTGCATGCATATGCATAAAGTAAGTATCATGGATGCATAAGAAGGATTGTGAATGATATGACATGAGAACATGCATGATTCTATGCTGATGATTATATCAAGTTACTTAGATGATAACCAAGTTGAATTCTTATTTACTGAGTAGGTGCATATCTCTTCTCTAGAAATTTCAAGAATCCACACTAAGTCCATTTCTGGAGCACAACACAGCAGCTACAAGTTTAGATCATAACTGGAGTTCTACTCAACCAAATGCTATGATCTTGGACTTTCTGGAAAGCTTATAAAATTGCCTACAACTTTCATTTAATCATCACAAGATGATTCAATAGCTATCTAGGTTAAACAATTCAATCATCCAGATCTGTCCAGAGGACAAGCAAATCTGACAGCAGACTTCTAACAGCAATAACTCCCAAACCATTTAGCCTATTACCATGAAAATTTGACACAAGTAAGATAAGTAAGTTATCTACAAATTTGTTAATAACAAGTTTCATAGTAAATGTAATTATCATCATGAATTTATCAATACATTAGAAACTACTCCTGCAGCCATCTAGTGGAATTATAAAGCAATACTTAAGTAGCTGCTTATAACCCATCAATTTCAAGCACAACTACCATTATCAACAGATCGTATGCATCACAAGGACCACATAAAACATTATGTTTATACCAAACTAATGTATTTAAATACATTTATTAATTTCTTTATATAATAAGGTGATTTATGAGATAAATATTTCTATTGTTCCATAAATTTAGAGAACATTACAGTAGCATATATATGACCCCAAAAGTCTACTGTGCAAATTTCATGCCAATTGGATAAGTATAGCCCTCTATACAAAAATGGCAAGTTGGTTAGGTTTATTTTAGCAAAAATAGTTTAGCCTATTGAAAAGTGTCAAGCAACAGATTTTATATTTCTCTTAGCTTCACCATAACACAAGATCATTGTACAAAAATTTGCATGAGCCCAAGTTATGCATTTTTGCCTTATTTATTTTCACTAGAAACTAGCATTTATTTATGATTAAATAAGAAGACCATATCCAAAGTATGACCACTACAAGTTTAGTATTTTTACTAGCTAGAGCATGTCAATACAAACTCAACAAAATTTGAATCACAATTTTTGCACATACCAAGCTCAAGTTATGTATTTTTCAAGATAGAAACCATTTAAAAAGCATTGATATAGCTCCATTTTATTCTCCCAAAAAAATACCAGAAACAGTGCATTTCATATTTTTATCAAATACTAAACTTTATGAGGAATCTAACAAAATTTAGTTCACCAAAATTGGACACTCCTAGCTTAAGAGATGAATTTTTGAAACATGCATTCAAATCTGGAAAATAAATCAAAAAATCAAAACATACACAGGCTGACAGTTGGGGCCCACAGTCTCTGGCGGTAGCGTCTTCGCTGTTGCACTCTTCTCACACCCGCGCATCGACTGGTAGGTTTAGTTGGCCCGGTGGCTCACCGGAGCAAGCTCGACGACGGCCATGGCGGACGACGGAGGTCGGGCGGTGGTACACTGGCCATCTCTAGCTATGGCATAGTTAGGCAAGGACAACTACTCCATCCTGGTGACCTAGCGAATCTACATGGTGCAAGTGAGGGCTCGAGGTGGTGTTAGTGAGCAGGGCCGCATTCATGGCCATGCGGCGGTGCACAGAGCATGGTGGTGATCTCACTGTTCTGGCTAGATGGCAACGAAAGGTGGGTATCCAACATGCCACTAGCTAGGTCTAGGGTTACTCAACCTAAGACGTGAGAGAAAGGAGGGAGATGGTGAACCAACTCGATGGCGGTGAGCTCGAGTGCCACGACGACCATGGCGGCCGCGCGCGGAACAGCGACTTGTTCCGATGTGGTCAAGCAGTGGCATTGTTCCTAGATCTGGCCTTAGCATCTAGACTCTAGCGTGGTGCTAGACTAGAGAAGATGGAGGCATGTAGTGTGATGGAATGGCTAGGCCACGGTGAGCCATGAGTGCGGTGGTGCTCCAGTGATGACAGTAGCTACGGCGAGGCTAAATGCCGCTATACCTGGGGTCGACAGGTGATGCCGATGGCTCAAGGAGGTGGAGGTGATGGCAGAGTAGCGGTGGTCAAGACAAATCGATCGGCGAGGCTATGTCGGTGGTGAGCGGCTATGGTGGAGCAGCGGCGGTGCATAGCAAGCTCGGCGCGGTGCTTTAGCGAGGCAGAGCGAGCGGGAGAAGGCGAGAGCGAGTGAGTGGAGCAAGTGGCGAGTGCACGACGTTAATGTGCCTGCTCTAGCCTGACCAGCTAGGCCAACACCAAGGTATGGCCGCCACATGGTAGCCATGGCCTGTGGCCGGTTGGCCACTGACACGCTGGTGAACACGGCCGTCAGAGCTGACGCCGATGACTAACAGTGTGTTTTCAAACCCTTATATCTCCTAATCCGTTCGTCCATTGATAAAACTCTATTAAGGAAAGTTGTAGAGCTACATGTCCTCTACATCTTTGCTTTAAGAAGGATCCCCTAATTTGCCATAGTTTGTGAGTTAAATCATCCCAAAGTCGGTTACTTGCAAACTAAAATCAGCCCAACACTTAGAAAAATTTCACCAAGTGTAAAACAGCATTTTCTTGCTACTTGTGACTATTTTTGAGCATGCTATGCACTAAATTAGACTTTGACCCAAAAATAAAAGTTGTTACCCTAGTCAAGTACTACAACTTTTCTTAAGGGTGCATAGCCATGCAAAGTCTCTAGGGTATAGTTTAACTTAGGTCAAACATGCAACTTGAAAATGGTAGATTACACTATAACCATGACTTAGAGGCCAATTAGGTCCAAGTCATGAGTACCAAAGTTGTTCCATGTGACATTCTAAGCATGTTTAAGGTAATACTAGGGTCCCATAAGCATTTTATACATTGGTCACATGTAAACCCTAGCATATGTAAAGCATTTAGTGACAAACACATGTGATATAAGTAATCATAGAGATAAAATTTGAGATGCTCATGCTCATGAATGATCAATGATGCTTGTGCTCATGCAATGCTAATGCCAAATGCATGCTTAACACCTAGGGTGTTATAGGCTTTTCGTTTAAGCGATAGGGGAGCATTCTCTAGGCTGCTAGGGTGAAAGAAATGTACGAGCGCACACGACGGATGCGTCTTCTCTGCCCGTCCCTCGTCGTATTGGTTAGGCAAAGTGGTGTCATTCTTTGCAACCTTTTGGCTCGAGGAGGCTTCTTTGCTAGCCCCTCGATGTATCATTTTGGCAGAAAGAAAACTCCGTTCCCCCAACCTTTTATGGCGAGGGGATATGCGAAGGTGCGAATGCTTGAGGTGGCTTCTTTGCTTGCCCCTCAGTCCATTGTTTAGGCGAAAAGAAGATGTGGTCACCCAACCTTTTAGGGCGAGGGCATCCGCGAAGGCACGAATGCTCAAGATGGCTTCTTTACTAGCCCCTCGGTACATCATTTAGGCAAAAAGAAAACATCGTCCCCCAACCTTTTAGGGCGAGGGGATACGTGAAGGCATGAATGCTCGAGATGGCTTCTTTGCTAGCCCCTCGGCATATCATTTAGGCGGGAAGAAAATGTCGTCCCCCTAACCTTTTAGGGCGAGGGGAAACACGAAGGCGCGAACGCTCGAGATGGCTTCTTTGCTAACCCCTTGGCATATCATTTCGACGAAGAGAGGACGTCGTCCCCCCAATCTTTTAGGGCGAAAAGAAAACTCCTTGTTATTTTGATATATTTTCATTCCTCTTTTCGATCTTAGATGTTTTACGCTTGTTTCGGTGCTAGGTGTATTGGTAGATATGCACAATCGGTATCTTTCTTTCTGCTTCTTGGCTCACGGCATCTAGTTCATTTGCATGATTCGTTAGAGCGAATCAGCACTATTGCAAGGCAAATTAGCTAAGTTGATGTGCGGCGCTGTGGTGTCAAGCTTACCAGCGTAGAGCTACAGCAAGAATCCTGTCTCATGCAGGTACATGGCCTCGATTAGTAATTTCACCGGATGGGGGATGTTACGTTTTTTCTTGCAACATCCCACCATGCTTGCTTGTCGCTATGTCGCGGCCACATCCTGTTGCCTCATCTTTTAGCTCCGTGCTTGGCGAATATAGGATGCGTGCTCCTTTTGGATAGTATGTACCCTAAACCTTACATGGTTTCTCGCAACATCTAATTTTTGCTACTGGCAGCCTTATGCTTGTACAGCCTTCTGTTCCACACTCAAGACTCTCATTTTGGCAAATGCTGAAAACTCTAACACTCTCTCAAGCCTACTTATTGCCCTTATAGGTGAGGACTCCTCTCTTGGCATCGCTCCTAATTTGAGCAGTGTGGGTGTCTGATCTTAGTGCTTTTGCTCGACTGAAATTTGATATGCTATCCGGGGGTGCCTGGGCCTCTTAGTTATTGGGTTCCAGGGGTTTGATGTATTTATCGCTGATGTTTGGTGCTTTTCTTAAATTTGTCTGTCCTTTGTAGCACATGCACGTACGTGCGCCAGCACTTGTCGGGGACACTCCTGTCTTCTTTTGATGACGCGAATAGGATTTTGCTCCCACTAGATAGTGGCCGTTGTTTTTTATTCTTTTTTTGGTTGTGGAAAACCTTTTGTGGCTTTTAGGCCTTTTGAGTTCGTCGTCACTCCTTTTCGGTGGCGTGAATCGTTTTTAAGCCTGACTGGCTTTTTTCTTTCGCCTGCACTCCTTTTCGATGGGGCGAAACGCTTTTGAGCCTATCTGGCTTTTTTCACTCGCTCGTACTCCTTTTTGGTAGGGCAAAACATTTTGGCACATGGGCCCTTCTCCTTTCGCTCTCACTCCTTTTCGGTAATGCGAAAGGTTTTTGTAGCCCTTAGGCCTATTTCTAGGTTGTCGAGTTTTCAATAGTGACATTCTGCACGAATGCAAAATGGCGCAACCAGATTTGGTGCCTGCCACCGTCGATATCCGAGACCTACCGACGTTAGGTTTTGTTTCAACGTTCCCCTTTTTAGACCTTGCATGGGGAAAAGTTCAAGTTGGATTAACGGGTACATAGGATTGCCTCATTAAAAAATCTCACGCCTTTACGTTAAGGCTTCCCCTGTGAGGAAAAAGAGTGTGAATCCTTTTTGATGCTTACAAAAATGATGAAAAAGAAAAATTACAATCCTTATATAGCAAAGATGTTATGGGTAGAAGCTACGTAGATTGTCTGCATTCCACGTGTGGCTTGTTTCGACTCCTTTGTTTAGTAGCATATAAACTCCTGGCTTGACCATATTCGCCACCACGAACGGCCTGTACCACTGGGATTGTAGCTTGCCTTGCTTGTCAAGGTGACGTATCAGCACCATGTCACCTGGGTTGATGTTTTTCATAGAATTTTTTTGTCTCTCTAGGTCTTTGTTTCTTGATGATATTTGTAGAGGTTTGTCGCCGCGTGCAACCTAGCATTTTCTACCTCTTCAAGCTCCACGTATCGCTGTATTGGAGTAGTTGCTGCAATTTGGGTGCAGAAAGACCCTAGATTGAGCTCCTCTGGTGTGATTGCCTCTTCGTCATACAACAGGCAAAAAGGGGTGAACCCGGTTGTCCGAGTGCATGAGATGTTGTGACCCCAAACGGAAGTGATCAATTCCTGGGCCCATTTTCCTTTCGGGAATTTGAATAGTGCTTTGATACTGCACTGAAAATTAAGCCATTTGCCCTTTTGACTGCTCCATTGCTCTCTGGGTGGTTCACTGAGGTGAATGCTAATTTGATCCCCAACTCATTGTAAAAATTTTTGAACTCCATGCAATCAAACTACTTTCTGTTGTCGACTGTGATGTATGACAGGACCCCAAAATGGCAGATGATCCTTTGCCACACGAAACTGATTAAGGTACCTAAAGTGATTTTCGCTAGTGCCTTGGCCTCCATCCACTATAATAGTCTCCTCTGGTGCATTCGGCACCTAAGCTTTGGTCTGAATGAATCTTTCCAAAAACTCAGACAGGGATTCATCGTCTTGTTGAATGCAATTTAGCAAATCTCTCGTTGTTTTCGTCCCCTAGTGATATCCTTGGAAGGTGGACACCAGCTCTGCTCTGACTTGGCCCTAGGACCTGATGGATAAAGGCTTTAGTGAGGTATACCAATCATGTGTGATGTCTTCGACCACCATGATGAGTGACTTTGCGAGGATTTGGGTGTCCCTCCAGTTGATGTTACCGCGGTTTCATAACTCGTAAGGAACTTCCTCGGGTTTGTCTTTCCATCAAAAACCAAAATACGAGGCTTGTAGCCACTGGCCACGGATACAGCTAAAGTTCTTTCGATAAAGGTGAGGTGGGGTCATATGCACTTTTGTCTCCTTCCAGAAGGTTAGAATTTGGTATTGCAATGTTTTTGCCAACGTGAATGGCACCTCCTGCGCCTGCCCCCTGCAGTCCTTGAATTTCTCTCACCAATCTGTCCCTCTGGATTTCGGCTTCCCTCATTGCCTTCTGTGTTTGTTCGGCTCTATTACGGGCAGCGGCTTGCCTGAGCAGTTGTTCCTTCTCATTCTAGAGTCTAAGGATTTCTTGCTGGTACTGGTTTAGCATCTTTAGGTTTCTTACTTGCTCGATGATTTCGCCATCTTCATCTTCTTCGACTTCATCACCGTTTTGGTCGATCTTGACTTCTTGGACATCGCCTTCTGGTGTTTGCTCTCGCCCTCCTGGTGCTACAGCATTATCCATCTACGGCTACAGTGCGGGTGGTTTCGTAGCTGTTGCTGTGTCGTTTTGCGCGTCTGCTTCTGCTGCCGCAGCGATGCCTACAGCCATGGATGGCCCTGCTTTATCCATCGATATCTTTGGCTTCTTTGGTGGCATGATAAGCTCGAGCAACAACCATGGTGGGCGCCAATGTTGTTCTAGGACAAGGCCTTCAAAGACTGGTTGCCGCATGAGCGAAATCAAGCACGAGAAGTGGGAAAAAGGGACTTGGCGAAACAAGATAAGCGGTTTCATTAAGCGTGTTTCTCCCTTTACAATCCCCACAAGGGGGCTATTTATACATGCCCATAGACATCTTATGGGACCAAAATGCCCCTACAATTGCTACATGTCCGAGGGATATTCCCCGTCGTGGTGGGGCTCATTTGCCATCTGGAGCCCTCGCCTACCTCAGGTAGCACCGGCCCGGGGAGGCCCGACTGGCCCTGCCTAGTGTCGCTTGCTCGACTGACCAGATGGTCCCTGAGCAGTCAGACGTTGTCTACCATGAGAGGATGGCTGGCTCATTCCATGATGGAACCTGCAGAAACAAACAACCAGACTATCAATAGCTATTCGCCAAAGCGAATAACCGAGATCGTCAATGAGCCTTTCGCTAGGGAGAAAGGAAAAGAACTAGGCTTGGCCTACGACAGCTATTCACCAGAGCGAATAACCATGATCATCAGCGAGCCTATCACTAGGGTGAAGGAAAAGAACTAAGCTTGGCCTGGTCCTGGCCACAGAGTCCACCCTTTCATCATAGCGAAGAGGGGTGTCTAAGAGCAGGGCGGCGAATGCCTCCCTCATTTTGCTACGGTGAGAACGGGGCTCGGCACATCCTTCTCTTCACACATCTTCAGCCCTTTCACCTTCTATTATAGCGAAACGCTGAGTGCACCGGAGCCTAACTCCCATTATTTTGCTTCTACGAGAAGCCGGGACGGCGATTGAGCCACACGGGGTGCCCATAGGCGGGGCACGCCCCCAACATAACCATTGGCATAACCGATGGTGTAAGCGATGCAACCGGCATAACCGATGCACTTGGGTTACGTATGGCTCGGATGTCCTCATCACCCTCCCATTTCACACCCTCTCTCTCTCTATCTAGAATGGGAAAAAGGAAGAACAAGATGAACTAGAGTGAGAAGGTGGAGATGAAGAAGAAAGGAGGGGAAATCAAGGAAAGGAAGGGCATCAAGATCAGCCCAAGGACAAGATTATGAGCTCCATGCCCATCATCTCATGGTTAGCTCAAGAGTTCTCTCCTCTCATTTCTTGAATTCAATTTCTCAAACCCTAACTCATGATTCTCTCTCTACATGGATGGAGAATGAAGTTTGAATGTTGCTTAATCATCTCAAGGGTAAGACCAAGAGTTTCTACAACTCAATCCTCTCATGTATCTCTCAAATCATTCTCTCATGAATTATTTTGGACTTTTGCAAGAATGGCCAAATCCATCTCTCTAGCAAGGAAGCAAGGTTGTCCAACCCTCAATCTTCAATCTTGATGGTTTAGGAAGTTCTAAATCTCAGAGCTAAGTTGCCATGCCCAATCATGAATTCATCTATCAATTTCTCATGGTTTTAGTTAAAATCTAAATCACTAGTTGCACATCACAACTAGAGCTCAAACCCTAGTTATCACTAGCTAAAGAGGTCACCCAAACGACCCTAGGTACCTCTTACACATGCATGATACACAGCTTACCCATCTAGGATTGAATCATAAAAAGCAACATGAGAAACCAAAAACATTGGTTCTGTCAACCCAAAGGATGGAGTGTCCGTCACTTCTGATGGAGGGTCCGTCAACATGAAACTTAGCCAAACTCACAGCCGAGCACTGAACCGGCCCTCACTATAACCCAACTCACGGAGTGTACATGAGTATTCACGGAGTGTCCACCAAATTATAAATTTACTTTCTAGAGAACTCAAGAGCAGCCAGTTTGTGGCGGAGTGTCCATGAAGGCACAAACCGTCCAAAATGCCTAGCACATAGTTGTATAAAAATAGGGAAAACACTAATCCACTGTTCAATCTCTCTTCCTAAGTTCCAAACGCAGAATCATCCCATTCTCTCTCTATCTCTCTAAATCATCAAAGCATTTGTCTACAATCCATCCAATGACTCCTTTAAGGTTAATCTATAATGTGAGGAATGTGTATAGATCATCATCGTCAGTCTCAATCATCGGGACATCATGACAGGCTGGCACCCCACTAATATGAACCCTATTTTGGATACGCATTTATTTGTTTCATTATGAGTCATGCATTTCATTTGAATATGATTAATAGCTTAATATTGCTTCATTAATCTAGATATACTCACTTAAGTACTCATAGCCTTTACTTAACCAGTGGGTTAGGAATCGCTTAATTGCTTAGTGGCTAGTACCAGTAGAAGTCAAGTGTGAGAAGGGAACTCACTCTCACGTGGGTAGAAACTTTACCAGGATAACTAATTAATTAAAACTTGCAAGGGTGTCAACTTGACTTATACTACTCAATGTGACTAAGGACTAACCTTAATTTGAGATATATTAAGGTGATGATTGATTTTGACAATCTCTACACAAGCGAGGCATAAGGTCACTGTGAGTGCTAGATCTCAAGTGACGTAGCTCATGGAGTAACTAAGGACCGTTCATGAGATACGAATTCGAGTAACCACCCATACAGACCACATATCGCAAATAGGGGCGATAAGCTAATTACTCGGTGGTGACTCGCTCATTGGGTGGATTCGGAGCGAGAGGTGGCGAGGAGTAGATGCGATGGCATTACATCGGTACCTAGTCAAACCGTTCGTCAATTTGAGAGCCACATTAAGGAAAGGTTGGAACCATGAGGCAACCCTTATCCGGGCATGGATATGGAGGTTCATCCTTGGTGTCCGTGTCTGTACAGTTGTACACCTCTATACAGATCTTTGAAAGCCTGAAGTCGGTTGTTCTTACTTCTAGACTCAATGTAGCTTTGATGATGAAATTATAATGCTCATCACTTAACTATGCTTTCAATGTTAATTGAAACTTTTTATTATATAATGTTATAAAGTAAAATGATGAATTATGAGCATGTCATTCTTTAATAAACGCCATGCTTTTATGCTAATGAACAAATGCCTGACAAATCTCATTTTGCATTCCACCAAATATTATATGTTGGAATTAAGTCCTGCGAGTACGCAATGTACTCACGTTGTCGCCGTTAAGTCGAGGCATTATAGATCTCGGGACAGGCATCCCCAATAAAGTGAGTTGCAAGTTAACTCTGATATTGGTAGTGACTAGTGAGCAAACAAGAGAAAACCAGTTATAGAATGGGATAACTTGTAGTCATGTAACTTGAACCTATTATTCTGATATGTTAATACTTGTGTCATGTGATTTGCTTGATGATTGGTCCATTATGTGTAACCCGAATGCTAAAAAGATCCTGAAGAGAAAGTGTGGATGACACTCTCCTGTGTGTCAGTGGTCGGGTCGGTCGAGAGGACGACACCCGGGTTAGTTCGGTAGGCGTGGGAACAACCCCTCACAGGGATAGCTGGCCCTTGGGCGGCGAACGATCCGTCGACCAACTCGAGGAAACTCAATGGATTGTTTTCAATCTATTCTTGGGCTAACCGTTGAATGGCGGACAGTCCGCCGGCTAAATTATCTGGCGAGCATAGTTACTGGACTTCCTGTTTCAGGGTGTCGTGGTTCAACGGTGATAGCTCGCGCCCTGGTAGCGGACAGTCCGCCAGTCTGGTTTTGAATCCAACGGCTAGTTGTGCTGAATGGCGGACAGTCTGGGCCTTGTACGGCAGACTGTCCGGGAATGCTGTTTCAATACAAGAATGACAAGTTTTTGGGTGCTCCTCTATATATAGTGGTGTGCCCAGTTGGAGAGGGTTCTCTTGGCCATTCTAATAGCATACTCTTGGTGAGAGCTCCTCTCTAGCACCTTCTCTCATACACTTTGCTTGAGGGCAACATTTGGAGAGTGTGTGCGCCACTAGTGTGGATCATCACGTGAGAGATTGTGTGTGGCACTAGGTGGTCATTGTGTGGGCATGGTTGCTTGTTATTCTTGGAGCTTGCCGGTTCCTAGATGGCTTGGTGATTGTGCCTCCGTGAAGCACACAAGAAGATTGTGTCTCCGTGAAGGATTTGTGAGGGGCTATTGAGCACATCCCTGCTGGAGGAAGGCGAAGAGCATCTCTAGTAGAATCAAGGCTTTTGTGGGTGTCTAGTTGATTTGTCTGGCTCAAGGTTTAGTGCTCAAGTTGGATCCTACCTCGAGGGCTAGTCCGAAGCTTGCGGGCTTGGAGTTAACAAGAGGAGCGGCAATCCTAGAACTCGCCTCAACGTGGACTAAGTGATCGGCAAGTCACCAAACCACGGGAAAACATCGTGTGTCATCCTATACTTTGTGGTTTGCATATCTCAACACAAATTGACTTCGTTGCAAAATATTGTGCTTGAGCTGTTGAGCTTGTGCTTAGTGTTTCTCGTTTTTTCACTAGTATATATGTGTAGGAGCTATGGTGCGCATGCTTATGCTCTAGTTGCTTAGATTGTTTGATCTTGCGAACTAGAATTATTTAGGTGAGCTTTCACTAGCTCGGTGCCCAAGTTGCTCTCTAGCTCAATCCTTTTAAGGGTGCTAGCAAATTTAGATAGAGGAGTGTAGTCAAGGCTAGACCGTTAGTTCTGTTCCGCATTTAAATTGGCTAGCTCGTGCGATTAACTTTTAGAAATGACTATTCACCTCCTCTAGTCGACTATCTCGATCCTACAAGGTCCCACTGCCACGTGTTGTCCACAGTCCACGCTCACAAAACAACTAGATGGATAATTTATAACGGTTTCAATAGTTGAATGGCCAAAGATTTCTAGTTTTAGAGTTTGATGGTTAAAATCAAACTCCGGCGATAGTTCCATGGTAAAAAAATGGACTTACTCCTAATTAAAAGCACTACTAAATGAGCACACATGAGAACGGCTTTTGAAGCCAAAATCAAGCTTAAAAGGATGAAGCTGAAACCGTTTGGAGCCGAAAGCTGAAGCCACCAAAACATGGCTTTTTGTGGCTTCTCTGTTTTTGGAGAAGCCCAGACCCTGTCCTAGAGGGCTTTATTGGCTTGGATGCTTGCATAACTTCTGATTTTCTAAGCTCTGGCTTCGCTCCTCTCTACAAGACATCTAATACTGCAAAATATTTCTTGCTCATGATAAAAAATGTGCTTTTTTGTATATATGGTTCAGTCCACAACCATCCAAACTTTACTCCGCGTCCTCCTGTTAGCCATGTCCTAAGTTTTACAGCAGAATTGTTGAATTTAGTGCACAAAAATTTTGTATTCTCAATTGAAACAACTGGAAGCTCTGTGGGCATATCAAAACAGACGGATGTATTGCGAAGAGTCACATACACTTATTGGTTTACCAAGTGTCCACACATATGAACAATTTTTTTCATACTGTAACAAATTCATGCAAGGGTCAAGTTCTTCTACTAGTACGTAGAGCATCCTAAACTGAGCCAGAAAAACAAATAGGGCAAAAAAAAAAACATATGCACACTTAGCGTCTCAATCAAATGATATGATACAAGTTTCGCAATGAAAGAAAGAACAATATAGCCAACTAATCTAGTTAGTGAACCAGGTTCTCTCTTCTATTAACCAGAAACTTTCATCGTATCTTCTAATCCTGGGCATGTCATGCATATTTCTTCTGCTCTTCTTGAGAGACGGCCCTAAAATCCCTGACATAGTACAGGTGATTTCCAGCATCACATAAAGCTGTCCCTACTGGTTCAGGTTTATTCTTTCACCAAACAGTGCAAACACCACTTAACAATCTCACTTTATAACCTTCGATATCAAGCTGGGGGACAGATATCAAATTGTGTGATATGTCCAGAGAATACCAAACCCTATTTAGTCGGATTGTGCTTGACCGTTTGTTTCCTTCCCTTCTGATCTCGATCTTTTGTCCAAATGGTGTGCCCAGGGAAATATTACTTTTATCCACAGAATGCAACTTCATCATGTCATCTAAAGTGCTGGTTAGGTGGTGAGCATTTCCTGAGTCCACTATCCATGACTACAAAATCCAATTTGAATTCATTAGATGACATGTTTTAGATACACTTAAGTTTTATTTTTAATTCATTCAGATCTCATACTCTACTGAACCATATTAAATATATTTTGACTTGGCTGCATTAATGCATAAAATCTAACAACCTTTATTTTCTACTCCCTCCATCCTAGGAAGAATGTCATTCTCGCTTTTTAAGGAGTCAACAAATTTTAAGTTTGACCAAATATATACAAAAGGTACTAATATTTGTGATATGTAATAAGTATCATTAGATGAATCATGAAAAATAGTTTCATAATAAACCTATTTGGAGATACAAATGTTGATAATATTTGTTATAAACCAGTCAAGCTTAATAAAGTTTGACTCAGTCCAAACCTAGGATGATATTCTTTTTGGGACAGGTGACATATATTACTAGGAATTATGCTTAAATAAAGATTAGTTATTCTTAATCTGCTTAATTTTAAGAACAGAGGCAGTTGAAGCAGTAAGTTAGGAATTATACCTCAGTTGCCTCTCTTTTCCTCTTCTTCACATTTCTTTGAGTGGACGCCTCCGGAGCAATGATGGTGGACGCCTCTGCAATTTCTTCGGCACTTCCAGCTTCAGAAATGTACTTCTTCTTGAAATTCAGATAGTTAACAACATATCTCATCTCTTGTGTGTCAAGATAACCCTCACCAACCAATGCGGATGATTCTGGGTTTCGCACAGTGAAACTGCCATCACCAAAATCAATTTGTAGACCTTGAGATTCAAGCATTCCAGCCGAGATGATGTTCATGGAACATCCTTCAGTGAAGTAAACACCACTCAATTTGATTTCATTGGTGCGTATGTCTCCTTCGTGCGTTGGACAGAACGTTGTCCCTGATGCTACTGAAAATTGAAGTTGTTTGTCTCCATCAATTTCTGATATCCTCTTTAGCCAGCATTTATTTCCAGTGATATGATAAGAGCTGCCTGAATCGAGAACCCACTTTGTTTCAGCATTTTGAAATGATCTCTTTACACCTCCAACAAACCTCCTGCACACCAAATTTACTATTAGTGTGATTAGAGACTCCTTTTAAAGCCGCCATGTTAATCCTTATGAAATGTGCTAGAGAAACAGAGAAATATTAAAATATCTCACTAAAAAGCAAAAAAAAAAGAAAAAACCGACCTTCTACAAAATGTGGCATCCCCTTCTGTTTCATACTGAGGTTCATCTTCATGGAGCACAAGGTTCTACATAACATGCACAAATGAAATTCAAATAGAATATGAAATCCATGATGAATTAAAACTATAAGAATATAAAGTCAACTGATGACATGATTTTAGCAATCTTGAAGTTTTTGTCCATACTTGTGGCTTGGAACACATAAAATTTGCATGTTGAATTAATCCATCAATGCTCCACTACAACTCTAGCCAAAGAAGACCAAGAAGTTTAGACCAGACTCTAACAGTTCTACTACTCATTCCAGTGCCAGGGAGGCATTTTATCAATTTCAGTATCGACAAGATAACAAATTTCTTTTATTTCCTTTTTTTAGGCCAAGAGATAAGATAGGACTTCAAAGTGCAGTGTTTAACACTAAACTGCTAGTTTCAGACAACAATATTACAACTGAGTTTTACAATAGTGGAACTTGTGTGGTAAAATCTTTTTAGGGAATCAATAACAACTCTAACAGGACAAGTCACTGTACCTTGATAAGTAATTCCATGCCTATCAATAAAGGAGCTTTTCGTTGTGTATGTAGCACATTGTTAGGCTGGAGATGAGACAAAGAACACATGAGTTGTACAAAAATAATGACAAGGGTACTGGAGAAAAAGGCCCAGCAGTTCAATACGAATTTTAGAATAATAAATAAAAGAGATAACCAAAAATACCATATCTGATTTGACTTGTTTATCCAAATTTCTCTGCAAAGAAAATAAACATGCAGAAACACTACTGCCTACAATAAAATTTTCATATGTATTCCTTATACCTCTAACATGCACCTTAGAGGGTTTTTTGGATCTCAGGTTCTATCATATTTCTAATCTGGAATTTGGATTTAAATCATAAGAAAAAAGAGTTGTTTTCCATAGTTACAAAAAAACTAAAATGGCAAAAATAGTTTTTTTTTTCTAAAAACCAAATTATCAAAAAAGTTTTACCAGTTTCCACAAAACTCAAAAGGTAACTAATAGAAGAATTTAATCTAGTCATAGCTATGTAATGTTTTACTTTATCCTCTATCCTAACTGTATAGTAACTGAAAATCATGTCATAAAGATATATTTTTCTCGAATAACACAAGACAATTCATGTCATAGATATGTAAGACAATTAACCAAAACTGAAGATTCGAATGATCATTAGGAAAAATATGCAATATGTATAGTTTTACAATTAGTTATCATATGGCACATAGGCATTATATTATATGATAAAATAACAAAATATGCAAACCAATTATATTTTGAGCCAACCAATAAAAAAGGTTTAAGTGAAGCCCTCAAGCCTCGGTGGAAGAAGTGAAATACGATAAAACAAATACAAGAGCATTTCTACTCCCAAACAAATATGTTCAGTTGTTAATTCTCTGGTTTATTTATCATGGATAGAATACTAAACCTGATACATCATATATTGGTAAGAAGAGAAAATTAGAGCTGGTAAGAAAAAAATTGTTACATGTAGATTATGATGAAACAATAATTTACCATTCTTACAGTTCCATATTGGGCAGCAATATATAGTGGACTTCCAGATTCCCACAGAGGGTCAGCATAAGCTCCTCTTGACAATAACAACTCTGCTATTTCAGAGGAACTTGGTCAAACACGAGGAAAATAATCATGCCACATTGCATTTATGGATATATTAAAAGAAATACATGTTTCATGACTAATATACCTAAATTGGCATCAGAGGTTCTCTTTTACCCTTGAAACAACTCTGCTGTTTCATGACTAATATGATAAAACAAATAACAACTCTGCTATTTCAGAGGTTCTCTTTTACCCTTGAAAATGTGAATTTTGAACTTTCTTTTGCTGCCTTCAAACTTTAAGCTTATGACACCAAATGATTTCCATCTCTTATGTAAGGTAAATTTCAGGACTTCTCTTTCAAAAAAAAAGAGTCAGGACTTAGGTTTATTGTTGCCTAATGCCTATTCGTCGCACAGATTTACTGATCACATGCATATACTACATTTTGTCTGGTGCCACATGCACATCTAAGGTTCTGTCAGAACTCACATCGGTGACCATACCCAGTGTACAGCTACTTTCCCTAACAAAAAATAAGACTGGGAGTCCCATTTTCATCAGTGCAGAAGGAAATGGAAATCACATCTCATCTCCACATAAAACATCACTTGATCTCATTGTTTTGTATTTCTCAATGGAAATCGTGAGAGATTGCTGAACATGTGACCATCCAATAGGCATTAGGCAACAATAAACCTAACTCCTGAAATTTACCTTACATAAGAGACAGAAAACATTTGGCATGATATTGAACCTTGAAGAACAGCAAAAGGAAGTCCAAAATTCGGATACTCAAGTGTAAAGAGAACCTCTAATCGCTGCAATATGAAGAGAACTCCCACAGCTGTCTGCTCTGTTAGGATTAGCATCATGATCGACAAGCCTCACAACAGCTAAAGATCCACTACCGTGTATGGCGAAAGCTAGTGGTGTTGAACCTGGCATGTGGCAATCAGAATAATCAACACTTATAGCTTCTAATCAAATGAAGTGGTATGTATTAGAAACAGATAGCAGTTTTACAGAGGTACATCTTGTATTATGGCACAAGATTAAACCAAACAGAGAGATCCATGACCCACACTGCCTTCACAGGTATGCTACCTTACTATATACTGTATCATATATCCATGAGCCGCATTTCACACAAACCAACTCTTTGTGCAGAACTTTTGTCAAGCAGACAAAGGTTTCCCTCTTCACTACAGAAACAAAAACTAAGACTTGGAATCCCATTCACATCAATGCGAAAGGAACTGGTAATTGCATAACATCTCCACATAAATGATCCTTCAAGTTCACAGGTTTGTATTTCTCAATGGAAATTGGGAGAGATTGGTGAACTACAGCCAGGGCAGACTCTGAATAAAATACCAATTGCACTCCAAAATACATGAGAAAAACTGGATTACTAGTCACGTCCATATTATAACATTTCATATGCTATCATGCACACCTAGCTTGTGTCAGAACTCACATCGGTCAACATAACAGTTTCCCGCCATTTTCTCTCAAAGCCATGAGTGAACATGCATTTCACAAACACTATTTGTATTTGTTTTCTAAAACATACAAAGGTCCCCTACTCGGGAAACAAAAATTAAGAGTGGGAATCCCATTTGCATCAATGCAAAAGGAATGCAAATCGCATCAACCTCACATAAATAAACCATTCTGCAACCTCGCAGGTTTGTATTTCTCAATAAAAATCGCGAGAGATTGCTGAACTAAAACTTAGACAGACTCTGAATAAAATACTACGTACTTGAACTCCGAAATGGGAAGAAAATAGGATTACTGGTCACATTTGTTTCATCTACTATCATGCATTCATGCATACTTGTACCAGAACTCACACCAGTCACCATATAGGCATATAGCCAGTTTCCAGCAATTCTCCCAAACAAATAAGCTAGAAACCAAACTTAACCCTCGACCTAACCCACAAATCAGATCAAAGCCTCCCTTCCAATGCTCAGAAACAGGATCCAACCAACCCATCCCTCCTGGGGTGCTCACCCAACGAACCCCATGCAAAAGCACAAATAGAAGAAGATACGAATTAACCTTCGGTGCCAGTCGCGTTGACATCGAGCCCGAGATTCTTGATCAGATTATTGCTTTCACGACTTAACCTTCCCAGCTGACGCCGCCATGTGCATTGTTGAGTAATCCTGTGCAATGCTTGTCAAGCTATTTTCGGTTTCCTTGTTCACGGTTGAAATAAGCTCACCAGTTTGTTTGGCTGAGCGAGTCTGTAGGGAGCCTGACATGCGCGTCGTTCGCATGGGGCGCGTCTGTAGGGAGTGCTGGGCGTGTTCACTGGACGTGGGATGGCGCGTTCGGATGGTGGGCATGCCGAGCTTGTAGGAGGACCGTGGTGTCGTGGGTGTGTGGGATGGCGCATGCCGTGATCGATTCACCGGTTGTGTAGGAGTTGATATTCTATATATGCATTCAATAGAGTCCGGAAAAGCGACCAGTTCGTCGCACCAAAAATACTCTTGTGTGTTCATCGTTCCACTGTGTTCGCGTGTGTGCATTGTGCTGCCGTTGAAGGTGATTGACGGACGTTGGTGTACGCCGGGATTGCTGACGATTGGTATCGGAGCCGAGGTTCGGTAGGGGCTGGACTCGATGGCCGGCGACGACGACACGCCACCCTCTCCGAAGAAGGGCGCCCGTGGCAAGGGCGGCGCTGCGGGCGGCAGCGGCAAGGAGGAGAAGGTGCGCATCGTCAAGGAGTACGCCGGGTCGGCGAACTGGCCAATGCTCACCAAGACGAACTACACGACGTGGGCGGCGCTGATGAAGCTCAAGATGGAGGCGCGCGACATGTGGGAGGCGATCGAGCCGGGTGACGTCTCGTTCCAGGAGGATCGAGCGGCGCTCGACGCCATCACGAGCGGGGTACCACCGGAGATGGTGCCGTCGCTGGTGGCCAAGGGGTCCGCGCTGGAAGCGTGGAAGGCCATCAAGGAGCGCCGGATCGGGAACGACTCGGTGCAGAAGGTGAAGGCGCAACGTCTTCGGAAGGAGCTGGAGACGATGAAGTTCAAGCCCGGTGAGTCTGTCGATGATTTCACCGAGCGCTTGGAGAATCTTGTGGCAGCGTTGGAGACCCTCGGCGAAGTGGTGACGACGCGCAGGACCGTCGAGAAGCTGCTGCGTGCTGCGCCCAAGGCATTGAAGCAGACGGCCGTCGCAATCGAGATCACCTCTAATCTCGACACGCTGTCACTGGAGGACGCGTGCGGACGGCTGCGTGCGGCGGAGGATTGCGAAGCCGAGGACGACACGCCGGCGGCGACAAGTGCCGACGGTAAGCTGCTTCTGACGCAGGAGCAGTGGACGGCACGGATGAAGAAGGCGGACCACGGCTCTGGCAGTGGCGGCGGCGGCGGCCGCGGCCGTGGCCGCGGGCGCGGGCGCGGACGGCACGGCTCAAGCTCTGGAAGAAAGGAGCCTGGGCCGAGACCACCGTGGGATGGTGGATCGAAGACGGCGTCGGCTTCCGGCGATGTTGGGCCAGATCAATGCCGCCGCTGCAAGAAGACCGGGCATTGGCCCGGGAGTGCCCGACCAAGCCCAAGAACCAGGCGGCCCACGTTGCTGAGGCTGAGGAGGAGGAGGGTCCGGCCCTCTTCTTTGCCTCGGCGGCGGTCAACAATGGTGGAGACGCGGCGCCGGCCGTAGTTCACCTCGTGGAGGAGAAGGTGATGGCGCAGCTCGACGGAGATGCCAACCGCGACGCCGGGCTCTGGTATCTGGATACCGGGGCTACCAATCACATGACGGGCGCGCGCGAGGTCTTCACCGAGTTGAACACCGGCGTTCAGGGCACGGTGAAATTTGGGGATGGATCCGTGGTGGACATCGCCGGCCGCGGGAACATCCTCTTCCAGGCGAAGAATGGGGAGCACCAGAGGCTGAAGGACGTCTACTACATTCCGCGGCTCACGGCGAACATCGTGAGCCTCGGCCAGCTGGACGAGGGAGGCTGCCCCGTCCACATCGACGACGGAGTGCTCCGGATCTGGGACCGGCAGCGGCGTCTGGTGGTCAAGGTGAAGCGCACGGCGGCGAGGTTGTATCTGCTACGGCTGACGGCGGTGAAGCCAGTGTGCCTGGTGGCGCAGCGCGGCGAGGAGGCGTGGCGCTGGCACGAGAGGTACGGCCATCTGCATTTCGATGCACTGCGCCTGCTGTCGCGCAAGGAGATGGTGTGCGGGCTGCCCTGCATCGAGCATGTCGAGCAGCTCTGCGATTGCTGTGTGGCGACAAAGCAGAGGAGGACACCGTTCCCGGTGGCGGCGAAGTACCGAGCGGAGGAGAAGCTGGACCTGGTTCACGGTGATTTGTGCGGTCCAATCACACCTGCGACGCCAGGAGGGCAACGCTATTTCCTGTTGCTCGTGGACGATGCGTCGAGGTACATGTGGATCTCTCTGCTAAGTAGCAAGGACGAGGCGTCGGAGGCCATCAAGAGGTGGCAAGCCATGGTGGAGACGGAGACCGGGAAGAAGCTGAAGATCTTGCGCACTGACAATGGGGGTGAGTTCACCTCTGTTGAATTCGGTGAATGGTGTGCAGGTCGTGGCGTGCGGCGTCATCTGGCGGCGCCGTATTCACCACAACAGAACGGCGTGGTCGAACGCCGCAATCAAACCGTAGTGGCGATGGCGAGGAGCTTGCTGAAGGGGAGATCGGTGCCGGCGGTGTTCTGGGGCGAGGCCGTGGTGACGGCCGTGTACCTGCTGAACCGGGCGCCGACGAAGAGCCTGGCCGGCCGTACCCCGTACGAGGCCTGGCATGGCAAGAAGCCCACGGTGGAGCACCTGCGCACTTTCGGGTGCGTCGTTCATGTGAAGAACGTGAAGCCACATCTGAAGAAGCTTGAAGATCGTAGCACGAGGATGGTGATGTTCGGCTACGAACCGGGCGCCAAGGCGTATCGGGTGTTCGACCCGGTGGCGCGGCGCGTGCACGTGGCGCGCGACGTCATCTTCGACGAAGAGGCGAAATGGGACTGGAGCGCAGGACGTGAGGACGATGGAGGCGGAGAGTACCACGACGGCGGCTCCAGGGAGTTCACGGTGACAGGCGAGTACGTGGCTGGTGACGGGGAACCTGTGGAGGGGAGCTCCGCACCCGCTACACCGAGCACGCCGGCTACCACGACACCAAGCACGGCGACCACGGTGCAGCCTTTGACGCCGGGTGCATCAGATTCACGTATGACGCCAGCGGCAGCCGCGACACCGATGTCACCCGAGCAGGTGGAGTTTGCTTCTCCACCAACAAACGTGCAAGACTTCGTGGATGCAGACCACGATGAGGAGGCGCCGGTACGTTTCAGGTTGCTGGATAATGTGCTGGGGCCAAGTTCTGTGAAGGGACTGGCAGAACGAGATTTGGAGCAGGCAGAGCTCATGTTTGCAAGTGCGGAGGAGCCGGCAACATTCAAGGAAGCTGAGCAGGATCCTCGCTGGAAGCAAGCTATGAGGGAGGAAATGAAATCGATTGAAGAAAACAAGACATGGAGCCTTGTTGATCTGCCTGAAGGACATTCACCAATTGGGTTGAAATGGGTATTCAAAGTCAAGCGTGATGAGCATGGAGCAGTGGTGAAGCACAAAGCACGGCTGGTTGCTAAAGGATATGTGCAGAGACAGGGAATTGACTTTGATGAAGTTTTTGCTCCAGTTGCAAGGTTGGAGTCTGTCAGAGTGCTGCTGGCCATAGCTGCTCATAAAGGATGGGAAGTGCATCACATGGATGTAAAAAGCGCTTTCCTGAATGGTATACTGAGTGAAGAGGTGTATGTGGTACAGCCACAGGGATTTGTTAAGGCAGGTCAAGAGCACAAGGTGTTGAAACTGGAGAAAGCCTTGTATGGCCTGAGGCAGGCGCCAAGAGCGTGGAACATGAAGCTGGATAGCAGCCTTCTATCACTTGGGTTCAGAAAAAACATAGCTGAGCATGGTGTTTACACCAGGGGCACTGGAGGAGCAGCACTCATTGTGGGAGTATATGTGGATGATCTGATCATCACAGGAAGCACAGGCATCAAGGAATTCAAGTCAGAAATGATGAAGATTTACAAGATGAGTGATCTAGGTCTGTTGTCTTATTATCTGGGGTTGGAGGTGAGGCAGACCAAGGAGGGGATCAGCATTGGACAAGCTGCTTATGCAGCAAAACTTGTAGAGAAGGCTGGCTTGACAGGATGTAATGCTTGTGCAGCACCAATGGAGTCCAGGCTCAAACTGAGTAAAATCAGTGAGGCACCTTTGGCGGATGCAACTGAATATCGAAGTGCAGTTGGGGGACTTCGGTATCTGGTGAACACACGCCCTGATATTGCCTTTGCAGTGGGGTTTGTAGGTCGGTTTTTAGAACAACCACATGAAGATCACTTGGCAGTAGTGAAACACATCATCAGGTATGTGAGTGGTACATTGGAGTATGGTTTGTTCTATAAAGTAGGAGAGCAGGGAAGTACTGGTGTTCAATTAACAGGGTTCAGTGATAGTGATTATGCTGGGGATATTGATGATAGGAAAAGCACCAGTGGGATGTTATTTTGTCTAGGAGACAGCCCTGTTACTTGGCACTCCAATAAGCAGAAGGTGGTGGCACTTTCTACATGTGAAGCAGAGTATATTGCTGCATCTGGTGCAGCTTGCCAGGGAGTGTGGCTTGCACGGCTACTAAGGAGTCTGCTTGGTTTGGAGGTTGGGGTGCCGGTTCTGAAGATTGACAACAAATCAGCAATTGATCTCTGTAAGAATCCAGTCCATCATGATAGAAGTAAGCACATTGAAACTAAATTTCATTATATCAGAGATTGTGTTGAGAAGGGCAAAGTTGTGGTGGACCAGATCTCTACAAAAGATCAGTTAGCAGATGTTCTGACGAAGTCTTTGGGTCGTGTTCTGTTCCAAGAGCAGCGTGATCGCATTGGCGTCGTCAAGCTTGAAGCACAGCGCAAGAATTAGGAGGAGAAATGTTGAGTAATCCTGTGCAATGCTTGTCAAGCTATTTTCGGTTTCCTTGTTCACGGTTGAAATAAGCTCACCAGTTTGTTTGGCTGAGCGAGTCTGTAGGGAGCCTGACATGCGCGTCGTTCGCATGGGGCGCGTCTGTAGGGAGTGCTGGGCGTGTTCACTGGACGTGGGATGGCGCGTTCGGATGGTGGGCATGCCGAGCTTGTAGGAGGACCGTGGTGTCGTGGGTGTGTGGGATGGCGCATGCCGTGATCGATTCACCGGTTGTGTAGGAGTTGATATTCTATATATGCATTCAATAGAGTCTGGAAAAGCGACCAGTTCGTCGCACCAAAAATACTCTTGTGTGTTCATCGTTCCACTGTGTTCGCGTGTGTGCATTGTGCTGCCGTTGAAGGTGATTGACGGACGTTGGTGTACGCCGGGATTGCTGACATGCATCGGCCCGTGACCCTTGCTCCATGGAGCCTGCACCCCTTCCACCGCATCCGGCACGTTCTTCCCCGCACCCTCCTCCAGCCGCTTCGCCAACGCTGCGCAACAACAGCAATCCGCATCCGGCGCACTCGTCCCTGCACCCTCCTCCAGCCGCGACGCCAACGCTGCGCAACAGCAGCAATCCGCATCCGGCGTACTCTTCCCCGCACCCTCCTCCAGCCGCTTCGCCAACGCTGCGCAACAACAGCAATCCACAGCAATTCAATCAAACCCCAATACCAGAACCGAAAGTACAAGGAGGACACCAGAATCATCAGATCATCCATAGACCAGAGAAACCGAAACCACGGCGTCCGTCTCGAGAGCTTACTCCTGATTTTGGCGAGGTAGCCGTCGCGCGCAGCCCGGACGACGGCCACCCTGTCGTCAACGGAGGGGTGGTTGGCCCTAGGGTTTCCGAACTCGATCTCAAGACGGGATGGCCATCGACATTCGGCTGCACCAGCGAATGCCGCCCGGAGGAGGGGGCCATGCAGAGGAGAGGGTTCTGGAAGTTTCGTGGCGAGAGAGAGAGAGTGAGAGAGAGAAAGAGAGAGGGGGAAGGAGAAGAGCGGGAATCGCAAGTCGGCTGGCGACCTGCCGTTGCGGTATTTCCGTAGAGAAGAAGCCAGTCCAAGTGACAACGCCTTTTATGGGCCGACAGTGATTGGATTATGGCCCATTGGGTTACCGCAGCTATTCAGGTTTTTTTTTTTTAAATGAAAGACATATATAACGCGCCAGCAGGGGCAGCCCAACGCGCCACAAAGCTCCGGCGACAGCCCCGCAGCCGTAAAAGGTATGACTAATTCATCCCAAGATCATAAAAGTGATCTGGACACAAACTGACGCAACAGATGGTCGGGCAGCACCAGTTTTGTGGCGACGAATTTCCCTCAATTACTAAAGATCATCCAAATCTCATAGACCGCAAAGTCAGACTTATATAGGTATGTTTTTTTAAGAATATTCTGCAGAACATTTTCGCTTATTAAAAACAATAGAACACATTAAGGCATTCGCAAACCTTCCTTACTGCACCTCATCGGTCTCAGAGTATTGCACCTTCACATGGCGAGGGTTTTAGATTACTGAAAGGTCCTAATATAGTTAGAGGGGGTGAATAGCCTATTTAAAAATCTATAAACCAACTAGAGTAATTTGGTTAGTATGACAAACGGCGTAATGTAATTTTGCTCTACCTCTATACAAGGGTTGCAAGCCACCTAGGCCCCGTTCACTTCACTGAAAAAACAAGCCAAAACACTATTCCGGCTGATTTGTTGTGAGAGAAAATCACTGTTTCGGCTAAAAAAACGAGTTAAAAAGTACGGATTATAAGAGAAGCGAACAAGGCCCTATTCCAACAATTATAGTTGTTATGATCACTAGCACACACGACAAGCTAGGTCACTACTCACTAAGTTAGTGTTCTCTCAAAGACTAACTAAAGCGTCACACTAACCAAACTAACAAGCTCTCAAAGACTAACTATATTAAAGAACTTGACAACTAGTTTGCAAGGAATGTAAAGGATTGAGTAGGGTGATTATACCGCCGCATCGAGGAATGAACCAATCATAATGTGGAGACAACCAATCACCGGAAGAAATCCAATCACACAAGAGACACAAGATTTTTCTCCCGAGGTTCACGTGCTTGCCGGCACGCTAGTCCAACTTGTGTCGACCAACACTTGGTAGCTCGGCGGCTAAGAGGTGTTGCACGTGCCTTGTCCACACAATTGAACACCGTAAGAACCTACCCACAAGTGAGGTAGCTCAATGACACGAGCAATGTATTTGACGCTCCGCCGGGGAAGGCACAAGACCCCTCACAATCAACCGATCGAGGCCGGAGACAATCACCAACTCCGCTCAACGATCCTCCAATCATCAGGGCGTCTTAGGTGTCGGCAAACACCAAGAGTAACAAGCTCACAACCAGCCCAAATCACCCCACTAGTGCCACAAGATGATGCAACTCAATGCAATGCACTAGAGGGTCTCCAATCTCACTCAAGATGATGAAAACAAGTGAACAAGTGAGTGCAGTGTGTAGCTCAGCTTTCAAAGGGTGTGCACAAGCGTAAAAGGTGCCAAGAGGGTGGCCAAGGCTGGCCACACCCTCTATTTATAGCCACACAAGCAAATAGAGCAGTTACCCCTTGGAGTTGCTTTATACGAGGGCACCAGACAGGGCGGTGCGGTCACCAAACAGGGGGTGACAATGCCCCCAATGGTCGAATTCCAATGGTCGACCAATCACTAGTTGGTCACCGGACATGGGTGACGGTGGCACCGCCATGGGGGTGGCGGTGACCACCTAGCCGAGCCACCGAAAACACCCCTCTCTCGATAAATAGGTCGGTGCACCACCGCACCCATGGTGGTGACCATGGCGGTGCCCCCTCGCCTATAAAACCAACTTGTTGCACCCGGGCGGTTGAAAGCTCTAGTTTGGTTTTGGTGAATTGATGAAACCCTAAGTGCTAACGTAGTTTATCAAGTGATCATGAGATAGGTAGCACACTTCAAGTAGAGAAGCTAATGAAGATCATAGCATGATAATGGTGATGGCATGGTGATGATCAAGGGCTTAAACTTGAAAAGAAGAAAGAGAAAAACAAAAAGCTCAAGGCAAAGGTATAACTTGTAGGAGCTATTTTGTTTTGGTGATCAAGACACTTAGAGAGTGTGATCACATTTAGGTTTGATAGTCGTACTATTAAGAGGGGTGAAACTCGTATCGGAATACGGTTATCAAAGTGCCACTAGATGCTCTAACTCATTGCATATGCATTTAGGATCTAGTGGAGTGCTAACACCCATGATAATATTTGTGAAAATATGCTAACACATGTGCACAAGGTGATACACTTAGTGGTTGGCACATTGGAGCAAGGGTGAAGAAGTTAGAAGTGAAAACAGAGGTGATGCCAGCGTCGGTCAAGTGACCGAACGCTGGATCCAAAAGCACCGGACGCTGACGCCTGCGTCCGGTCACGTTGACTGGCGGTACAGAGGCTAGGGTTTACCACCGGACGTTGGGCTGTGTCCGGTCGAAGAAAAATAGATTTAGACCCTTACTGTACTCGACCGGACGCTGAGGCTCCAGCGTCCGGTCAGGTTTACTGGAGTGTCCGATCAACTTCGTAGCCGTTGAAATCTGACGAACAGCGTTTGAAGCTGGTGACGCGTGGCGTCCATCAGTGGACCGGACGCTAAGTCCAGGGTCCGGTCAGTAAGACCGGAGCGTCCGGTCAGAGTGCAGTGTACCCAGTGAAGGGGTACAACGGCTCTATTTCGTGGGGGCTTCTATTTAAGCCCCATGGCCGGTTGTAGCTCACATCTTTGGCCATTTTCATTGACATAGCAACCTTGTGAGCAAAGCCAAAAGTCCTCCCACTCATCTCCATCATTGATTCATCATCATAGTGAGATTGGGAGTGAATCCAAGTGCATTCCTTGAGTGATTGCATCTAGAGGCACTTGGTATTCGTGTTTCGCTGTGGATTTCGCTTGTTACTCTTGGTGGTTGCCACCACCTAGATGGCTTAGAGCAGTGAGGATCGTTGAGTGGAGAGTGGTGATTGTCTCCGGCTCCGATCGTGGTGATTGTGAGGGGTTCTTGACCTTTCCTCGATGGAGCACCAAAAGGTACTCTAGTGGATTGCTCGTGGCTTGTGTGATCCTCATCTTGTGTTGGTTGTGCGGCACCCTATTGAGGGTTTGGCGTGTGAAGCCAATTAGCGCGTGAACCTCCAAGTGAGTGAATCGCCACAATGAGGACTAGCTTGCCGGCAAGCAAGTGAACCTCGGTAAAAATCATTGTGTTCATCATTGATTCCGAGATGATTGGTCTTAATTGTTATTCATCTTGGTGATTGATTGGTTCTTCATCTACATGGCGGTATAACCCTTTTGATCACTCTCATTACTTTACCGCAAACTAGTTGACAAGCTCTTTAGTGTAGCTAGTTGTTAGAGCTTGCTTGCTTGCTTGGTGTGGCTCTTTAGTTAGCTTTTGAGAGCACACTAACATTGGGTAGTGTCATAACTCTTGTGTGAATCGACACTATCTAAACTAGAATTGTGGTAGGTGGCTTGCTTTTTAAGTAGGCTAGCGCAACACTTGCTTCACCTCATAATTGTCTAACCATTTTGTTAAGTGTTGTTGTAGAAATTTTATTAGGCTATTCACCCCCCCCCTCTAGCCATTAGGACCTTTCAAGTGGTATCAGAGCCGAGGTCACCGTTATTTGAGGCTTAACAACCTTCGGTGTTAAAATGACTCAAATCAACAACACCAAGAAGCCATCCCAATTTGATGGCTCAAATTATCCCTATTGGAAGGCTAAGATGACAACATATATCAAGTCAATCAATAGGAAGATTTGGAAGGTGGTAGAAACAAAAATTGAAATTGAAGATGAAGAGACTCCCACCGCCGCTGAAGAATTGCTACTCCAAAACAATGACATTGCTCTTAGTGCCATCCATGATGCTTTGGATGAGAGAACATTTGAGCAAATCAAGAACATTGAGAGAGCTCATGAGGCATGGAAGAAATTGGAAGAATCATTTGAGGGCACCAAGGCAATCAAAGGTGCAAAGGCATACATTCTCAAGGATAAATTTGCTAGTTTCAAGATGAAGGAAGATGAAAGTGTGCCGGACATGTTCTATCAGATGGAAGTGATTGTAAATGATCTCAAGGCACTTGGTGAGAAGATAGAGGAAAAGGAGTTCTCAAATAAGTTCTTGAGATGCTTACCCTCAAGATTTGGTACATTGGTCACTATTCTAGTGAGGTCCGGTTTGGATACAATGACACCAAATCAAGTCTTGGGAGATATTATGACCGATGATGCCTATAGAGATGATGATGAGAAGGAAGAAAAGAGAGAGAAGAAAGAAAAGAAGAAAGATGACAAGAAGAAGAGCGTGGCATTCAAGGCCACATCATCCAAGGGCAAAGCTAAGCAAGAAACATCAAGTGAAGAAGATGAATCATGGGATGATGATGATGATGAGAAGATGGCTCTATTTGTCAAGAGATTTGGTAAGTTAATGGTGAAGAAGGGCTATCATGCAAGAAGAAAGAAATCTTCATTCAAGAACAAAGAAGAGTCAAGAAGGTGCTTCAAGTGTGGAAGCAAAGATCATCTTGTTGCTCAATGCCCATACAATAGTGAAAATGATGATGACAACAAGAAGAACAAGAAGAAGGACAAGAAGGAAAAGAGAGAGAAGAAGGACAAGATGGCCTTCAAGAAGAAGAAAGGTGGTTCATATGTAGTCACTTGGGATAGTGATGCTTCCTCAAGTAATGATGATGATGATGATAGTGATGATCACAAGACCACCAAGAAGAAGGTTCTTGCAAGCATTGCCATTAATGAGAAGCCTTCTCTCTTCGAATCTTCATCATGCTTCATGGCTAAGGCCACTAAGGTACAATCTTGCGATGATGAAAGTGATGAAGAATATGATGATGATAATGAACATAAAAATGAAAATGATAGTGATAGTGATGATGATGAACCCACTAAGGATGAATTGTTTGACATGCTAGAAGATGCTAGAGAACACTTTGATATCAAGAGAAGGGAATGCAAAAGCTTGCGTAAGGAACTAAAAGCCCTTAAGCAAGCCTTTGATGAGCTCAATGCATCTCATGGGAGGCTAGAGGAAGCCAATGAGAAGCTTGGCAAAGCTCACAAAAAGCTTGAAAAGGCTCATTCCTCTTTGCTTGATGAGCAAAATAAAAAGAAGCATGTTGAAACTTGTAATGTAGGTTTAACTTGTGATATGATTGATGAATCACTATCTATGCCTATCATTGTTGCTCCTTCTAACCCTTCTTGTAGCACTACTACTTCTACCTCATCTAGTAGTGATGGTCTCACTTGTGATGCCTCACTAGTGGTTGAGAATGAGAACCTCAAGAAGGAGGTCACTAAGCTCACTCACAACCTAGCTAAGGCTTATGGTGGTGAGGACCGCTTGCTTATGTGCTTGGGTAGCCAAAGAGCTTCTCTCTACAAAGAGGGATTGGGCTATACCCACAAGAAAGGCAAAGCGACCTTTGCTCCTCACAAGACTAGTTTTGTGAAGAACAATGATCGGTTTTGCACTAGTTGCAAGCAAGTGGGTCACAAAGAGCAAGAATGCAAAAATAAGAACAAAAATGCTAATGTATCCTTTATTAAGCTTGATTCATGCTATATGCTTACTAAGGGTACAAATAGTGTAAAGGCTAAGTTCATTGGTAAACCATGGATGGGCTCAAAGAAGAAAGCCATTTAGGTACCAAAGAGCCTAGTGACTAACCTTCAAGGACCCAAGCAAGTTTGGGTACCTAAAAAGAATTGATCTTCTTTTGTAGGTCAATTACAAAGCCGGAGGAAGGCATTGGGTTCTTGATAGTGGGTGTACTCAACACATGACCGGTGATGCAAGAATATTCAACTTAATCAACACCAATGGCAATGATGGTTATGATAGTATCATATTTGGTGATAATGGCAAAGGCAAGGTCAAAGGGCTTGGTAAGATTGCAATCTCCAATGACATGAGCATATCCAATGTGTTGTTAGTAGAGAGCTTGAATTTCAATTTGCTATCCGTAGCACAATTGTGTGATCTTGGATTCAAATGCATATTTGGGGTAGATGATGTAGAGATCATAAGTGTAGATGGCTCTAACTTGATCTTCAAAGGCTTTAGATATGAGAATCTATACTTGGTTGATTTCAATGCTAGTGAAGCTAGATTGTCTACATGCTTGTTCACTAAGTCTAGCATGGGTTGGTTATGGCATAGAAGGCTTGGTCATGTTGGAATGAAACAATTGAATAGATTGATTAAGCATGACTTAGTTAAAGGCTTGAAAGATGTTGTGTTTGAAAAGGATAAGCTTTGTAGCTCTTGTCAAGCCGGCAAACAAGTTGGAAACACCCATCCTAAGAAAAGCATGATGAGCACTAGTAAACCATTTGAGTTACTGCACATGGACTTGTTTGGGCCAACACAATACACTAGTATCGGTGGAAATAAATATGGCTTTGTGATAGTGGATGACTACACTAGATACACATGGGTATTCTTTCTAGTAGACAAAAGTGATGTATTTGCAACATTCAAATCATTTGTCAAAGGCATTCACAATGAATTTGAAACAACCATCAAGAGAGTTAGAAGTGACAATGGTAGTGAGTTCAAGAACACTAGAATTGATGAGTTATGTGATGAATTTGGAATTAGGCATCAATTCTCGGCCAAGTACACTCCACAATCAAATGGTATTGTTGAGAGGAAGAATAGAACACTCATTGATATGGCAAGGTATATGCTTAGTGAGTACAATGTGAGTCAATCCTTTTGGGCCGAAGCTATCAACATGGCTTGCTATTGTAGCAACCGCCTCTATTGTCACCGATTGAAAGAGAAGACACCATATGAGCTCTTGAATGGTAGAAAGCCCAACATTGCATATTTTCGGGTCTTTGGTTGCAAATGCTATATCTTGAAGAAAGGCACAAGATTGGACAAGTTTGATAAGAAATGTGATGAAGGATTCCTACTTGGTTATTCCACTATAAGTAAAGCATATAGAGTTTGGAATTTGGATAGTGGTACTCTTAAGGAAGTTCATGATGTTGAATTTGATGAAACCAAGGGTTCACAAGTAGAGAATGAGAACTTAGAAGATGTTAGAGGCATTCAACTTTCAAATGCCATGAAGAACATGGATGTTGGTGAATTGAGGCCTTGGCAAGTGAATGATGATGAAGATGATCAAGTGCAAGTGCTCTCTAATTCAAATGTGCAAGATGATACAAATCAAGCTAGTGCAAGTAACTCTCATGACATTAATCAAGATCAAGTGGCTAGTACATCATCTCAACCCAATGATCAAGCAAGTGCAAGCAATCAAGTTCCAATCCTCCAACCAACAAGTATTGCAAGATATCATCCTTTGGATACAATCATTGGAGATATTTCAAGAGGTGTACAAACAAGATCAAGATTGGCATCATTTTATGAACACTTCTCATTTGTGTCATCTATTGAACCAAAGAAGATATATGAAGCTTTGAAAGATGTTGATTGGGTCAATGCTATGCATGAAGAGCTAAACAATTTCACAAGAAATCAAGTATGGGAAATGGTAGAAAGACCAAAGGGACACAATGTGATTGGAACCAAATGGGTCTTTAGAAACAAGCAAGATCAAGATGGGATAGTAGTAAGGAACAAAGCAAGATTGGTAGCACAAGGATATACACAAGTTGAAGGTCTTGACTTTGGAGAAATATATGCCCCGGTTGCTAGATTGGAAGCAATAAGAATCTTGCTAGCCTATGCTTGTGCTCACAACATCAAGCTCTATCAAATGGATGTCAAGAGTGCATTTCTCAATGGCTATATCAATGAAGAAGTATATGTTGAGCAACCTCCCGGTTTTGAAGATGACAAGAAGCCCAACCATGTGTACAAGTTGAAGAAGGCTTTGTATGGCTTGAAGCAAGCACCTAGAGCATGGTATGAGAGATTAAGAGACTTCCTACTCTCTAAAGGGTTTACCATGGGCAAGGTTGACACCACTCTTTTCATCAAGAAGATTGGAAAAGATCTATTTGTATTGCAAATATATGTTGATGATATCATATTTGGATCAACCAATCAAGAATTTTGTGATGAGTTTGGAAAGATGATGGCTAATGAGTTTGAGATGTCCATGATTGGAGAATTGAGTTACTTCCTTGGTCTTCAAATCAAGCAATTGAGGAATGGTACATTTATAAGTCAAGGCAAGTACATCAAGGACATGATCAAGAAGTTTGGAATGATTGATAGCAAAGTCATTAGCACACCAATAGGAACCAATGGCAACTTGGATAGTGATGCAAGTGGAAATATTGTGGATCAAAAGTTGTATCGGTCTATGATTGGAAGCCTACTCTATGTGACCGCATTAAGGCCGGATATCATGTTTAGTGTATGCATGTGTGCAAGATTTCAAGCCTCACCAAGAGAAAGTCATTTGAAGGCTACAAAGAGAATATTGAGATACTTGAAGTATACACCAAATGTTGGTTTGTGGTATCCCAAAGGAGCAAGGTTTGAGCAAGTTGGTTACTCTGACTCGGATTATGCGGGATGCAAGGTAGAAAGGAAGAGCACCTCAGGCACATGTCAATTGTTGGAAAGATCACTTGTTTCATGGTCATCAAAGAAGCAAAATAGTGTTGCATTATCAACCGCTGAAGTCGAATACATATCCGCCGGTAGTTGTTGTGCACAAATACTTTGGATGAAGGCCACTTTGAATGATTTTGGAATCAAGTTCAAGAAAGTACCATTGCTCTGTGACAATGAAAGTGCAATCAAGTTAACCAACAATCCATTTCAACATGCAAGAACAAAGCACATTGATATCCACCACCATTTCATAAGAGATCACCAACAAAAAGGGGACATTTGCATTGAGAGTGTAGGCACCGAAGATCAACTTGCCAATATATTCACCAAGCCATTGGATGAGAAAAGGTTTTGCAAGCTAAGGAATGAGTTGAACAAATTGGATTTCTCAAATATGTGTTGATGCACCCCCACTCATATGCCATGCCTCTCCTTCGAGCAATCCAAGGTAAAAGTTGATTGGCATGACATACATCCTTGCTAAGGACATGTTTAGTGCATCTAGTCATATTTTCGATCTTATTAGGACCTCTCAAGTGGTTCTATCTTATTAGGCTCATTCATGAAAATCAAATGAATTTTGATGTCAATATGGTATCACTATTGCTTCTATGTTTGACTTGATCTAGTGATGGCATATGACATGTTTGTGAGCTTGTAAACCTAGTGTTTAATCTAGAAAATAAACTATAAGTGTTTAACTCAACATGGTACAAGATAACCCTTATTTGGAGGTGTGAAGAAGCTTGTCCTTGGATCAAACCGAGTTAAATATCTTTGGGAAATAATCTAGAATTGGACTAAATTCAGGAAAATGACCCTCACCCCATTGATTGACATTGATAATCTCGACCCTACAAGTAATTCTATCTACATTTAGAACCTTTGTGGTCATTGATGACAAAGGGGGAGAGAAACAAAGATAAGGGGGAGAGAGAAACAAAGATAAGGGAGAGATATGAAAAAGGAAAGGGATCAACTAAAATTTTGAGCACACAAGTAGGGGGAGCAAGCTCATGAACTTGTATGGTGCATTTGAATGTGCATTTCATATGTTTGCTTGCATAGCACAAGTATTAAATTTACACATCCATGCTTGTGTGATGAATGTTAGTTGTAAGATTGAATGGTTAAATGAAATCACTAGATAACTTTCATTTCCAAGTAAGTCTTTACAAGTGATATCTTTTCAAAGTATGTTTCCAAGTGTATAGAACTAACCATGGTGCTAAGGATGGTATATTGGTGCACTCCGATTGGTATCACGCTTCAAAGGTCCATCTTTTATACATTAGCATCATATGGTAGACATTGACTCCTACATTTCCTATCTAAGCATATGTGCAAGCTACAATCTAAATTCTTAGCACATATGTAGGGGGAGCAATTGCTACCACTTAGGGTTCATGAAACTTGTCCATATCCTTTTACAAATGGTAAATATGCTTGGGCAAGCAACATGGATTCAATTTAATTTCAATTCATATCTTTGTATAAGGGTTGTCATCAATTACCAAAAAGTGGCAGATTGAAAGCTCTAGTTTGGTTTGGGTGAATTGATGAAACCCTAAGTGCTAACCTAGTTTATCAAGTGATCATGAGATAGGTAGCACACTTCAAGTAGAGAAGCTAATGAAGATCATAGCATGACAATGGTGATGGCATGGCGATGATCAAGGGCTTAAACTTGAAAAGAAGAAAGAGAAAAACAAAAAGCTCAAGGCAAAGGTATAACTTGTAGGAGCTATTTTGTTTTGGTGATCAAGATACTTAGAGAGTGTGATCACATTTAGGTTTGATAGCCATACTATTAAGAGGGGTGAAACTCGTATCGGAATACGGTTATCAAAGTGCCACTAGATGCTCTAACTCATTGCATATGCATTTAGGATCTAGTGGAGTGCTAACATCCTTGATAATATTTGTGAAAATATGCTAACACATGTGCACAAGGTGATACACTTAGTGGTTGGCACATTGGAGCAAGGGTGAAGAAGTTAGAAGTGAAAACGGAGGTGATGCCAGCGTCGGTCAAGTGACCGGGCGCTGGATCCAAAAGCACCGAACGCTGACGCCTACGTCCGGTCGTGTTGACTGGCGGTACAGAGGCTAGGGTTTACCACCGGACGCTGGGCTGTGTCCGGTCGAAGAAAAACAAATTTAGACCCTTACTGTACTCGACCGGACGCTGAGGCTCCAGCATCCGGTCAGTTTTACCGGAGTGTCCGGTCAACTTCGTAGCCGTTGAAATCTGACGAACAGCTTTTGAAGCTGGTGACATGTGGCGTCCATCAGTGGACCGGACGCTGAGTCTAGGGTCCGGTCAGTAAGACTGGAGCGTCCGGTCAGAGCACAGTGTACCCAGTGAAGGGGTACAACGGCTCTATTTCGTGGGGGATTCTATTTAAGCCCCATGGCCGATTGTAGCTCACATCTTTGGCCATTTTCATTGACATAGCAACCTTGTGAGCAAAGCCAAAAGTCCTCCCACTCATCTCCATCATTGATTCATCATCATAGTGAGATTGGGAGTGAATCCAAGTGCATTGCTTGAGTGATTGCATCTAGAGGCACTTGGTGTTCGTGTTTCGCTATGGATTTCGCTTGTTACTCTTGGTGGTTGCCGCCACCTAGACGGCTTGGAGCAGCGAGGATCATTGAGTGGAGAGTGGTGATTGTCTCTGGCTCTGATCATGGTGATTTTGAGGGGTTCTTGACCTTTCCCCGGCGGAGCACCAAAAGGTACTCTAGTGGATTGCTCGTGGCTTGTGTGATCCTCATCTTGTGTTGGTTGTGCGGCACCCTATTGAGGGTTTGGCGTGTGAAGCCAATTAGCGCGTGAACCTCTAAGTGAGTGAATCGCCACAATGAGGACTAGCTTGCCGGCAAGCAAGTGAACCTCGGTAAAAATCATTGTGTTCATCATTGATTCCGAGGTGATTGGTCTTCATTGTTATTCATCTTGGTGATTGATTGGTTCTTCATCTACACGGTGGTATAACCCTTTTGATCACTCTCATTACTTTACCGTATACTAGTTGACAAGCTCTTTAGTGTAGCTAGTTGTGAGAGCTTGCTTGCTTGCTTGGTGTGGCTCTTTAGTTAGCTTTTGAGAGCACACTAACATTGGGTAGTGTCATAGCTCTTGTGTGAATTGACACTATCTAAACTAGAATTGTGGTAGGTGGCTTGCTTTTTAAGTAGGCTAGCGCAACACTTGCTTTACCTCATAATTGTCTAACCATTTTGTTAAGTGTTGTTGTAGAAATTTTATTAGGCTATTCACCCCCCCCCTAGCCATTAGGACCTTTCAGCGGTGGCACCAGACAGGCAGTGATGGTGCGGCAGTGAACACCGCCATGTCTGGTGACCACCCCACAGTGACCCTTCTCTGTCAGGTCCTAGTGTTCCACCGGACAGGGGGTGCCGGTGCCACCCAGGCATCAAACCCCTTCCCCAAGTTGCAAACTTTTTCGTGTTTCGTTTCACGGCAACTTAGAGCAACTCTCCGGAAGCGATGCTAACTCTCAAAGTATTTTCTTAAAATATGTTAGAGCCAAGTTAGCATTTCTCAAAACATTTTCGATAAATATTTTTGCTTGCTCTTCGATGTGCACTAGGCCTAAATGCAATGCATGAAGTCCAACACCTAGTGGCACAAGATGACTGAATTGTCTAGTTAAGAACCCCTCTTAATAGTATGGCCATCTATCCTAAATGTGATCACACTCTCTATAGTGTCTTGATCACCAAAACAAAATCCCTATTTATACCTTTACCTTGAGCTCCATAGGGTTTTGTTTTTCTCTTTCTTCCTTTCCAAGTTGAGCACTTGATCATCATCACATGTGGCCATCTCATCATTTCATGTGATCAACATCATCATTGAGTGACACCATGCTCCTCACTTGGGTTGCACCAATCTAGTTCATATCATAACTCATGGCAAAGGTTAGTGCATAGGTTTCATTAATTATCCAAAACCAAACTAGGGCTTTCAATCTCCCCTTTTTTGGTAATTGATGACAACCTATTTACAAACATATTCAATGAAATCTTTTTGGATTCATATTGCTTGCCCTAGCATATTACCATGTGTAAAGATTATGGACAAGTTTCATCAACCCAAATTGGTAGTATTAGCTCTCCCTACATATGTGCTAAGAGTTTAGATTTGAAAGCTTGCACATATGCATGGATTTGAAGTTTGGGAGAGTAATAGCTACCAAATGATGCTAAGGTGTAAAGAATGGACCTTTGAAGAGTGATACCAATCGGAGTTGCCATTTGAACACCATTCTTAGCACCATGATCTGCTAGATACCACTTGAAAAGTAAAGACAAACTAGATACCTCGTGAGATCAATATTGAAGGCAAGGTTCTAGTACCACTTGTAAAAGATCAAGGTATATCTAGCTATCCTATGCATGGTAGTTTTCATTTCATCAATCATCTTCTACAATCTAGCATACACCACACAAGCATGGATAGGGAATATAAGAACTTTTGCCATGCAAGCAAACATATATAATGCACATACAAATGCAACAAACAAGTTTATGATCTTACTCCCACTACTTGTGTGCTTCAAATTTTAATTGATCCCCTTACAATATCATTCCATTTGTTTGCTCCCCCTATCTCTTACTATGTTTGTGAATTCTCTCCCCCTTTGTCAACAATAAGCATAAAAGGTGAGCTCAAATTTTAGATAGGTTGGGGTGAAACCATGTGAAGTGAGGATCATTTTCTCAATTTAGTTCAATCTAGATCATTTGCAAAAGATATTTAACTTGGTTTGATCCAAGGGCAAGCTTCTTCACACCTCCAAATAAGGGTTATCATGCACCATGTTGCGTTAAACACTTATAGCTCATTTTCTAGATCAAACACTAGGTTCACAAGCCCACAAACATGTCATATGTTACCACTAGATCATTTCAAGCATACAAGCAATAGTGGTACCATACAAGCATCAAATTCATTTGATTTTCATGAAAGAGCCTATTTAATAAGAGGAATGACTAGATGCACTAAACAAGTCCTTAGCAATGGATGAATGACATGTCAATCAACTTTACCTTGCTTTGCTTGAAGGAGAGGCATGTCATATAATGGAGGTGCATCAACACATATTTGAGAAGTTAAGTATGTTCAATTTATTCCTTAGCTTACAAAACCTCTTCTCATCAAGTGGCTGGGTGAAGATATCGACAAGTTGATCATCGGTGCCCACACTCTCAATGCAAATGTCCCTTTTTATTGGTGATCTCATATGAAATGATGGCGGACATCTATGTGCTTTGTTCTTGAATGTTGAACCGGGTTGTTGGTGAGCTTCACAGCACTCTCATTGTCATATAGCAATGACACTCATTTGAACTTGATTCCAAAGTCACTCAAAGTAGCATTCATCCAAAGTAATTGAGCATAACAACTACCGGCTGAAATGCACTCCGCTTCGGCGGTTGAAAGTGGCACACTATTTTGCTTCTTTGATGACCAAGACACAAGTGATCTTCCCAATAGTTGACATGTGCCCGATATGCTCTTTCTCTCAACATTGCATCCCATATAATTGGAGTCCGAATATCCAATCAACTCAAATCTTGCTCCTTTGGGATACCACAATCCAACATTTTGTTATGCTTCAAGTAACTCAATATTCTATTTGTTGCCTTCAAATGACTCTCTCTTGGTGAGGCTTGAAATCTAGCACACATGCATACACTAAACATCACATCCAGCCTTGATACGGTCACATAGTGTAGGCTTCCAATCATAGACCGATACATCTTTTGATCCACCATGTTGATACTAGCATCACTATCCAAGTTTCCATTTGTCCCCATTGGTATACTAATAGCTTTAGCATCATCCATTTCAAACTTTTTGAGCATGTCTTTGATGTACTTGCCTTGACTCACAAATGTACCATTCTTCATTTGCTTGATTTGAAGACCAAGGAAGTAACTAAGCTCTCCAATCATGAACATCTCAAACTCATTTGCCATCATCTTTCCAAACTCCTCACAAAAAATCTTTATTGGTTGATCCAAATATGATATCATCAACATAGATTTACAACACAAGCAAGTCATTGCCTAGCTTCTTGGTGAAGAGAGTGGTGTCAACCTTTCCCATCTTGAATCCCTTACAGAGTAGGAAATCCCTCAATCTCTCATACTATGCTCTAGGTGCTTGTTTCAATCCATACAAAGCCTTCTTCAACTTGTAGACATGGTTGGGCTTTTTCTCATCTTCAAAACCGGGAGGTTGCTCAACATACACAAGCTCATTGATGTACCCATTGAGAAATGCACTCTTCACATCCATTTGGTATAACTTGATGTTGTGGGCACAAGCATAGGCTAACAAGATCCTAATTGCTTCAAATCTTGCAACTGGGCTATAAGTTTCTCCAAAGTCAAGACCTTCAACTTGAGTGTAACCTTGAGCTATTAATCTTGCTTTGTTCCTTACTACTATCCCATCTTGATCTTGCTTGTTGCGAAAGACCCACTTTGTTCCAATCACATTATGATCCTTATACCTTTCAACTAACTCCCATACTTGGTTTCTTGTGAAGTTGTTTAGCTCTTCATGCATAGCATTCACCCAATCAACATTCTTCAAAGCTTCATCTATCTTCTTTGGTTCAATGGATGAGACAAATGAGAAGTGTTCACAAAATTATGCCAATCTTGATCTTGTTTGCACACCTCTTGAGATATCACCAATTATGAAGTCCAATGGATGATCTCTTGCAACATTGGTAGGTTGGAGCACTTGCACTTGATTACTTGCATTTGATTGATCACTTGGTTGAGATGATGAACTAGCCACTTGATCTTGCACTTTGTCATCACTAGCACTTGCTTGAACTTGATCATGAGAACCACTAGCTTGCACATTTGAGTTAGAGAGCACTTGATTCTTGTCATCTTCAACATTAATCACCTCTCTAGGCCTTATGTCACCAATGTCCATGTTCTTCATTGCATTGACCAATTGAGTGCCTCTCACATCATCTAGAGTCTCATCTTCCTATTGGGAACCATTGGTTTCATCAAACTCAACATCATGAACCTCCTCAAGAGTACCACTAGCCAAATTATAAACTATATAATCCTTGCAAGTAGTGGAGTAACCAAGCAAGAATCCTTCATCACATTTCTTCTCAAACTTGCTCAATCTTAAGCCTTTCTTCAATATGTAGCATTTGCAACCAAACACCCAAAAGTATGCAATATTGGGCTTTCTATCATTCAAGAGCTCATATGGGGTCTTCTCCTTCAATGGATGACAATAGAGTCGGTTGTTATAGTAGCAAGCCGTGTTGATTCCTTTGGCCCAAAATGAATGACTCACATTGTACTCACTCAACATTGATCTTGCCATGTCAATCAAAGTTCTATTCTTCCTCTCAACTAGGCCATTTGATTGTGGAGTGTACTTGGCCGAGAATTGATGTCTAATACCAAACTCATCACATAAGTCATCAACTCTTGTGTTTTTTAATTCACTTCCATTGTCACTTCTCACTTTCTTGATGGTTGTTTCAAAGTGTATCTAGTGAAATCATCCATAATCACAAATCCATATTTGTTTCCACCAATGCTAGTGTATATGGTTGGTCCAAACAAGTCCATGTGCAACAACTTAAATGCCTTAGATGTACTCATCATGCTCTTCTTAGGATGTGTGTTACCAACTTGCTTTCTAGCTTAACATGCACTACAAAGCTTATCCTTCTCAAATATGACATCTTTCAAGCCTTTAACTAGGTCATACTTGATCAATGTGTTCAATTGCTTCATTCCAACATGATCAAGACTTCTATGCCATAACCAACCCATGCTAGACTTAGTGAGCAAACATGTTGATAATTGAGCTTCTCTAGCATTGAAATCAACCAAGTATAGATTTTTATATCTAAATCCTTTGAATATCAAGTTAGAGCCATCTACACTTATGATCTCTACATCATCCACACCAAATATGCACTTAAAACCAAGATCACGCAATTGAGCTATTGACAATAGGTTGAAGTTCAAACTTTCTACTAGTAGCACATTGGAAATCCTTAAGTCATTGGATATTGCAATTTTACCAAGCCCTTTGACCTTGCCTTTGCCAATGTCACCAAATGTGATACTATCAATCCCGTTGCTCTCATTTGCATTGATTGAATTGAACATTCTTGAATCACCAGTCATGTGTTGTGTGCACCCACTGTCAAGCACCCAATGCCTTCCTCTAGCTTTATAATTGACCTACAAAAGGGGATCAATTCTTTTTAGGTACCCAAACTTGCTTGGGTCCTTGAAGGTTAGTTACCAAGGTCTTTGGTACCTAAATGGCCTTCTTCTTTAGGCCCACAATTGGTGTACCAATGAACTTAGCCTTCACACCATTGGCACCCTTAACAAGCATGTAACAAGAATCAAATCTAATTAAGGATACATTAGGTTGCTTGTTCTTGTTAGTCTTGCAATATTGCTCTATGTGCCCAACTTGCTTGCATCTATTGTAAAACCGACCATTGCCCTTCACAAAGTTAGCTTTGGGAGTGACAAAGGCCGCCTTGCCTTTTTTGGGGGTATAGCCTAATCCCTATTTGGTGAGAGAAAATCTTTGGCTACCCAAGCACTTTAGCAAGCGGGCATCTCCACCATAGGCATTGCCTAAGGCATGAGTGAGCTCATTCACCTCCTTCTTGAGGGTCTCATTTTCCACCATTAATGAGGCATCACAAGTGAAACCATCACTCAAAGGTGAAGTAGAAGTAGTAGTGCTACAAGAAGAGTTAGTGGGAGCAACAACAATGGGCTTATAAAATGATTCATCAAGAATATCACATGTTAGTCCCACATCACAAGAAACAATCACTTGCTCCTTCTTGGCTTCCTCCTTGACTTGCTCGATGAGAGAGGAGTGAGTCTTTTCAAGCTTAGAGTGAGTTTTGTCAAGCTCCTCATGGGCCTCCATTAGCCTCTCATGAGTGACATTGAGCTCATCAAAGGATTGCTCAAGAGATTTGATCTTCCTGTGCAACTCTTTGCACTCTTTTCTCTTCATCTCAAAGCAAGTGTGCACTTGCTCATATATGTCCATGAGCTCCTCCTTGGTGTACTCCTCATCATCATCATCACTCCTACAATCATCACTTTCACAATCATCATCACTCACATCATATTTTACCTTGGTAGGCTTTTCCACAAGGCATGTCGATGGAGTGTCGAAGATGGAGGGCTTGCTGTTGATGGCAATGCTTGCTAGTGCTTTCTTGATAGATTTCTTGCCATCATCACTAGAGTCATCACTATCCGAAGAGCAATCACTATCCCAAGTGACCACATATCCTCCACCCTAATTCTTCTTTTGGAAGGTCATCTTCTTCTCCTTCTTATACTTCTTCTTCTCATCCTCATCATTGTCACTATTGTAGGGATAATCCACTACAACATGATCTGAGCTCTTGCACTTGTAGCATCTCCTCACATACTCCTTGTTGTGATCTCTTCTCTTTCTTGCACCATAGCCATTCTTCTTCATGAATTTACCCATCTTGCGCACAAAGAGAGCCATGGCCTCATCATCAATGTCACTAAGATCTTCATCATCACTTGATTCTTTCTTCGACTTTCCCTTGTTCTTGGATGATGAGCTAGCCTTGAATGCTACACTTTTCTTCTTCTTGTCTTCATCTTTCTTCTTGTCATCCTTGTCAACCCCTTCCTTTCCACACGGTATGTCTATTGTGTCATGACATCACCTAGTACTTGGTTAGGGGTGATCTCCTTCAATCATCCTCTTATGATAAGCAATCTCAATATCTCAAATCTTGGAGGTAGGCACATCAAGAACCGATGAGAGACATCATCATCATTGATCTTCTCTCCCAATGCCTTTAAATTATTGACAAACACTTGCAATCGATGGAACATCTCCGGAATGCTCTCATCATCCTTTATCTTGAAGCTTGTCAACTTGTCCTTGAGAATGTACAACCTGGCACTCTTCATCACTGGTGTGCCCTCATATGTTTCCTCCAATCTCTTCCACACCTCATTAGCTTTCTCACAATCCTTGATTTGCTCAAACACCTTGGAATCAATGGCATTGTAGATGGTGTTGAGAGCCATTATATTGCATTGCTTGTTGGCCTTGTCGGTGTTGGTGAGATTGTCTAGATCAAGAATCACATAGTCCCTCTTGGTCACATCCCACACTTGATCATTGATTCAACCAAGATATATCTTTATCTTTCTCTTCTAATAATCATAGTATGTGCCATCAAAGAATGGTGATTTGCCCCCACATGGTCGAACATAACTTGAGCCATAATTTGACATCGAAGTTGTTAAGCCTTCAATCAAACGGTGACCATGGCTCCGATACCACTTGAAAGGTCCTAATATGGCTAGAGGGGGGTGAATAGCCTATTTAAAAATCTACAAACCAACTAGAGCAATTTGGTTAGTATGACAAACAGCGTAATGCAATTTTGCTCTAGCTCTATACAAGGGTTGCAAGCCACCTATTCCAACAATCTAGTTGTTATGATCACTAGCACACACAACAAGCTAGGTCACTACTCACACTAACCAAACTAACAAGCTCTCAAAGACTAACTATACTAAAGAGCTTGACAACTAGTTTTTAAGGAATGTAAAGGAGTGAGTAGGGTGATTATACCGCCACATTGAGGAATAAACCAATCATAATGTGGAGACAACCAATCACTGGGAGAAATACAATCACACAAGAGACACAAGATTTTTCTCACAAAGTTCATGTGCTTGTCGGCACGCTAGTCCCTGTTGTGTCAACCAACACTTGGTGGTTCGGTAGCTAAGAGGTGTTGCATGAACCTCATCCACACAATTGGACACCGCAAGAACCTACCCACAAGTGAGGTAGCTCAATGACACAGGTAATGTACTAGAGTTGCCTTTGGCGCTCTGTCGAGGAAGGCACAAGACCCCTCACAATCAATCGATCGAGGCCGAAGACAATCACCAACTCCGCTCAACGATCCTCCAATCACTGGGCCATCTAGGTGTTAGCAAACACCAAGTGTAACAAGCTCACAACCAGCCGAAATCACCCAACTAGTGCCACAAGATAATGCAACATAATGCAATGCACTAGAGACTCTCCAATCTCATTGAAGATGATGAAAACAAGTGAACAAGTTAGTGGAGTATGTTTCTCAGTGTCCAAAGGGTGTGCACAAGTGTAAGAGGTGCCAATAGAGTGGCCAAGGCTGGCCACACCCTCTATTTATAGCCACACAAGCAAATAGAGCCGTTACCCCTTGGAGCTGCTTTCTACAAGGGCACCAGATAGGGCGGTGCGGTCACTGGACAAGGGGTGACGGTGCCCCCAACGATCAAATTCCAATGGTCGACCAATAGCTAGTTGGTAACTGAACAGGGGTGATGGTGGCACCGCCATGGGGTGGTGGTGACCACCCAACTGAGCCACCAAAAACACCCCTCTAGATAAATAGGGCGGTGCACCGCCACACCCATGGCGGTGACCATGGTGGTGCCCCCTCGGCTATAAAACCAACTTGCTGTCCTCAGGTGAAACAGGGTGGTGGCACCAGACAGGCAGTGACAGTGCGACGGTGAACACCGCCGTGTTCGGTGACCACCCCACAGCGGCCCTTCTCTGTCAGGTCCTAGTGTTCCACCGGATAGGCGGTGGCGGTGCCACCCAGGCATCAAACCCCTTCCCCAAGTTGTAAACTTTTTTGTGTTTCGTTTCATGGCAACTTAGAGCAACTCTCCGCAAGCGATGCTAACTCTCAAAGTGTTTTCTCAAAATATGTTAGAGCCAAGTTAGCATTCTCAAAACATTTTTGATAAATATTTTTGCTTGCTCTTCGATGTGCACTAGGCCTAAATGCAATGCATGAAGTCCAACACCTAGTGGCACTAGATGACCAAATTGTCTAGTTAAGAACCCCTCTTAATAGTACGACCATCTATCCTAAATGTGATCACACTCTCTATAGTGTCTTGATCACCAAAACAAATTCCTATTTATACCTTTGCCTTGAGCTCCATAGGGTTTTGTTTTTCTCTTTCTTCTTTTCCAAGTTGAGCACTTGATCATCATCACATGTGGCCATCTCATCATTTTATGTGATCAGCATCATCATTGAGTGCCACCATGCTCCTCACTTGGATTGCACCAACCTAGCTCATATCACAACTCATGATAAAGGTTAGTGCATAGGTTTCATCAATTATCCAAAACCAAACTAGGGCTTTCAATTACTCTCTCAGTATATCAATAGCTTATTCTTCCCAGGTCCTTAGTCATGGGATCTTCGATCAAAAAGATTGGGTTACTACTATTGTGAACTCACATGGGTCTCATACCCATCTCATCCCTTAATGCATTTCCTATCAGATTTCATGATTGTCCTTTTGTAAAGGGATCTGCCAGGTTTTTGTTTGTTGGAACATAAGCTACAGCTATTAATTACCTCTGGAGTTTCTCAATTTCTAGATAGACTTCAAACGTCTTTTTAATGCGTCTTGTTGACTTCGCATTATCTTTAACATTATTCACTTTAGTAATCACTGTTTGATTATCACAGTTCATAAGGATAGCCGGTATTGGTTTTTCAACCATCGGCAAGTCCAACAAGAGCTCACGTAGCCTTTTTGCTTCTGTAGAAGCTATATCCAAAGCAGTAAGTTCTGCTTTCATGGTTGACTTCATCAAAATGATCTGTTTGCAAGACCTCTATGACACTGCACCACCTCCAAGAGTAAACACATACCCACTTATGGCGTAGATCTGATCAATATATCAGATATCTAGTTTGAATCACTATATCCCTCAAGCAAAGCTGGGTGCCCAGAATGGTGAATCCCGTAGCTCATTGTACCTTTAAGATAATGCAAGACCCTTTCTAGTGCATGCCAATGATCATCACTCGGGTTGGACATGAACCTACTCAACTTGCTCACAACAAAAGAGATATCTGGTCTTGTTGCGCTAGCTAAGTACATGAGTGAACCAATTATTTGAGAGTACCTCAATTGGTCTTTAGCTATCTTCTTATTCTTTCTCAATGTCACACTGGGATCAAAAGGTGTTGGAGAAGGCTTGCTATCCATAAAGCCAAACCGGCTCAAGACCTTCTCAAGATAGTGAGATTGCAACAAAGTAATCCCACTCTCATCCTTAATCAACTTCATGTTTACAATTACATCAGTTTCTCTCAAATCTTTCATAACAAAACTATTTGACAAAAAAGACCTGACCTCATTAATTGCAACAATGTTTGTACCAAAGATTAGAATATTATCAACATACAAACCTAATATAATAGATTTACCTCCACCATGTCGATAGTACACACCTATTAGCCTCATTTATGACAAAACCTACACTCATTAAAGTTGTGTCAAACTTCTCCTGCCATTGTTTAGGTGCTTGTTTCGAGCCATACAGAGATTTTAGTAACTTACCCACCTTGTGCTCTTTACCTTTAACTACAAACACATCAGGCTGATCCATATAGATTTCCTCATCATCCAACTCTCCATTAAAGAAAGTTGTCTTCACGTCCATTTGATGAACGAGAAGACCATATGAGGTAACCAGAGAAAGTATCACTCGAATAGTGGTCACTCTAGCAACATGTGAATAAGTATCAAAGAAATCCTCGCCTTCCTTAGCAACCCAAAAGCCGAGTTAAAATATAGTTTAAGATAGTTTATGAGTTAAAATATCGACTACAAGATTCATACATATTAGTACAAATAGACAGCATCGTAGAACTAGTCACAAATGATTGTGTGGTGCGGTGGTAGGGGATGAAACACATGAAGAAGAGGTTGTGGGTTCAAATCCCGGTATCTACACTTAATCAAAACAAGTAAAAAATAAATCTTGTGAGCTATGGCCAGTCCTCAACCGTTAGGGCTACATTAAAATATTTTTTCTTATTTTTATTACACTCTAAATGATTTTTAAAAAATTCTAAAAAATATTTTTAGGGATGGTTGACTTAAGTCAATCGTCTCTGAAAATCGATTTTTACATGTGGTTGTCTTAAGAGAACAGTCTCTGAAAATCAATTTTTAGAGGTGGTTTTAAAACCGCCTCTGAAAATCACTTATCTTTACAATCAGTGGCATTGTAGCGGTTTTTCAAATTGCCTCTAGAAACTGATTTTAACCGCCTCTAAAAATCTTTTATGTACCAGTGTGTCGACGGGGATGTGGGCGCCAGTGCCCAGAATCGCTCTTGCTAGGCACATGGTGTGCCATCCGCGCACGGTTGACTGGGGGCGCCGATCATCATAAGGAGGTTGTAGTCGATGTCGTCGGCATCGTAGTCGTTGATGAGCGAGATTTTGAGGTTGTTCTCGCATTTGTAGTTGTGGATGGGGTGCTTGTTGTAGGCGATGTAGGTTCTGATTTGTTGTTGCTTGTCCAGTGGACCGCCTTGGGTTGGCTAGCCGAAGTACTCGGTGATGCAGTGGCCGGCGTGCTCCATGCCCATTACCGGTTTGATCCCTGTCAAGTGCATGTACCGTAGCTGTGTTGTGTCTATTAGATGAAAGATTGTATACCCAATTTTCAAGTCATTCGGGTTGTCTTGCCCTCTGAAGGACTCGCAGCAGTTGAGCCACAACAGTGGGTCTATCGTGCCGTCAATTATGGAGAAGGACAACTTGGCGTAGCGTTGTTGGGGTGGCGAAGGTCCTGTTGCCGCCAATTATGGCGGTTGTTGCGGTGGTATATACGTGAGGGTATTGCCTCTGGAGGTGTCGTTGTGTGTACTGACATGTATGGGGATAGAAGAGGCAGTATCTCCTTGACGTGCTTGTTATCCTCCTTAAGTTGTTCTGCAATGATCTCCTTTTCTTGTTTTGCGTTGGTCGTCATTGCAGCATTGGAGTTCTGTTGCGTGTTGTTCTCTGGCTAGATTGGATCTGTTATCGATGGAGAATTGTTGCACCCATCAAAGAACTCATTGAACTTCCTCGTCCAATGAATGATGACCTTGATGAAGTCATCTACGGCGTCCTCCTTGGAGCATGTACGCTCGATGTTGTTCAGGCAGGTGTTGAGATTGATGAAGTCCGTGTTGATCTCGTCGAAGTGGTTGCTCATGGTGGTGGAGGTCTCAATCAGGTTCTTCATCTCGGTGAGCATGGTGGTGGTGGCCATCTGATCGATTTGGTCTCTGGATACAAGGTGTAACATGTCACTTGGGAGGGGCCTCTTGGGGCAGCAGCGGCTAGGGTTTAGGGGGCTGTGGGCATCGATCAGGAGGGAGGGAGCGGTGGCAAGGCAAAGGGAGGAGGAGGAGTAGGCGCAAGAGAAGGGAGAGGGTATAAGGGAAAGCCCTTAAGCTATTTCTTTCTTGATCTTAGATGATTACAATGCCTCTATATTTATAGTCCCAAGTAGACTTACATCCTAAGTAAACTACTATCAAATCCCATCTATTCTAACTTCTAGATTGATCTATTTCTATTCTTTCCTATCTCTTCCCTTTATTCTAGATCTTCCAGAATCCGGGACTTGGTGGAGCGGCGGGAGGCCGCCCCACCCTGGTGGCACTGTGGGCCAGGATGTGGCTGGCCTGGCCCTTCCTGGGCCTGTAGCCTCTCTCCTTGAACCCTCCATTAGACGTGTGACATATAATGCATCATGCGGATAGTCAAGAGTTAGTGAATGAACACATATGTCAATAGCCCATGCTAGTTAGAACATGTTGGTTTTTGTTTAAATATAAAAATTGTGTGCCTAAGCGCTAATTTATTATGCTAGAAATGGGTTTCTCTAGATCATAACTTTCGTATCCTCATTATTTGCAGATTTTCTCACTAGCAATTGCATAATGAAAGCCACGTATCTTGCTTTTGGGTCAGTTGTACTTCTACTTGGTTCTCCACACGCCTTTGGTGTTGCCCAGTTTCAGACAACATACAGGCTCACTTTTAGTTGGAACAATATTGTTGTGTGTATATAAAATACATTACGAAACCAATATACTACACGTGTGTATGTGAAAACAGGGTCGTTCGAACTGATTGGGAGTTAATTTAGAAAACATGCGCCCTGTTCGTTTGGGCTTGTTTGGCTGATAAGTCATGGCTGAAAATACTATTGGCTGATTTGGTGTGAGAGAAAAATATTGTTCATTAGCTGAAAAAGTACGGCTTATAAGCCAAACAAGCCCAAACAAACAGGACGATGGTCTGTGTCCGACAAGTGCAACAATCCTTATGGCAATTTGGAAAATAAATGATAAATTAATGTGGCATCTAGAGAGAAAGCGCCATAGAAGGATGGTGTTAGATGAGAGAAAATTGAGCCCAGCCCGTGGGTCTAGCCTAAGCCTGACAGGTTTTGGCGTGCCTACAAACATTAATGGACACATCCCATCGCCAGAAAATAAAATATTTATTTTAGCTATTTTACACTGTAAACCACGTAGACGGCTCGCTTAGGTCCAGGATTGGCCAGACTCGTCTAGTGGGACGGTCATGGGCGAGACCTTTTTGGCCCAAAATAGCTTGGTTTTTTCTCAGCCCAGCCTAGACCTAGCCCGGCCCACAAGATACCAAAGTCAAGTTTTGACGACATGCATTACGGCGTGACTAATGCCCGGACGTAGGACGCTAGCTCCCATCCAGACCCCCGTGCCTACCCTGCCTGATGCGCATGCTGTTGCCGCCTGCCCCGCCTACTGCACGTGCCCGCATGTGCCTACTGCATGCGCCCGCATGCTCACAATTTTTTAGCGGGAAGCGGACGCACGTGGCCCCAGTCTCCATGATGCAAGGTCACCGAAACAAGGGAGCTGCAACCGGTCATTGTTGTGGACCCCAGCTACAAGCACGAGATTTTCTAGTACTCGGCATGCGCCTGCTGTTGGTATAAATTAATACACACAGAATAATCCACAAGTGCACGGATATTATACCGATGTAGCACTTCACCGGAAGTACCCAGTTTTATATCGAACTCGAGAAAACATGTGTGAGAATAACCAAATCTAACTTATCCTAAACTCACAATCAAAGCCAGATAATAGGAGTATAGAGGAGACTACTAAGGTCTTCTAATTCTAACTTTGATAAGTTTTGTCTTATATTATTCAATTCTGGAGATAATACTATAGAGAACACAAGCGGAGTATGTTTTCTATAGCAATACTGTCCTGCTAGTCCTATTAATAGGAGGCGGACTATAGAGGATTCAACGAGGCTATAAATGTCATCCTCGTGAGCTACCATCAATCCAGAAAATAGGGTACATCTACGAGTAACCAAGTCTAAGCACCATGCTTACACTACGAATACTACTTTAACCCAGGAGCTACAAGGATTAAAGTACTCAAAAGAGAGTCGTAAACCTGAATAACAATATGAACAAGATGCTTACTTGAATTAGAAGTCGATTACTAGAGAAATCTCAGAAGTAAGGTCAAGAAGAACTTGATTTTACTAGGTACAAGCCATAGAGAGAGCACCGACATGCTAGAACTCCTCTAGAACTCTTCCCTCACACTCTATCTCTCTATTTTTAGAACTAGACTAGATCCTATGGAAGGCAAATCTTCTCTTGATTGCTACGCTATGATCCTGGTGGACATATGAAATTAGGGTTTCTGGTTTCTTAGCTCTCAAGATCAAATGAGCAATGCCTCCTAGGGTGTGCAGGCTAGATTATATTGCCCTAGGGGTGCAACGTGAGCCCTTGGATCAAATCGACTTAAGCAACGGCCTAGATGCGTCCTCAAAGGCGGTGGGAAACTGACCTCCGAAGCTGGTTGATAGGTGGGACCCACAAGGGCTGGCTGGCCTATAGGTGGGGTCGGGCGGCCCCACATGTCATCCTCTGGTCCCCCTCTTCGGTGACATGGCTTCTGGAACCTTGTAGAGTCTTCCCATATGGATGCCGCTGTGGAATTCTGTATTTTACTTTGACGATTAGGTCGCCCTTGACGGTTTTCTGATTAAACCCTGCTGGAAGCACAGATTCACCAAAACTCATAGAATTTGTTAGTTTAAACCCCTAAGTCTACTTTGGTGATTCATTTATACCCTTTTGCATGTTTATTTGATGGTTAAATGTGTATGATAACTACCGTCAACAACCCCCTCACACTTAGGCTTTTACTCATCCTCGATAAAAGGTTGGATCACTCAAGACATAACTTTAAGACAAGACATCAATATAAAACCATTCCCAGTTATACATGTACTGCAGGATTCAAAGTGTCTACCATGAAACTTTGGGTCATTGAAGAATGGAACAGTTTGAAATAGATCACCTTCTTCCTTCAATCAAGTCAATTGGAGAAACATTTTAAGATTTGAAAACAAAACATAGCTTTACTTCTCCTTTTGTAGTACTCACAAATCACTCTGTATATGTGGTATTTTTGGATCCTCACCACGGCATTGATGACTTTACCTTCTTTATACATACTTCTAAAAGCTTATGTGGAGCTCAGGTTGGGACGAATATGACAACATACTTGCATTGCATATATTGTAAAGTCAAAGCAAGGGTCCAAGGAGAAAGATGTCATACTCTTAGATCAAGATGTGCATGTGTGTGGATATATATATGGTGGCTAACCTAATTCTACTATGCTCCTTGAAACATATCTCTCTTGATCGAAACTTGGAAAATACTTTGCAAGAAAACATGGGCTATCTTATTCATCTTTCTCTCTTTTTTTCAGGCAGGCATCTAAGTACCCATTGTTTTCAGATATCTTGGACACATGTCCATTTTTTAATATTTTTTTCTTTTTTCTGAATAACTTTTGCATAGCCACATGTCTCTTTTTGTCACACCCTAAAATTTCTAATTTTGGGTTGTGCATAGAAAACACTAATTAAAATAAATGTTTTGATATTTGGATAAAATTTACCAATCTTAGTTTGAACTAGCGTTAATTTAGTTATAGGAAAAATGTGAATTTTCAAGCTTTTCCAAATTAATTTGATGAGCTATTGCTTGATGTGATGCTTGGTTGTTGATTTATTTCATGTTGTGAGAAAAGATTTTTAAAATGCGTTTAGTAAGTCGATCTTCTTTCTCCAGCAATTCTTAGTCTTTCTCACGGATCAAATTCCTTGTTTTCCAACTTAATATTTGCTTGAGAAGTATCCTAAAATCTTTTCCATGAAATCCAAATCACTCCTTCCTGCTCACTATTCATCAACCTATCTCCATGGATACCTCGGGAATTTCTTTGGCTTTTTTCTGGAACTTGTTCCCACTTGTTTGTGAGCATAATCTAAATTTTAAATGCTCCAAAATATCTTTTCATGAGCTCCAAATACTTTATTTGGGTTCGACTTGTTCTAAAATATCTCTGAGAATTTTTCCTGAATTTTTGGAGCCTTCGGAGTATTTTTCGTGGCTTAAAATTCAATTCTAGATTTTTCTAGAATTATTTTATCCATGAAATTAATTAATTCCAAAAATAATAAAATATCTCATATTTCCTCATGCCCAAAGGCCTATGTCTTTATTTGCTAATGGGCTTTAATAATTAATTAGGCCTATTAGTAAAGGTGGAGGGTGCAACATCAATTAATACCATATTGCTAGTCGATGTAGATATGGGGAGTTCTCTGTCCTATATATATGTACCAACCCCTTGGGCTAAGCATACCAAAACTACCGTATGAGGAGCCCCTAATTTGGGAAATCCTTCGTGTAGTAAATTGATATTTCAACTCTCCTTGTCATGCCATCATCGGCCAGCTCCGGCGAGCTTTTCCGGCCATCTTCGTCCTCGTCTCCGGATCCAGGAAAAAGATGAGGTGAGTTACAAGTTCGCCATGAGTTAATTACAGTTCTGCCATCGATCTTTTAATCCCTGCCGTTTCTTCATTTTAACTCCGATTTGATCCGTTCAACTTGCGTTGGGTTCGTAATTTCATAATCTACGTGTTAGTGTCCTTGTTAGCTCAGTTCCAGTTATTAAATTTCGAGTTCATGTTTAGTACATTAATAGTCTATAGGAAAACTTGGAAAATTCATATCTTGCTCGTTTTAGATCCGATTTCGGTGAATTTCGCATCTATGTGATCATGGTGACGAGTAGAATGTTTTTATACACTTTTCAAACTATTTTCTTGCTGGTGGTGTATTGTTCTAATTATAGCCCTTTGTTTGCTCTGTGCATGATTGCTCGGATGTTTGTATGTTGCTGCTTGGTGTTGATTGATTGAGTTCAGACGGTGAGGTTTACGTTGGTGATCAAGAGAACTTCTACGACCAGCAAGACTTTCAGGAGAACTTTGATTAAGGCAAGTATAGCTAGGGACCTTCCTTATTGTCCTATTCATGATGCTCACTAAAATACATATGCATGTGTCTTCCTTGCTACCTATGGTAGGATTTCCTAGATTTTGAATACTCAATTACCTTGTCACCCTAGGAGGTTTGCATTGGGTAGTTCTATTGCTAGTGCAACAATCATGATCTTGAAACTTGATTAATGAATATGCTACAAACATAAACAAGATGACTTTTTAGCAACAGAAGGACTTGTCTTGTAACTGATTATTCAGGATTAACGTACAGCTGTGAGGGCTATATGGCTCTGGCTCTAGTTGCTTGAGAAACCCTTTTCTAGCTGGTTAGAGGTCTGCGAGTTGGGTATAGGACAGCCTTTGTCCTGTTGAGCCTAGCTATGGAAGCGGCCTTTTATATTATTAGAAGGGGGTTCCTATATCTAATGACCCTGCGGCCCTGGCCGGTTAGACGAGCTCTTGGGTGGCTTTATATGGTTTCCGATGTTTTGGGAGTAATTAACCCACTCATTTGGGAAACATGACTCACAGTGAAAGTGTACACCTCTGCGTAGAGTTAACAAACTGGTATACTAGCCATGCTCACGGATACGAGCGGCCTTGAAACACTTACTTTAAGGGATAATGACTTTTACTTGTTAAGATGATCATTTATGTTAATTGTTTAAGATATTGATTATTCATGTTCATTGATCATGTGTAAATGGGTTTTGCTACTACCTTGATGCTAATAAATGCTAAATTGGATGATCAATTAATTGCTAACCGCAGTAAACCAGTGTCAGCTTATTGAGCCTCATAAACCCCTGGCTATATTTGTTGAGTTCGACATGGACTCACTCTTGCAATTTCCCCCACACCTTAGGACGAAGTTCAGATTGCTAGTTTTCAAAGGAGTTAGGCTTGTGATCAACCAGTCAGTTTGGATCTAGTGGAGTGGAGTCTACACCCGAAGATTGGAGTTGTTTATCCGTTGATTGCTTTCTAAGGTTATCTCTTTTGCTAAGTTCGCTATATATTAAGCATTATGAATTGATATTGCCCCTTCATTTGTAGCTATATGTGAGATTTGTTTCTAAAGACTCACATATGGTGTGCATCAGGTTTTGTCCTTAAAACCGGGTGTGACACTTTTTCTGCCATTGAAACTTTTCAAGAAAGACATTTACAAGAACTTGGAGCATTTATCCTAACACGATTATTTTTGTGTCTATTCCCAATATAGGAGTAGAACATTTCTAGGTGGATGTAAAACATGTTGTTGCGTACTCCCAGTGTAGGAGCAGCGGATATATATGGAGTGTACGTGATCTTGATCTTGGGAGCATGATAAGTTTCTCAACAAGGGTCACAAGGTTTGACCAAACTCAATACAATGACAAGTAATATATGTACAAGGTTTCTCTAATCTATATTGGCTCTGGTAGGGCATTACTTACCACAAAGGAGAGGTGTAGCTATTCTTTTTACTTTTGAAATAAAATTCTCCAATAACGAGACATCAAGAATCAAGTTCTCATTATTCTACTATATCTCATTCCACAACAACTTAAGTAACATGGGGTCCCTAATAATAAGTTCCTAATAGTGACATGACTTCCATGAAAAGTATTATGCAAGTCTATCCTTAAGTCATGACTGAATAATCTTTTCTCAGGTTTTAAAGTTGATTATCATAGGATTTTTAATTCAGATCAAATCAGAAAGAGAAATATATAAACATAGAGTGTATTAGGATCATACCTGACCATCGATGAAGCGTGAGGTGAGGCGGGGCAGTGATGGGCTGAGCGGCCCATAGAGGAGATTGGGTGGCCCACTCTGTGGTCTGCTCGGGGCCCACTTCGTTGTACGTAGTCCTTCGCTCATTACTTCCTGAATTTTGTGATTTTCGCGATCAAGTCTCGTCTGGTCATCGCGGTGTGTCTCCCCCACACTTGTTTTCATGTATACCTTTATGCACAACATGTGGAGACAAACACATATCCAAAAATAGAGATAGAGGAAAGGTAATCATAACAAGACTTTATTATAAGGCACTTTATTACACAAGAACATATTAAGCACACACTTTTTCTGACCTAACACAAACTTTAATATTCTAACCATCCGAGCTAAGTGACAAACCTAAACATTAAACACTCAACCTAACCACTCGTGCCTTATTTTTATATCTACCCTAACTTTTATCTCTTCATCTTAACAGCATAATGATTTTAAGCCTCATATCACGATGTAGGCTCTTGCGATAAACATGTTCCTCGTCAATCCTCTGCTCTAGGGTATAGATAACATCGCACAAATCATCAATCCTCTTTTTCTAACATAGCAATGGTCATTCTTGGGCGCTTCTCAACCTCTAGGACAGATGGTGATGGTGCCTTCCTCTTTGGTGGGACAACCTTGATTTGCTCCAACATTGCACGAACTCCATCAATGGTGGTACGAGGGGTGGCTGACTTGTACTTTGCACATGTAACATCTCCAAATTTATTAGTCTTAATTCCAGTCAGCACCTCGTGTCCCTTCGGAAGAAGAAGGTTGATCTCCTTCGTCACCTTGATCAGCTTTGGGGCATCTAGACGAGGTGGGCGTAGCTTGTCTTCAAGAAGTTGACAAGGCAGTGGATCGATCACCGGATGACGAATAGCTTGAGCAAAGTAGGATTGGCTTCAACGAATGGGGGTTGGTTCTAGAGGAACAACGAAGAGAGGCACAGGTTCTACTACTGGGATGATGGCTAGAGATTTATCTGTAGATGATGGCCTTCTTGGGTTAGCCCCATAGGGGATGATCTGCTTGTTGGCCATGGGAGCTAGAGAGGAGGAGAGCTTCGCTGCTGTTGGGAGGAGATGGCTTTGATGGGATGGCTATGGGGGAGGTAGAGGCTTGTTTATATATGGAGGAAAACTTGCAGCAGGGGTCAAGATCCATTCTCAAGGGGGCTCGTAACGAGGAAAGAAATTTTGCATCGGAAATCTATGGGATAATGGCAAGAAAAGATCACGTAATCACGCGAGATTTGACCAAAGGCGAGGGAGGTTGATAGTGGGTCGGCCGGCCTAGGGGTGGGGCCAGCTGGCCCCACCTATCATCCTCTTGGGGTGACTTTTCTCGCGGTGGTTGCTAACCTTTTTCTAATCCCAAAAATTATATTTTCACGTTACGAGTCGCTACAGAGGATGGCAGTGGTGTAAATTATGTTAAAATCAGAAAATTAACCACATCCAAATCCTCCGGAGATTTTTTAGGTTCTAGAAAGATCTTGAGACGGTGGCCATTTACCTTGAATAACGTACCTTCATCATTTTGAAATGTTTTCGCTCCATGCGATGAAGTACTTATCACCTTGAATGGTCCTTCCCACTTGCTCCGAAGTTTTCCATGCCCAAATAATTTAACCCTAGAATTAAAAAGTAATACCTTATCTTCGGGGGTGAACTCCTTCTTCTTGATCCTCTTCTCATGCCATCTCTTGGTTGTCTCCTTGGAAATCTTGGAATTATGATATGCTTTCTCACGCCATTCATCAAGTTCTGAGAGTTGCATCTTCCTCTTTGTTCCTGCGGCTTTGAAGTCCATGTTCCATCGCTTGATAGCCCACTGAGCTTTGAATTCTAGCTCAACAGGTAGATGGCAAGTCTTCCCATAGACCAACTGATATGGTGACATTCCAAGTGGTGTTTTATAGGCCGTTCTATAGGCCCATAATGCATCGGGTAATCGATCCTTCCATGCAGTCCCCATCTCATTGACCGTCTTCTGCAGAATATTCTTAATTTGTTTATTTGATGTTTCTGCTTGGTGACTTGTCTGAGGGTGGTATGGAGTAGTGACGTTGTGATGGATCCCATGCTTTGACAAGTAATTGTGGAAATTCTTGTCAGTGAAGTGAGTTCCTCCATCACTAATCATCATCCTTGGAACTCCAAATCTTGGAAATATTATCTCTTCAAACATTCTCTTGGAGTGCTTTGCATCAGCAGTTCTGCATGGCATGGCTTCAACCCATTTGGAGACATAGTCAACTTCCACCAAGATATACTCATAGTGCGTTGACTTTGGAAATGGTCCTACCAAATATTTCCCCGTGGGGATTAATTTCCCCCCATCCCCATCCCCTAATGAAAGAATTTCCCGCGGGGAATCGAGGATCGGGTCCCCGTTGACATCTTTACTTACTAGTGTGGCACCATGAAATTAATTAAAAAGCATTTCGAGATGGTTCCATACGGTGATAAAGTTTGTTCCGCATAATGTTACGTATAGAAGTTATGCGTACAATTTTGCAATTTTCTATGAAATTATGCTGGTAAGTTAGGTTTCGCAAAATATTATATGTAAAAGTTATTTACATAACTTTGCAACTTTCTAATAAAATATGGTGATAAATTTTGTCCGTAAAAAGTTATACATAAAAGTTATGAGTATAACTTTATAACTTAAAAGAAAGTGACAGAAATAAGTTTAAAAAAAAAAGAAAGTCAAGAGGCTGATGGGATTGGCCGCTAGATTCCAGCCAAGTGGTTGTTCACTAAGGCCTTATTTAGTTCCTCCACCAAAACTTTACATCATATCTTATCGAATGTTTAGACACATGCATGTAGTTTTAAATATAGATTTAAAAAATAACTAATTACACATACTGCAACTATTTTACGAGATGAATCTTTTAAGCCTAATCAGTCTATAGTTTGACAATAAAGTGCTACAGTAACACACGTGCTAATGATGGATTAATTAGGCTTAATAAATTCGTCTCATGGTTTACTGACAGATTCTGTAATTTACTTTTTATTAGTATACAAATACTCCATACGATACCTCCATATAACACCCGATATAACATCCTAAAATTTTACACGCTAAGGCCTAATTAGCTGGGTCAGAATGATCTATTCCAGTTTGCGATCGTTCGCTCCGAAGGAACAATTTTGGCCATCCGACAGGGTGGGCCATCCGCTCACTTATTAGCCACCGTGAGAGCCATCCAGTCGAAAACAAAAGTGCGGCGGTTTTGGAATTTTTTTTATTTTTAATCTTTTTTTAAACGGCCAAAATACGTGCCGCGCCACATTTACGATGGACACGGTGGACAATGATTTTCAGCTACAAAAGCTTGCCGCGCCACTCCCATCGTTGCAGAAGCACTGTAGCACAAGGCCACCTAGACTGTCGCGGGACACACAACCTTATAAAATTATATCTTTTTTTTCGATTTTGGATGAAGATGATGTTTATATGAAAATCGTAGCCCTCGACAAGATCTACAACTTTCTAGTTTTACGTTTTTTTTCATTTGAAGTCGTTAAGATGCTTAAAAAAATTAAACAAATGTTTAGCAGTATAATAATCACGTACATGTGCTTGTTGCCTAGAAAAAATCATATTTTTCTTATATGCTATCAAATAGAGATATTTTCTATATGAAAGTTGTAGCTCTTAATGAGATCTATATCTTTATAGTTTAAGTTTTTCATTTGAGGTAACTAAAATGCTAAACAATAATATAAAGTGTCAATAGTATATTAATTATGCACTAGAGCTAATCGCCTCATAAAAAACGTATATCGTGCGTGCCGCATGTGCTTGTCCATTAGCTAAAAATAAAAAGCACCATTTTTGAGGTATAAGAAAATATGACCAGAGAACACGGTTACTCTAAGCGGTAAAAGGAATATATTAAGACAACAAGATTCATTCCAATGTCAAAACTGTGTAAAGGCAGTTGCATAGAGCAGAGCTTCTTTTTCTTTTTCTTGGGCACCTTAAAATAGAATTTTATTTCGTGGTTTTGATTTGTTCTAATTTGGTGTAGTGGCTTATGTGCATGTTAACGAGATGCATGATAATGAAATATTAGAGAGTTTAATCCTATTTTGATTGTTAAAGATGAGTTAGATCAGCATATAAGTTTTTTAGCCTCAGGATAAGGAGTCACCTCAATAAAATCTTCGACGGACTGAAGTCCTAGAGGTCTAGTTCCAAGGGCTCTATGGGTGCTTTTTCCTTTTATTTGTATAAGAATTTTTCTTTTCATGGGGCCACAAAGACCTCTCCTTTTTTTTTCTTTTTTTAGTAATGTTTCTTCTTATATTTCTTCCGAGGATCCTATCCCAGAGAGAAACCAGAGATAAAGACAAGAAGCTAGGAGCCCACGGTTGAAAGGGCTTCAAAATAAAATTCCAAGCCATCTGGCCAATTCCACCAAAAAAAACAAAGCCAATAACAGGTGGAAGTAGCATCAAACGCCAATGAAACCTTTTACAAATTCTATTAAATAACTTATTAAAATTATTACTAAATTTTCTTATGACATGATGGGTCATAGTTTAATTTCTATCCCTTTTTAAATGTTCCTTTGGATTTTTCTATTAGTCTTGTGTAAACTAATTGACTGAAGTGTCTGGATTTATCCTCTAGCCTATATGACTAGATACGAGACATGAACAAAAAGATCCAGAGTTTATCATACCACGTCAATTTTACAATTAACGATGTCTACTTTTGCGTAACTTTTTTCACCATCTTTCGGTCGATTAACTTTTTATGCGAAGCAAGGATAAAAGTGTAAGTGAGATAGTAATAATGTGTGGTTCACTAAGCTGTCTACCATCGTCATTGCACGCGGTTGGTGCACAGTTATTTTCCATGAGCACCGCCGTACCATCGGCTTAACAAACTAATCATCTTCATCCGTTTCTTTGCAGCACCTGAACTCCCGAGTCAACTCTTAATTAGTAATCAGTAACATCGCATGTCGACCTCAATGAAAAAACTTAAAACAATAAAGTTGTAGATCTCATCAAGAGATACAACTTTTATATAAAAATTATGTTCATTTGGCACCGTACAAAAAAGATATGATTTTTCTAAAGCGACAGGAGCTTGTACGCGATTAATATGCTGCTGAAATTTATATTATTTTTTTAGCATCTTAATGACCTCAAATGAAAAAACTCGAAATTATAAAGTTGTAGTTCCCATAGAGAGCTACAACTTTTATATAGAAAGTATCTCCATTTGACACCATATAGGAAAGATATTATTTTTCTAAGGCAACAAGTGCATGTACACTATTAATATAATGCTGAATATTTGTTTAATTTTTTTGAGCATCTCAACGACCTCAAATGAAAACGCTCAACAATTGAAAGTTGTAGATCTCATTGAGAGTTACAATTTGCATATAAACATCATCTTCATCCGATATCGTATTAAATAGATATAATTTTCTAAGGTTGCGCTTGCCGTGCCAGTTTGGTTGACGAGGCGCTACAGTACTGCCGCGCCAACAGGAGTGGCGCGGCAAGCTTTTCTAGCTTGAAATCGTTGTCCACCATGGCAGATCATTCCGTGCCGATGCATGTGGCGCGGCCAAACGGATTAGATTTGAAAATAAAAAACAATGCTATTAATTTCAAAAATTGTTTTAAAGAGGTTAAAAATAAAAAAAATCTGGTTTTGTAGGCTCACTTTTTCGTTCTTTTATCCTTTCGTCATTGTGTCTGTGATCCATCCGCTCGCGTATTAGTGTATTATTATTTAGTTTTTTTGGCTTTTTTTATTTTTAGTTTTATTTTTAATTCTAGTTTTTTTAGTAATCTATCAATTTTTTATATACTAAAAACATTTTTTTTAGATTTAGAAGTTTGCCTTCAATAAGTTATGTAAAAATGTTGGATAACAAAAACTTATGCGTATAAGTTATATTATTTGTGAAATTTATTATATATAAAACTATATGAAAAAATGGTTATGAAAATTGTGGTGTTAAGTTTTGTTTCGTAGAATGTTATACATAAAAGTTATGCATATAATTTTATAACTTTCTATGAAATTGTGCTGATAAATTATGTTTCGCAAAATTTTATACATAAAAGTTATGTGCATAATTTTGCAACTTTCTAAGAAAAATATGGTGATAAATTTTATATCCTTAAAAAATTATACATAAAAGTTGTGAATATACTTTGTAACTTTTTCAAAAAAAAAAAAGAATGAAGTTACAGAAATATATTTTTTTCTAAAAATGATGGGCTTGACCGCTGGAATGTAGCCCGGTCGTTCGCTAATTAGCGGATCGTGGTGTCGACTAATCTATTTGCACTTGCAAATGTCATAGGACGGCCCCCAATGGCTTCTCTTACACCGGAACACACAGGCGCGCACCCTTGGCCGTAACCGCAGTTCGTAAGAATAGACCTCGCCGGCGAGCCTATTCCGGACGTGCTCACGCTCCGCCTCCATGGTTTCGAGCTTGACGGAGAACAGCCATGTCTCCACCGCTAGGGTCAGCACAACATACCCCTTGCGCCCAGCCGTGACAATCTTGGCGGTATGGCTGAAGAAGCATTCCTTGAACCCCGGAAGTCCACGGGTTGCCTCACGCAGGTTCAGGCTTCGCACAGGCACCCAATCGATGCCACTACCGTTGTCGGTGTGCTCCCGCTTCAGAAAAACCCTGAGATCGTCGCCGCCCCATCCCAACTCAAACTTAAAAGCAAGGACAGAAGATCCCATGGAAGCAGGTTCTCAAGTGTTCATGAACCGGAGTGTGATCAGATATTTCTCTAGTTTTTGGCTATAAATTTGAAGTCCCAATCTGTTGAGACGTCGACTAAAATTATATCAAGTTTCTCAAAGGTTGGAATTTGTGGACTATTGGCCCAAGTATATTGCCTCCCTGATAAATTTTAAATCTCACATATTGAATGCATCAATTATTGCATTGAACAAGAAAAGCCATCTATCATTATAGTTAGAATTCTTCTTTTCATGTGGCCCTCTTATAATGTTGAATTCAAGTCACCACCTATTATAATAATATGTAAGATTTCTTTAGCACATAAGTGGGCAACCTCGGCTAAGGCCTTATATAGTTCCTCCCCAAAAGTTTACATCTTATCCCATTGAATGTTTGGGCATATGCATGGAGTATTAAATATAGACTAAAAAATAACTAATTACACATATTGCGACTACTTTGCGAGACGAATCTTTTAAGCCTAATTAGTCCACAATTTGATAATGTGGTGCTACAATAACGCATGTTCTAATGATGGATTAATTAGGCTTAATAAATTCGTCTCGCGGTTTATCGACGGATTCTGTAATTGTTTTTTTATTAGTATCCGAAGATCCCATACGACACCATATATAACACCCGATGTGACACCCTAAAACTTTACGCCCTGGATTTAAACCAGGCCTAAGAATACCTCCTTATTCTCTTCATGCCCTGCTCCGTACACTGAGACTAAGAGCCATTGAAAGCCATCATCCTTATTTCATAACTTGACACGATTACCGTGAGCTTAAGTGTAACAGTATGTACCATGACTAGCCATGGTGTCGCCTATCCTATTTGCACCTGCAAATGTTATAGCACCGGCCATCACGGCCTCTCTTACAGCGGAACACACAAGCGCGCACCGTTGGACGTAACCGCAGCTCGTATGGATAAACCTCGCCGGCGAGCCTATTGCGGATGTGGTCACGCTCCGCCTCCATGGTTCCGAGCTCGACGGAGAACAGCCATGTCTCCTCGGCTGGGGTCAGCACAACATACCCCTCCCCAGCCGTGACAATCTTGGCTGCATGGCTGAAGAAGCACTCCTTGAACGCCGGAAGTCCACGAGCCGCCTCACGCAGGTTCAGGCTCCGCACAGGCACCCAATCTATGCCACCACCATTGTCGAGCTCCTGCTCAAGCTTCAGAAAGACCCTGAGCTCGTTGGCGACCAGACTGACGACCCGCACCAAGCTGTCGTTGTTGTCGGCGCCGTCGTCGACGAACCGGAAGGTCGACGTGGACCTGTGCTGTGATCCGCCGCCCCGGACGTGCTCGGGTAGACGGAAGTGCGAGAGCACACAGCTGCCCTCTCGTGCGGCGACGACGGTGCCGTCATCTTGGATGCCCCAGAATATGAATCCCTTGGAGCGCCCCGCGTAGCGCACGGACTCGGCGCCCCGGAGGTGGACGCTGCCGGAGTTCGCGAGGCGTGGCATGCTCCAGCCGTATTTCCATCGGCTCCATCCAGGTGGCTGGTGCCGGTAGACACGGGCCGTCACAGCACTGACGCCATCCGCGATCCCCGCGGAAGGCTCGTACAGGACGCAGGTCAAACTGAACCAGCACATGCTCATAACGTTGCGGTAGCGGTCGAGGAAGACGCCGAGGCAGTGGCGATGCTTCATGTCCTCGACTGGCTGGATCCTGACGTAGCGCTGCGAGATGGGTTCGCAGACTAGTAGGTCGTCTGGGACAAAGCCACGGCGCCGCTGGCTGGCGACGACGAGTAGGAGGCTGCCGCAGCCGTCGACGACCTCCCAGTGGCAGCGCCCGGGGCAACTAGGCAGGAAGTCCAGGGTGAAGTGGCGGGCGTCGATGGAGGGCGAGGCAGGGACGAACACCACGCGACGGCGGGGTTGCCCCGGCGATAAAGACCGGTCGGCGACGTGGTAGTGGCCGATGGTGGTAGAAAAATCATGGGCGTTCCAGTCCACGCTCCTGATGCCGCGGATGGAGACGATGCGGCGCCACCGTGTACACACGGCTGCCGCGCGGACGTAGGTGACATGTGAGTCCAGACGGCTGAAGATGAGCTTGAGCAGCTGGTCGGGGATGCCGTTCACGGTGGTCGGTGACAACCTCGACGACGCCAGCATCTGCTCCTTGCTGTTGCTGTGCCGCGTCGTCTCTTTCTCCATTTCGTATTTGGGATTTGGGATTTTAGTTAGCCCTATAAAGGTGTGTTGTGCCTTGCGTCCGGAATGAATTTGGTCTACCCATTTTATTCGGCTGAATCATGGCAGACGCTTGAGTGGAGTGCCCTCCAAGTAGGTGCTTCACCTGCTAAAGATATGTTCTGCACATTAATTAGCTGTTTGTCAACTCTCAATCATTTCAAGGAACATGGAATATATCTGTATCTAAACTCAGAGGTGGACTTTCGCTTCCGTGCTCCAGTTAACCATGTGCATACTAGCCAAAATACTAGTGTTTTTTTAAGAATTAGACATAATCGTCCACAACATGCACGCACACTCACCCCAACCCTACCCCTATAAGCGCCACTGAAGGACTGAGCCAACCTACACGTACACTCACACATATGAACACACGTACGTAAACCATACCTCTACGAGCACATCCGAAGGACTAAGCCGGCAGATCTCGAGATTCACGAAGGCACCACATGCGCCTCACTGTCGACGGGACGTCACCCACCACTGAAAGCATAGCGCCGTTGAATCATAGAATAAATCCAAAAAAATGCAAGCGCTCGTACCAAATCGAGGACTTAACCCGTGTGGGCAGGTTTCACCACAAAGAACCCAACCAGCTAATCTGATCACGCAAAATACTAGTCCATCGTACATGTCCAAATAGTCAACTCGTACGACAAATGGATTTGCAATTGCAATACAAATCCACTTCATTTATATTACCATGTGTTTGATCTGGAGATGTAGTGGGATCGAACGATTCTATTCTAATTTTGATGAATGCAGTAATTTCATCTTGTGTTTTTATTTTGAAACAATTTCATCTTGTGTTTGGTTGAGAGGATAGAACCATACGTCTCTCATCCTACGACCGGTTTGGGGTCATCACATAATAGTGGGACGAGGTACATGCCAAGTGGGATCTGCATGTCAGCCTTTACCAAATATTCATCTTCTTCCTTCCACATGGTAGTGTTCTTGCTCTTCCCGATCGACAAAGGACAACCACCTTGGGCTCACCGCTACAGGGCACGACTGGCGAAGCTACTTTGTGTGATCGGGGTCTGTCGACCCCAATGACGTAGCATCCACTTCGCGTACCAAACGAATTTTGGCCAGCCAAGACCCCGGCCAAAAAATAGTTTGACCCCGACCCCGGCAGAGCACATCCACACGACAAACGCGCCCAGCAGCCCAACGCAGCAGGGTCCAGCCGACCCAGCCTTGCAACGCAACACAAGACACAAGGGCAAGGCAAGCGGCAAGCCCAGTAGGCAATAGCCCAGTCCGTGGACATGCAGCACTAGCACAGCTGGAGCCCCAAACGCTTGGCCTTTGCACGATCGGCGATTCCTCTTCCTGACTATACCCTCCATGGGTCCGAGTCTATTCTGCGTCGCCGTTCTCGGCTTCTCGCGTGAAATTTTTGTATTTTGGTCTTTTTTGAAAATAATTTTTAGAAAAATACCTACGCCAAAATATTTTCTAAAAATAGACCAATTTTAGGCGTCTTAGCACATGACGCCGAGATATGAGGCTCGGCGTCGTGTCACTCAACGCCGATGTATTGCCACGTCACGGACGACCGGGGTCGTCGTCGACACGGTGGCGCGTGGGTCCGAGATATCGGCGTCGTGTCCGCCGACGCCAAGTGCCCAACCTCGGTGCGGCTGGACTGCGCGCCGAGCTACTGGACCCACCCGGAGCGCGGCCCAGACGGCCCAACAAAGCACGGTGGCCCAGAAGCTCGGCGTTGGGTCACTTAACGCCGAGCCTCCAGACTTCAGCGTGGCCCGACTCAACGCCGAGGTCTGGTCCCTTTAGGCCGAGGCCCCCTTCTTCTTCTTCCCTCCCCTCCTCCATTCCCCCACGGCTCCCAAATTCTGAAGACCGCCGGCTCCCAAATTCCACACGGCCCCCACGAAACTCTAACCTCCAAAATCGACCCCCGGTGCCCGGATCTTGTCTCCCGAAGCTTTCTCGAGGTAATGGTCCCTCCCCTCCTCCATTCTATCCACGTAGATGTGCTTACATTGTCCCTAATCATGTGGAATCATGGTTGTATGGTGTTTTGGTATATTTGTGTTTGCATTTGCAAAATGTATGGCTTAGGATGATTGAGTGCATTGTTGTTTAACTGTTTTATGTGATGAACATGTTAGGTTAGTTTGGTTTCTAGTTATTTTGGTCATTAGGGTTCTTTGTTTATTGTAGGTGTCATTAGGGTTAGTTATTTGTTGGTCATTAGGGTTACTACGTATTTTATTTATTTGTTGGTCATTACATTTCAATTTGTTATGACCAAGACGTTTTGCCAAGGTACTCCTCTTTCCCCTCTTTCAATTCATCCATTTAGATTCGTTTGTTTTTGAACTTGGCATTATAGGTTTGGTTCATGTTCATGTCATTCGTGCAATGTATGGTGGTTCAAATGATTGAATGACCCAAATATATGGTTGTTGCTGTTGTTGTTGTATATGTTATGGTTTATAATCATTGAGTTAAATTTTGTGTTTGTTGGGATTCGAATTTGTTTAGGGTTTGTAATGAAAAGCTTATTTGGGAGGTATGGTGATTTAGTGTGAGTACCTTTACATTCGTTGCAAGGTACTTTGGATTGATTTTTTTCTACGTAATGTTAGGATGCCAAGGCGTGGTAAAGCTCGTATTCCAAGGTAATCCCAATGTTTATTCTTTATCTGTGCAATAAATAGAAAACCCTAGGTTTAGGTTTGGTTCTCCGTTAATATGACTAAATTCTTTCAATTGTAGCTATGGTCGCCAGAGGGCAAATCCCTACGACCTAAAGCCTCTCCCTGAAGGTGTTTCTCGACCAATGTGCTTTTGTGGTGATCCTTGCAAGGTAGACATCTCTGAAGATGAGGAAACATATAGACAGAGGTACTGGATGTGTCCTAATTATGCATGGGAACCTACAAAGCAACAGCGCCGTGCATCGTTTGTGAGGAATTTTTATTATGTTAATTAATTTTCTTGTGATATTAAATATTGCTTATTTATTTGTTTTGTAACAATTTGTTTTTCTTGCAGACCGTTCCACCACTGTGTGACTTTGAGCAGTGGATTGACACTGAGATCAAGGAGTCGGACAAGCAGCGTCTAGAAGGCCTGAAGGAGTGGGATGCGGAGGTTAAGGAGAGGTTTGAGCAGAGACGCAGACTGTAGGCTATAGAAAAGGAGCATAAGGAAGAGAAGGAAAGGAGGCGTGTTGCTGCGTACAGGGCGGAGAGGGAGAAGAAGCTTGAGCGTGTGCGGCGAGCGAAGGCAGCGATGGAGGAGAATTCCGATGCCGAGAGGAAGGGAAAGTGGTCTCGTTGCACTCAGTAGGTATTTGGTTCATTCACGAGCGATGTCGTGTAGCCCTAGACTTTTTTTACTATGTTGTAATGCACTCTGCTTTTATTTCAGATGAACTTATTCCCTGGACTTTTTTTATTATGTTGGAATGCACTATGATTTTATTTCAGATGGTCTTATGCCCTGTACTTTGTTAACTATCCTAAGACTGTAGTGGTACTGTTTGTATCACTGAAAAGACTACTTGTGTTGTTGCAGTCACTGAAAGGGCTACAAGTACTGTTGCAGTCACTGAAAGGGCTACAAGTCTATTTAAAAACTCACTGAAAAGCCTAGATTCGTTTACTGTTGTATCCATATACGCAATAAATTAATATCAGAGTGATGTACTACATTTAGATGAAGTGACAAAACACAGGTGTAGCCTTTTCAGATGAAATGACTAGTCATGGTTGTAGGCTTTTCAGATGAAGCATCTAGCCTTTTCAGATTCAATAAATGAGTACGCACACATGTTTTTTGTCAAGTAGCATTCATAGTGAACCTGCCTTCATCTCTATATATAGTGCTCCATGTCTTGCTCCACATCCACACAACTTGTTTTCTGGTTTAGTTTTAGCAAATGTCGAGCGGAGGTTCCTCGAGTGGAAAGGGTTTCGGCGGAGGGAGAGGAAAGGGGGTGAGCAAGGGACCTTCGATTGTGTGGGAGGGTTCTCTGGGTCCTGATTCTTTTGAAGAACCAATAGAGGAATTTCCTTTGGAGAGGAAGAGTGACTTCACCCGTGAGAGACCTCTTAGATCATACGAGAAGCGCATTGAAGATTGGCCAAAATGCCGCCATGGTTTGGATTGCGTTGTGCAGATGTACAACGACTGTGACGGTGGAGGCCGTCGTTTCTTCAGATGCCCGCGAGGAATTTGTATTGCCTTTGAACTCTCTCCTTTTTTAGATTTGCATTTGGTTTCTAGTAGTACTTATTGGTAGATGGGTTTTCAGGATTCAAGCTGTCCAGATAACTATGGCTTCACTAGATGGGTTGACCCTCCTCCTATCTATCCCCATCAACAGTACATCACATATCTACAGGGACACATCTTTGACCTAGAGTATGGCCCTGGAAGTGGTAACAGGGACAAGTCGGACGACGACAACAGCAATGATGCAGAGGAGGCACTATGCAATAATCCGTACTATGAGTGCCCGTATCATAAGAAGGACGGGCCTCCTTCTCCACCGCCACCGCCACCACCACCGCCTCCGTCAACTGGAGGATACTATGGGGAAGGCGCAACTCAGTTCAATATGTGGGAGCATTATTAGGACCAACCTTTGTTAGTCAATCCGAATGTGGAATGCTTGTATGAGTTGTTCTTTTCAATCTCGTAAGGCATGCTAGGTTTAGTTTGCAACATGCCATTGTTAGTTTTCATGTGAGTGTGTACCATTTGCAATGTCTGTATCACTTGTTTCTTTCAATCCCCTAAGGCATGCTAGGTTTAGTTTACGACATGCCATTGTTACTTTTGATGTGAGTGTAATCGTTGTGCATTCGCTATTTCATAAATTGCAGTTTACCTACCTCTAAGTTTCATGTACTATGGTTGATTCCCAAACTGAAAAAAAGATTTGAGTCTCTCTAAAAATAGGGGATTGAAATCGAACCAACATTCGGTTTTTCCTGCAGGAACAAACATACAAACATAAATATAGCATGTCTACTCTTATTAGTATAACTCGTGTTAGTCGAAGAGGAATCGTTGCGAAAGTTTTTTCATTTGAATCATGCAAATAGGATCGCAACATATACCAAAGGGTTTGGGTCGACGTTTGCGTGTTGGGCTGAGGCTCGGCGTTGAGTCAGCCCACGCCGACCCTAGGGTTTGGCTCGGCCGTGAGTGAGGTGGGCTGAGGCTCAGCGTTGAGTCGGCCCACGCCGACCCTAGGGTTTGGCTCGGCCGTTTGCGAGGTGGGCTGAGGCTCGGCGTCGAGTCGGCCCACGCCAACCCTAGGGTTTGGCAACGGCCGTGGCCAGGTTTGGGCCGAAGCTCGGCGCTTAGTCGTCCCACGCCGAGGTTAATGGCTCGGTGTCAATTTACCGCACGCCGAGCTTGGGCACCTCGGCGCTTCGATGCAAGGGTTTCTAGTATGTATCAAGGGTCGGCGTCAAATGACTAAACACCGAGCTTGGGCACCTCGGTGCTTCGATGCAAGGGTTTCTAGTATGTACCAGGGGTCGGCGTCAAATGACTAAACACCAAGCTCCTAGGTTCACCAAAATATATCATCTCTTCTTTGATGCTTCACTATTGCCCACTACTCTAATCAGCCGACGATGACCTTGTGCCAACAACGGACCTGAGCTCGCTAGCTCCCCGACTCTCCTAAGCCGCTTTGTCCCCTTTGCGTGCTTGCCATGTCACCGTGGATCCAACAGAGGTTGATCGTAACATGGAGGATGGGGATGATGACACCCCTTCTTCCTTGTGAGTTGCGGTGGAGGCCCTCTCTTAATAGCTGGAAACATGAAACATGGCGACGTTCCACACATTCACATAACACATGACCACACCGACATACACATTTATTCAACATCTGTACATACATAAGGTCCAACACATTCAACATCCAACATAGTGCAACACATTCAACATCCAACATAGTCCATACATATGCTTCATCAATCAACAGACATAGTCCAAACATAGTACAAGGTCCAATGCATACATAGTCCATGCACAAAATATAGCATATGAAGTCTTTGGATCTTTTATCGCTCCTTGTACCTTAACGTGGACGGCGAGCGTAACGCTTTCCCCTCCCAAACGGATAGGTACCTGGAGTGTACTTGTCCACTAGTCTGAGCGTCCTCTGTGGACGTCTAGAACCGAAGGGCCTTGAGTTCCTTGGGGTGCATCTCCAAGCTGGGACATGCCAATCTCATCATACTCATGATCATAGTACTCTCCCTGTCCTTCATCATCTTCATCATCATAATGACCATGTCCTTGATCACTCTCTGCACTAGTTGCTGCACCATGTGAAGAAGAAGTCCTGCCACCATGTGCACCATGTGAAGATGAAGTCCCTCCAACATGTGTAGTAGAAGGTCTAGCACCAAGCTATTGTGGGACTGCCACATCCAAGGAACATCTACATCCAAGGCGTGCAGCTACCTTTCGGAGGCGATGCATGGCACGCTGCATTTTGAAAGCACTATTAGTAAGTGGGGTTGGTCGCAAAACTATATAAAGATGTAACATCAACTAAATGAGAGGAGACTACCTGAATGTGCTGTCGTAACATGGAGGCCTCATCAGGATTGCCCACAGGAATCATCAATGCCCTTCCTTGCTCGGCCACTGTCCTCATTATCTCCATGCTCTATGCAACAAAAACAAGAATTTAAGTCTCCATCACAGTAAAGACCTCAGAGATGGAAATAGTTGTATCACTTACAGCTCTGGCTAACGCAGGGGTGATCTCAACTTGTCTGCCTTCTCGGGTAGCTTGGTCATATGGGTTGTTGCCCTCATCCTCGCTCGTAATGTCAGCAATGTCTTGCTCCGTCCAAGCGGGCCTCAATTGAAGCCTTGTTCGTTGACCAAACCAAACAAGGTAATCATCGAATGCCTTGTCACAATGGACGGCGTGGATGCCATTGTTGTTCTGCTCCATCAACATCCACTCATCAATGTAGCGCTGGTGCTCCAGCTGCCAGTTGGTGATCTTCTTATTTTTTTGTCTATTGAACCTGCAAATTTTACACCAAATCGGCAATATGAAGGCCTACTCAATGATTCATTCATGTGAAACGAACAGAATATTGCATGTTACGTACTTGTGGAGCTGCCAACTGGTGGAGAAATCATCGGGCGGAGAAGGCTGCAGCCTACCAAACTACCGTGCTACACGGTGAGGGAGATGGTACTCCACTGCATAGAAACAAATAAGGGGGGTCCTCATCATCCAGACGTCCTCGTCTGCCATGCACAAGGTGCTCAAGTTGAGATCCGTGACTTGCCTCCGCCGATATGGGCACCATTGAACCTGTACACAACGTCGTCATCAACTAGTTGACGCTCAATTTGTGCACATATCCTCGATTAGGCCAAAAGGGTGGGAAACTTACATGTTGTGGCAAAAGGGTGTCCTAGCTCGTTGGTGAAGCTGATGTACGCGTGGCGTGACACGTGGTATGTTCCGTGGGCTCGCTCGTAGAGGTGTGCCACGGTAGGGGCGACAACTGTGTCTCCTTGAGGAAACCAAGGTTGTGGGGGATCAAGCTGATGCGGTCTCCCAACTAGAAGCCTCTCCCACATCCAAATCTATAAAAAAAGAGTGGAAATATGAATGTTAATCACTTTTGTTAAGAAAAAACATTGAATTGTAGTGGAAACTTGTACAAATTTGCTTTATTACCTGCAACAGTGTGATGCACCCTGACATTATAGCGTGCGCGCCTCCAGGACGGCGACAAGCCTCGCAAAGCTGACAGTATAGGAAGGCAAGTATAGCCGAGCCCCAACTCCTATTGCCGGCATCCTCCCAGTTCAAAAGGCACGGGATGTACATCCAGGACGCTGTGTCTCTAGTGTCGTCAGGGAAGAGAACCATACCAAACATGTGGAGGACGTAGGCCCGACAGTAGTATGTCATGGTCTCAGTGTCTACGTTGGGTGGGCACTCCCGAAACTACTGACGAAGCCACCTCAGGGACACCCCACTGCTGCACCGTTTCTTGCCAGCCTCAACTACCGCTAGGGGCCGTCCCAAGAAGTGCTCAACCCACTGCTGCCATCCTTTAGACTCCGTGTCTCTTGTCACTGGGAATCCTCAGATTTTGACTCCAAGGATCATGGCAACGTCCTCGAGAGTGACCGTCATCTCCCCACATGGTAGGTGAAAGCTGTGTGTCTTCGGACGCCACCGATCTATCAACGCCGTCAGTGCCGCTGGGTTGAAAGGTGGCGTGCCTCGACGACAAACACGAGCAACGGTAGCAAGGTTCGCTAGCTTCAGGAGGGGCATGTACTTCTCATCGTAGACCATGGTCGTAGAGGCCTCATGTGTCATTGGCCTCAGCACATTCAAAACCTGTAAAAAAAAGACAAGCATGAAAAAGTATTAGTTCATGTCACTTTATAAAGAGCATGGACTATAGAGCAAAACATGAACAATGCAATGTTTCATACGAATTATTGAATATACCTCTCCGTTCTCGATCCTCCGAGCCTGGTGGTGCTCATCGAACCTTGGATCAAGAAGGGGGAACCGATCCATCCTGCAACATAAGCAATGCCAAAGCATTAGTATAAGTTAAAGCATGTGTATGTGGTACGAAGTAACATAAAAATAAAAAAAAACAAAAGTAAACCAATGTACTATTACACAAAGCAATTCTAGTAGCTAGCTTGGTGGATACCTGTTGTCTAAGTAGTTCAGGACATTTTCTCTTATTGTGGCCCGGCTTATGGCAACCAGAGCAACGGCTCTTTTGGGTGTCCTCTACAAAATGTCTCCCAACCTTATTCGTGGTTGATCTACCTTTCGTGGCTCGGTCCATGTCCATCCTGAACCGCTTCCGCCGCCTAGGTTCTCTACTCTTCTAGAGTAAACCAAGATCAGCCACATACTTGGGGCCACCATAAGTAGGCCATTGACTCTCGTCAAGAAATGGCTCGAACTGAGGATTCCAGGTGCTCATTAGGTTCCTCAAAGAGAACTCCGCGGCCATACGGGGAGGGACCTCAGCGTCAACACGTCTAAGGCGACATGCTGTAATCATGTGGGAGCAAGGCCTATGGTATATGATCGGTTTTCCACACGTACACTTGTTCTCATTGATCACTACTTTATGTTTTCGAGCACCCCGGTCTTCACCACCAATGTTAGTTCCACCACCCTCTAGAATCTCATATCCATGGTTGATCGGATTGAAACATGAACCCTTCTGTCGTTTAGACTTTTTCTTTGAGAAAGCTAGTTCCTGAGATGCTAAAAGTGGCCAAGCTTTGCCTACTGTCCATAGAGACCTCGCATGCTTCTTCCTCGAAACGAACCAAGAATTCAACTTGTAGAAGGTGAATGAGGCAATAGCAGTCACAGGTAGACCATGACAACCTCTTAGAAGGCTGTTGAACATCTCTACCATGTTACTAGTCATGAAGCCCCATCTCCAACCACCGGTGTCATATGCAAGTGACCACTTATCCTTCGACGCCATCAACTCGCTCAAGAATTGCCTGCCATCAACATTTGTGGCTAACTTCAGGGCATCTAACTTGTCTTTGAATAATTGAACCTCTTGCTGCCTGCAAACCTCCTCAAATAATTTGAAGTTGTCCTTTGTGTGATCACGCCTTATAAGATTCTGAGCAAGGTGTCTGGTGCACCACCGGTGATGTATTTGGCCATAACCAGGAATCTCTTATTCTACGGCATTCAGAATGCCAGCATGCCTATCGGATATCACACAAACATCACATCCCAGACCAATTACCACTTGTCTTACTAGCCTAAGAAACCAACACCAACTATCCGTGTCCTCCTTCCGAACAATCGCAAAGGCCAATGGCACAAGCTGGTCCTCTGCATCTGTCCTAATACAAATAAGCATTGTGCCTTCAAATTTCCCTGTAAGAAAGGTCCCGTCAATTGAGACGACGGGCCTGCAATGCTTAAATGCTTCGATGCTCTGCCCGAACGCCCAAAACGCCCTTCCAAATACCTAGCTACCATTCCTTGTTTCACCCTCCTTAGGTAAATACTCGAAGTGCATCCTAGGATTTACAGCCCTCATTGCGTTCAACATTACAGGGAGGCGCTCATAAGCTTCTTCCCAATTTCCAAATATTATTTCCAGTGCACGCTGCTTTGCCCTCCATGCTTTCCCATACTTGACATAGTAATTGTACCGTTGGAAGATGATCTCAACCAACGCAGACACCGTAATGGTTAGCATATGCTTCACCATGGGGCATAATTGCCTTGCAATGAACCTAGAATTGAGCTGCAGATGGTTCTCTTCTGCCTCAGCAGTGGCACAAACATGTGGTTGCTTCACTGAGGTAATCTTCTATTTGCCTGCCTTCATTTTCCTAGCATATACTCTCCAACCACACTGTTGTTCTTCACAAGCAATAGTGTACCTCTTCTCCTTGAATGAATTGATGACCCTAAAAGGTCGGTTGTGTACAATGGAGTACTCTTGCAACCATGATTTCAACTCATCCATGGTAGCAAACAATATGTCCTTCCGTATGATGAGGCAACCGCTAACATCAGGCACAGTTGTATCACTTGGCCCACCATCAGCTACTGCCCTATGACCATGGCTAAGGTCCTCGAAATCACCAACTAGTGGATCTCTCCAAGGCAAGACCCTAGACAATATCTCTATTTCCCTAAAATTCAGACGACCAACAGGGCGATCGTCATCAGAGTCTTCGGCTATCTCCTCTACGAAGGATTCATCATCTCCAGCTATCTCCATGTCAAAACGGTTCGTAGCCCTAGCATCACCAAAGTCTTCTTCACCACTAAGATCATCTTCGTCGCTAAGCTCATCCTCAATAGAAAAGTCTCCGCTAGCGTCGTCCAAACCTTCTTCTGCATCAACAATTACATAATCATCATCCTCTTCATCACTATCATGATTGCCCTCACCATCGGCAACCGGATTCTCTTCCTCATCTTCACCGTAGCCTAGTTGTGTGACAAGTATTTCTTCTTCAGGCAAAGGACCATAACCTATGTGAGCGGAGGAAGATGGCCATGCTTCGAAGTTATCATTTTCTAAGCCGGACTCCTTACTTACTACTAAATCCAAAGATCGCACTTCGAAGGCCAATACAACTGCCTTGTAATCATTCCATTCAGTCTCGCTTGTAATTTTGAGCAACCGCTTGATCCGAGGACCCTTCGATGACCCAACATCTATGACACCTTCAAACTGAACATACACGTCTCCTTCATTCCAGCCTAACTTAACCTTGACTCGCTCCACTAACTGGGTCAAAGATGGTGTTTCAGAAAAAATCAACAACTCCTCACACATGTCCAGAAATTCCAAACTATCATCTCTTGTCCTAACAATACGGCCTCCATGATGCAACCTCACTAATTTATCTATCTACAGCCATCACACAACAAGTAGTGTCACATATCAATATATCATGCGAGTTTCAATCCAATAAGTAGAAACTAAAATATATCATTTCATCTTTTTCAACCCCAACAACATAATCATTTCTAGTCATAACAAATTGAAATGTGATGACCAACAAATAAATAAAATACATAGTAACCCTAATGACCAACAAATAACTAACCCTAATGACACCTACAATAAACAAAGAACCCTAATGACCAAAATAACTAGAAACCAAACTAACCTAACATGTTCATCACATAAAACAGTTAAACAACAATGCACTCAATCATCCTAAGCCATACATTTTGCAAATACAAACACAAATATACCAAAACACCATACAACCATGATTCCACATGATTAGGGACAATGTAAGCACATCTACGCGGATAGAATGGAGGAGGGGAGGGACTATTACCTCGAGGAAGCTTCGGGAGCCGAGATCGTGGCACCGGGGGTCGATTTTGGAGCCTAGGGTTTGGTGGCGGCACGGGGGAGAAGAGAAAGAGAGGGAGGCCGGCGGTTTCAGAATGGAGGGAGGAAGAAGAAGGGGCCTCGGCGCGGCCTAAAGGGACCAGACCTCGGCGTTGAGTCGGGCCACGCCGAGGTCTGGAGCCTCGGCGTTAAGTGACCCAACGCCGAGCTTCTGGGCCACCGTGCTTTGTTGGGCCGCCTGGGCCGCGCTCCGGGTGGGTCCAGTATCTCGGCGCGCAGTCCAGCCGCGCCGAGGTTGGGCACTTGGCGTCGGCGGACACGACACCGACATCTCGGACCCACGCGCCACCGTGTCGACGACGACCCCGGTCGTCCGTGACGTGGCAATACCTCGGCGTTGAGTGACACGACGCTGAGCCTCATATCTCGGCGTCATGTGCTAAGACGCCTAAAAATGGTCTATTTTTAGAAAATGTTTTGGTGTAGGTATTTTTCTAAAAATTGTTTTCAAAAAAGGCCAAAATACGAAAATTTCACGCTTCTCGCCTCCTGTCGTCGAGCGGCGCATGGCTCATCGCCTAAATGCATCGTCCTGGGTGCTAGCGGCTGCTGCAAGGAGACTCTCGTCTTCTCTACCAAAACACCTAGATGAGGTAACCCCGAAGGGCCAAATCCCCAATTTAGCAACTGTTTTTGATAAATAAGGATCTGATTTTTTTTCGATTTTTAGAGTTCATCAATCCCCTATTTGTTGCTTGTGTTATAGAAGCACTCCCTCCGTTCAGAAAAATATGCAATTCTAGCATAGTATCATGGTTTAGTATCTCAAATTTGATTAATTATAGATAAAAAATATAATATTTACGATATCAAATAAATACCATTAGATTCATTACGAAATGTATTTTCATAATAAGTTAATTTGGAATCATAAATGTGAATAGTATTCACTAGAAATTTGATCAAACGTAAACTACTTTTTTCGGCACGCAACCCGTAGTTTCATGTTTTGTTGGACAGAGGGAGTACATCATATTTCTTAGAGTTCCTTAATCACCAATTGATGAATAAGGATATGATTATCTTTTTCTGCTCGTCATTTATGTAGAAGTACCGAATAGCATTACATCATATTTTGTTCTCTCTTTTCATGTTTGCCTTTTTGAGAGAATGTTTTAATGAGCCGGAGGCTAGAAGTCTAGAACCAAAATAATCAATGGTAATGAGTATAATTATGGAGAGATCAGAATAAAAATTACTTTTCTAATAAAAATATGTGACACCTGTCCCGTGTAGCGTTTAAACGTTGTGTAAATGGGCTACATGACCGTTTATTATGGACAATGATCTAGTTATTTCCGAGGCGAGGAAGGGTAGCACAACTGGTAAGTATTATACTCCACTGCCATAAGCTAAAGTAAGTATTGTGTGTTTGAACTGACCCTAGTAGCATTTTATCCTGGCTTCGCCCCTGCTAGAAAGGAGCTCACCGGCAGGGGCGTGGGCAGAGGAGAGCTTTGTGTTAGAAATGTGTCGAATATTTATTTGTACTAATGGGGTTATAGTGGACTTGTGTTTGTAATTAGCAGTATAGGGTTAGGTGAGCTAGGTGTTGGCTCTTGTAACCTGGTCCCTCTATAAAAGGAGGAGGGGGCTGCACTTGTAACCCACCACTTGAGAGTAGCAACACAAGGTGACAGGCTCGTGGGGGTGCTGGCGATTTTGGCCAACGCCCCGGGGGCCGGTGTCGCGGTTTTGGGGAGGAGTGCCCGTAAGCATGCCCCGGGACATCGAGTCTCCTGTGCAGTGTGTACGATTTCTCATGAGCATCTTACCTAGGTAGATCCAAGCAATCGTTTTCGCGTTAGGCGCCGCTATCACAACAATTTGTATCAGAGCTGTTGGTTGTTTTGAGCATCTTAGGAGGCGAGGGATGAGGTGGAGACTCGAGGATCATGCTCGACTGGTGCTGCTCAAGGTGGCACAAGGTGGAGTATGGCGGCGACCGGTGCTCCGGTCGATGGTGTCGGACACTCTAGGCAGGAGGCCTGAACCGTCTGATAGGCTGCAAGTCGGTAAGGATTGGCCAGATGTGGCGGACGGATCGACACAGTGGCCGGTGAAGGCAGCGCGGGGAATGTCGGCCTTGGTTCACGATCCAGACCGGTAGGGCCAGACGTGGCGGGAGCCAGGTCGATCGGAGCACGGGAGCACCAAAGTGATGGTAGTGCGACCGGATGTTGCATAGGGGCTGTACCATGACACGGTGAGTAGCAGGGTGTCAGTGATGCGCGACCATGGTGTGGCATGTCTCGTGCACAGGAGGTGTGCGAGGGCATTGTTGTTGCGGCAGGGCCTGTACGTAGAAGTGAAGTGCGCACGGCGGGGCTTGCGGCAGCATGTGACGTTGCTGTCAGTGAGATGGCGGCGTGGAAGGTGCAGCTGTTGCGGCAAGGTTGCGTGTGGGCGAGCACGCGCGACAAGGCCGTGATGAAACGCTGATGGAGATGATCACAGGGAGTAAACAACCTGTTTACTGGTTGGTTTCTGGACTGATAAGCCCGGTTGATGCTGGTTTATTATGAGAAAAAAATATTATACCATGACTGATAAGCTCTGGCTGAAACCAGCAAACGAACAGACTGAAAAGTGAGCTGCAAGGTGACGAGATGCCATGCTGGTGGCGTCGAGGTTGTGTGGCAGTCCGACCGAAAGGTGAACATATAGCCTGTTCATTTGGCTGTGGCTTGTCGTAAACGATCATAAATTTTCAGTCGGAACAGTATTTTTCTCTCACACAAACCAGCCAGCAGTACTTCTTTACGAACCAGCAACGATACGAACCAGCTGATAAACGCCAAGCAGCACGGGCTGCAAACTTGTGCATGGTGGTTGTTGTGGTCCTAGCAGGCTAGCACCATGGCGAGAAGCAGAGGAGACGGTGCACCGTTGGCGAGCTCAAAAGCAGCAAAGTGTTTCTTGCAGCAACGTGAATGCGTGACCACGGAAGAGAGACGCTTGTGAGGAGACTGCAGCAGGGCCTCGCGTGTTGTGCTCATGAGAAGGCAGCAGACACAAGGTGGAAAAGGAGCCCAATCTACCGTATACCCCCTTATTTGTGTATACCATTTTCTGCTCCCAGGAAGAGCCACGTCGCCTGCTTTCCCTGGCCGTCAGATTCCACGTCAAAAGTCAGCTACCCACTGCCTGGAACCTTCGACGAGCTTCCTGCCCCATCCAGCCCTCCACGTTGCTTCCAAGACACGGAGAAAAGGGGCCGCTCGGCGTACGTGGCCCACAGCGCCGCACACCGCCTTCCTCTCCCGCAGCCTCGGCCGCTCCCGCTCCGGCCCACCTCTCTCCCGAAACTTCGCCCGCTCCGGCCCCGGCCCAGCGTGGCCCCTGCCTCCGACGACGCCCCGCGCTGGCGGCCGCCGTCCGTGCCCCCTCCACCCCTACGTCGCCGCGGCCTCGCGTCCAGGAGCTCGAAGGCCCTTCCTCTCCCTCGCCACCGGCACGCTAGGCGCCCGGCTCGGACGACGGCCGCGCGTTGCCTCTTCCTCTCCCCCGTCAGTGACTTGGCTGCGCGGCTCGCCCTCTTCTTCTACTCCGTCCCATGGTCCGGCCACCGGCGCCGAATCGACCCGTCGTCCTGTTCACCCTGTCATCATCGGCAGAGGAGGCCGCCACCAGTTATACACAGGTGAAATTTCCCTTCCTATTTCTGGGTATCGTTTACTTCTAGGGCTAACTGATTACTTTGTGCAGAATTTGTATCCACTTTGCATCTTCACCTTATTCCTCTTAGGGTGACTATCACTATTCTTGCTATCCCTTCAATTGATTGGTACAGGTCCTCTTCGATTTACATTGGTCCACTCATTTCCTTCCTATCCTTGCTCATGTACATATGATTGCTCACTTGGATTTGTTTCGCTCTGATGCTGGACCAATGCTTCTGGTTATGACCAGCTTCATTCGACTGCTTACCCTCAGGTATTCAGAGACTAACGGACTAAGCAAAATGGAGAATCCAGAGATCAAGATGATATCAAAATTAATGGAATTTTTAAATGGCTCAGTCCGAAGTACTTCTTCTTTATGCCAAGAATGTACAACATTTCATTTTGATACTGTGCGCAGGGTCACATTTAGCAATGCTATCTTCCTATCTGGTGAAACCAGTCATTTTTTTGCCATTGCTTTGATTCTTTGCAAAATTGCATACTGAGATTTTCTACATGTTGCTCCCCAAATTATGTTTCACACTCCTTCCTAATTTCTTTGTAATTCATTGCATTCATATAATAGCCTCCCTCCCTACGTTTATAAATGAACTTTACTGACACTTCTCTTCATTGAGATCTTCTACTTTAGAGATATACTGTCTATACACAGCAAGTACAAATTTTTGTTGTAATATCATTGCAGGAGTCATTCTACATATGTCCAGCCCCACCATCAATGTTTTCAGGTCGTCTAGTCGAACCTAGTCGCTATAGGACCGACCAGGCGACTAATCGTGATTAGTCGTCGACCAGGCCGATTAGTCGAGCCTAGTCGACCCTGGTCGTCCATATAATCGTCCTATGCATCAGGACTCCTGGGCAGCAAGCTCTGGAGGTAGCTTTGCAATAGCCCTCTCAACTAGTGTTGCAACATCTGGACTAGCTGAGGAAGCCGTGGCAGCTGCACCTGACCCAGATGATGAATGTAGAACACCTCCGTCAAGGTCAGGCATCGGCATTATCACTTCCACGTTTGCACGTCGTCGCTCCACAGCTGTACAAGCACAAGGCTGATAGTTAGCAGCATTACTAGCAGAGCCAGAGAGGATGCAGCCATGTAGGTCAGGAGAGCAGATGGGGAGGGAAAATGGACATACAGTCGTCAGAGCAGCTCATCACCAACGAGCAGAGGGCCGGCACCTTCAGGCCTTCAAATCAGAGGAATGCAGCTCTAACTCTGAGCCCCTGACCCCTGAGAGAACATGAAGCATCCAAATCAGAGGAGTAGAGATGAGAGGGCAGAGGAGCAGGGGATGAGGGAAGGACCTGAACGGCAGGGAGGCAGCTGCGGCGGGAATAGATCAGCAGAGGGCCGGCCACCTGCTGGAGCAGAGGGCGGCGGGAGCAGACACCTGAGCAGAGGGCTGAGCGACCAGGCACCTGTAGGAACAGAGGGCGGGCGGGCGCAGAGCCGCAGATGGCCAGCCACCGCGGAGCAGAGGGCGAGCGGACTGGCGCAGATGGCCGCCGGCGGGAGCAGGATGTAGAGGGCTGGGCGGCTGGCCACCGCGGGAGCAGAGGGCGGGCGGGACCGCCGGAGCAGAGGGCCGCCGGCAGGAGCAGGCTGCAGGGGCGCCGGCCACCGGCGGAGCAGAGGGCGGGCGCGACTCGCGAGTCGCGAGCACAGGGCCGGCGGCGGCTGTTAATTTCCCGTGAAATTTTTGTCGCTACCAGCCAAAACCCCTTATCCCTCCCACGCTCGCGCGCGCCCGTGACCCGCGCGCCCGTGACCCCGCGCGCGCGCGCTCACGCAGCTGCGTTTTCGCGCTCTGGCGCGCTCGCCCAGTGGCCCGCGCGCGGCAGCAAAAAAAAAACAGCCAAAACTAGTCGTCCCACCCCTAATCGGACGACTAATCGCGATTAGGCGACGATTAGTCGGACGACCAGGCCCCTAATCGAGCTAATCGGGTCGAGGTCCCTAATCGAGCATCCAGGACCGATTAGGACGATTAATCGCGATTAATCGGACGACTTGAAATCATTGCCCACCATCATGTACCTATTCCAAAAGGTAAGCAACTCACCTTTCCATTCAAACACATTTTGGGACTAAGAAAACATTACTTTGGTTGTACAACCTTCAGACCATCTTTTCCAACGTGCTGCTCCATCCCAAGTTTCGTGGTGCTGCAGTACCCTGGGAACATTTTGGAATGTTTAGTAAATGTCATTCCACTACAACAAATCCATGTCCTTAAAAGTTATTGCTATTCCTATACTGATGCATGTCCTTAAAAGTTATTGCTGCTTGCCCCTTCTTTCCTTGCTAATTTAGTTTTTATATTTTCCTGCAGAATCATATTGTTTTATGCTGCATTGCTATGATTCTGCAGCTGCTCCAGTCATATCACCGTCACCTGCTATTATATGTTCTTACTTTCAAGGTAAATTATCAAATTCCGTGGAGTAATAAAATCGTATTGCTCCTTCTTAAAATATTTACCCAGTACCTGTTTACTTATTCTATCAATTTATATTCGGGCTCGATGGCCAAAACAAGACAAAAGTCTTGCCCTTTCAGATAATGGTGCGCTACTACACTTTCAGATAAAAGCTACTACTCTGTCCATGACTACAGGTTGCTTCGTATGCACACGTGTAAATGATCGACCAGCCTGTTCGGTTGGCTGGTTCGTATCGTTGCTGATTCGTGAAGAAGTACTGCTGGCTGGTTTGTGTGAGAGAAAAATACTGTTCCGGCTGGAAATTTACGATCGTTTACGACAAGCCACAGCTAAACGAACGGGCTCTGCTGTCTCAAGTTTTGCCACAGCTTGTGTTCTTTCCATTCTCTTCCTGCTGACGACAGTGCACATGACCCTTTCAAGTTTTGCCTTTGTAGGCTACATACAGACCTTAGGAGCAACAATTTCTTTACACAATGAAAAATGCTATCATCTATAGTTTCACTAATAACTATATTTAGTTCTATTCTGTTACAGGTTTTAGAAACACAAACTCAGTAATTTTTTCAAGTATTTGTTTCCTCTCATGTAGGTTGTATGGTCCTACCCCTGCCAACACAGCGGCAAAGGTCAACATGCCAATGCTCATACTTCTGTACATAAAAGCCAATTTACTGGTACAAATATAGGTGACTAGTTTTTAAGCAACCTCATATTTGACTACATATTTATTTTGTTTCCCACAGCTCAGTTATTTATCCTGAAGGACTATCAGTGATGATGAGGCTTCACAACAGATGAATGGTAATCCTCTGAAACAGTATAATATTACACCATTTATGCTACCATTTTTATGCCCCTTGAACTATTTTGAATTGCAGTCTATGATCTGCATTTCAGAAACATAGCCCATGCTACTGGTCTTTTTACTGCTTCCATTCATGTTGAATTCAAGATGCAACTTTGTGGTACAGGTTCCACATTTTGGGTTGCCCAACTACGAAGCAGTTGAACTGATCGTTGTTTCTGCGTGCGTCATGCAAACTTTCTGGTGAATTTTCCTACGATGCTACCATGGCCATCAATTTGGCAGATACATTGTGCTCTACTCATCAACGAGCTGATGTACCTTAGTTTTTTTTTCCAGGTGAGCTGCTTTCACACCCAGTGCTACCATTCTGTATTGTTGCAGCGCTCAGTGATTCATATCCCGCTCTCCTTACATTGGTCCCATTCCATGGTACATAAGTCAGTGCCTTCGCTTGCAGTGTGGTTGTGCCACAAGGTTGGACTTTCCATCTTGGATGTGGCTTATGTTCGCTTGTTTGTTTCGTCGTAAACGATTGTGAATTATTTACTGCTGGCTGGTTTAGCTGGTTTGGTGTGAGAGAAAAATACTGTTCCAGCAAATAATCCACGATCGTATAAGCTCAGCCGAACAGGCTGGTTACTGTCTCAACATTAGGTACAAAGCAGTAACACGTGGCTTATGTTACTGTCTCAACATTAGGCACATTGTTCGCCGTAGGTTTCATAAATAATTTTTCTGTTGCCAAATTATAATTTCCATTTCACTTTGTGGCGAACAATGGCACTCCTATAAATATCAATTTGAAACCGCTGCTGTTATTTCCATCAAATTGTTGCCAATGCCAACCAAGCCCTTGTTTAGTTCCACCAAATTTGCACCTCTAAATTTTGCACAGTGCAAGATTCTTCATTATATCACATCGCATCAAATCTTTAAACACATGCATGGAGTATTAAATATAGGTAAAAAAAAAACTAATTACACAGTTTGGTTGTACTTTGGTAGATGAACGTGTTGAGCCTAATTAGTCAATGGTTGAATAATTATTAACAAATACAAATGAGTGCTACAGTACTGCTACAGTGCTGCGTGCTTTTTGGATGTCCAAAGTTTAGAGAACTAAACACACCCCAACTGATAAGTATCCTAACTTGTAATTATACCATCGAACTTTTTTTTTCCCTGTGTCGTGCCCGCGACAACATCCGGGGTTCCAACTAGGGCGCGTTTAGTTCGGCAAACTTTGCATAGTGCATGATTTTCTACTATAGCATTTTGTTTGTATTTGTAAATTATTGTTCAAACATTGACTAATTAGGCTCAAAAGATTCGTCTCGTAAAGTTAAAGCAAACTGTGCAATTTATTTTTAATTTCGTCTACATTTAGTACTCTATGCATGTATCGTAAGTTTAATGTAACGGAGAATTTTTTTTATATAGTTCACTTTTGGAGAACTAAATAAAGGCTAGGTTTATCGGTGCATGCATTCAATAAGGTACGGTGCTGTGCAAATTGAAGGTGCATGCACGTTGGATAATTAATGTGGTCCTTGGATTCACACGGTGCATGTCAGATGCATGCATGCTGGTTTGGTCTTTTGAATTCACTCAGTACAGGCTGGTGCGCATGCATGGTCTTCAATTCACACGGTGCAACGCAGGGCCGGTATTGAGCTGCAGGGGTGGTCTTTCACGAAGGGAACGTATCGGATTCGCGTGGTGTCGGATCCGGATATCATTTTTTACTATATTTTAATTCGGATATGAATATGGACACGAACATTTCTCAATATGAATACAAAATGAATGTCTCAGATTCGGATACAAAACAAATGTTTTACTCGATTCAACTTGAAGTGTATATTGTTAAATTCAGGCTTGGTTTAGTTCTTAAAATTTTTTATCCCAAATTATCACATCGAATCTTGTGACACATGCATGAAGTATTAAATATAGACAAAAAAAATACTAATTGCACAGTTTGGTTGGAAATCGTGAGACGAATGTTCTAAGACTAATTAGTTTATGATTAGCCATAAGTGCTACACTAACTAACATGCGCTAATGACGGATTAATTAAGCTTAATAAATTCGTCTTGTAGTTTCCAGACTAGCTATGTAATTAGCTTTTTTATTAGTATCCGAAAATTCCTTACATCCTCCGAAACATCCGACGTGACATCCAAAAATTTTTATTTCGTGAATTAAACGCAACCTCAATGTATATGAATGAAATTTTACTACTAGTTCATCATTAACTAAAGTTAACTAAATGAAAGTACACTTATAATAATCTCCAATATCAAGTAAACTAAATTATAATGGATAATATTTAATAAAATAATAGGTCAAGTGAGGAAATTTAAATAAAAATTATAGAAAACAAATAGCCATTTTGCTTTATCAATATTTTTGGAATTACAGAATTAATACACAAGTAGAGGTTAAATTATTTGTGTGTATAATGTAGACAAGGATAGCTAATAAAAATAATATAGTTATTAATAAATATTAATACTTAGAAATATCAATTAATTATACAAATTATATTTTATGATAAATATATATCATAAAATATATTTTATATAAAGTAATTTATATCAACAAATAAATAAAGTAAAGTATTAAAATAATGTAAACAACAAATACATTAGGTTTAAACTAAATTAGAAGATACTAAAATTATTTTAATCTTTATGTATACGTAATAATTTTAAATTAATATTAAAAGTTATTTCTAGATATACTATTAAATGGTTCTAATGCATCATTAGTAACAATAAAATTAAATTACTGGTTACTCATTATGAAGAGAAAACTTTTAATTAGGTTCATGATACCTTATTGTTTCTGTGGATACGGATACTGCCGGATATTATCGAATACAGATCTGGAATCGAATAAAGAAAAACACTGAAAAACGAATTCAGATATATCCATTTAGTTACCATATTAGAAACGGATATGAATACGGATATCCATATTACAGGTTTTAGTGAATACGGATATCGGATAATGCGGATATCCATTTTCATTTTCCATCCTTAGTGGTCTTGAAAGTCAAGGTTTCTTGCGGAAGCTAGTTATGAGCTTGTGTGCAAGATCCAAGATGAGCCTTCAAGATTAGGCTCACAGCTCAAGGAGACACGGCACGGCTATTGGCGAGCAGCAGAGTGACCACGCGGTGAAATAAAACCAGGAGCAGAGGGGCTGGTTGAGTGCATCGCAAGATAGATAAAAGACCAGAGAGCAAAGCTAGCCAAATATATATATATTTTGTAGTGAGAGCTAGGTGGTTTGCTCTGGTGGCGGTGTGGGTGAGAGCTAGCAGGCTCAGCTCGATGGTGATCATCAGCAAGCAGTCTGGAGACTGTCGAGGAGACGCTGGTTGGAACAGACGCCGGGAAGGAGGCCCCAAGAAGGTTGATCTGCCTGAGCCGGTTGTCAAGGCGGGTGGATCGGGCGGTGAGATCGTCAAGAAATGGATCAAACCGCGGGTTGGTAGGATGGCGCTGACAGATACCAGATTTGAGGTGGAGAAGTTTGATGGCAGCGGCTACTTCACTCTGTGGCAAACAAGTGTAACACCCTAATTTTTATTTCTAAAATTTAGAATTATTTGAATTAGTTTGAATTTAATTGGGCTAGTTGTATTTGCCTCCATGATGCAACCTCACTAATTTATCTATCTACAGCCATCACACAACAAGTAGTGTCACATATCAATATATCATGCGAGTTTCAATCCAATAAGTAGAAACTAAAATATATCATTTCATCTTTTTCAACCCCAACAACATAATCATTTCTAGTCATAACAAATTGAAATGTGATGACCAACAAATAAATAAAATACATAGTAACCCTAATGACCAACAAATAACTAACCCTAATGACACCTACAATAAACAAAGAACCCTAATGACCAAAATAACTAGAAACCAAACTAACCTAACATGTTCATCACATAAAACAGTTAAACAACAATGCACTCAATCATCCTAAGCCATACATTTTGCAAATACAAACACAAATATACCAAAACACCATACAACCATGATTCCACATGATTAGGGACAATGTAAGCACATCTACGCGGATAGAATGGAGGAGGGGAGGGACTATTACCTCGAGGAAGCTTCGGGAGCCGAGATCGTGGCACCGGGGGTCGATTTTGGAGCCTAGGGTTTGGTGGCGGCACGGGGGAGAAGAGAAAGAGAGGGAGGCCGGCGGTTTCAGAATGGAGGGAGGAAGAAGAAGGGGCCTCGGCGCGGCCTAAAGGGACCAGACCTCGGCGTTGAGTCGGGCCACGCCGAGGTCTGGAGCCTCGGCGTTAAGTGACCCAACGCCGAGCTTCTGGGCCACCGTGCTTTGTTGGGCCGCCTGGGCCGCGCTCCGGGTGGGTCCAGTATCTCGGCGCGCAGTCCAGCCGCGCCGAGGTTGGGCACTTGGCGTCGGCGGACACGACACCGACATCTCGGACCCACGCGCCACCGTGTCGACGACGACCCCGGTCGTCCGTGACGTGGCAATACCTCGGCGTTGAGTGACACGACGCTGAGCCTCATATCTCGGCGTCATGTGCTAAGACGCCTAAAAATGGTCTATTTTTAGAAAATGTTTTGGTGTAGGTATTTTTCTAAAAATTGTTTTCAAAAAAGGCCAAAATACGAAAATTTCACGCTTCTCGCCTCCTGTCGTCGAGCGGCGCATGGCTCATCGCCTAAATGCATCGTCCTGGGTGCTAGCGGCTGCTGCAAGGAGACTCTCGTCTTCTCTACCAAAACACCTAGATGAGGTAACCCCGAAGGGCCAAATCCCCAATTTAGCAACTGTTTTTGATAAATAAGGATCTGATTTTTTTTCGATTTTTAGAGTTCATCAATCCCCTATTTGTTGCTTGTGTTATAGAAGCACTCCCTCCGTTCAGAAAAATATGCAATTCTAGCATAGTATCATGGTTTAGTATCTCAAATTTGATTAATTATAGATAAAAAATATAATATTTACGATATCAAATAAATACCATTAGATTCATTACGAAATGTATTTTCATAATAAGTTAATTTGGAATCATAAATGTGAATAGTATTCACTAGAAATTTGATCAAACGTAAACTACTTTTTTCGGCACGCAACCCGTAGTTTCATGTTTTGTTGGACAGAGGGAGTACATCATATTTCTTAGAGTTCCTTAATCACCAATTGATGAATAAGGATATGATTATCTTTTTCTGCTCGTCATTTATGTAGAAGTACCGAATAGCATTACATCATATTTTGTTCTCTCTTTTCATGTTTGCCTTTTTGAGAGAATGTTTTAATGAGCCGGAGGCTAGAAGTCTAGAACCAAAATAATCAATGGTAATGAGTATAATTATGGAGAGATCAGAATAAAAATTACTTTTCTAATAAAAATATGTGACACCTGTCCCGTGTAGCGTTTAAACGTTGTGTAAATGGGCTACATGACCGTTTATTATGGACAATGATCTAGTTATTTCCGAGGCGAGGAAGGGTAGCACAACTGGTAAGTATTATACTCCACTGCCATAAGCTAAAGTAAGTATTGTGTGTTTGAACTGACCCTAGTAGCATTTTATCCTGGCTTCGCCCCTGCTAGAAAGGAGCTCACCGGCAGGGGCGTGGGCAGAGGAGAGCTTTGTGTTAGAAATGTGTCGAATATTTATTTGTACTAATGGGGTTATAGTGGACTTGTGTTTGTAATTAGCAGTATAGGGTTAGGTGAGCTAGGTGTTGGCTCTTGTAACCTGGTCCCTCTATAAAAGGAGGAGGGGGCTGCACTTGTAACCCACCACTTGAGAGTAGCAACACAAGGTGACAGGCTCGTGGGGGTGCTGGCGATTTTGGCCAACGCCCCGGGGGCCGGTGTCGCGGTTTTGGGGAGGAGTGCCCGTAAGCATGCCCCGGGACATCGAGTCTCCTGTGCAGTGTGTACGATTTCTCATGAGCATCTTACCTAGGTAGATCCAAGCAATCGTTTTCGCGTTAGGCGCCGCTATCACAACAATTTGTATCAGAGCTGTTGGTTGTTTTGAGCATCTTAGGAGGCGAGGGATGAGGTGGAGACTCGAGGATCATGCTCGACTGGTGCTGCTCAAGGTGGCACAAGGTGGAGTATGGCGGCGACCGGTGCTCCGGTCGATGGTGTCGGACACTCTAGGCAGGAGGCCTGAACCGTCTGATAGGCTGCAAGTCGGTAAGGATTGGCCAGATGTGGCGGACGGATCGACACAGTGGCCGGTGAAGGCAGCGCGGGGAATGTCGGCCTTGGTTCACGATCCAGACCGGTAGGGCCAGACGTGGCGGGAGCCAGGTCGATCGGAGCACGGGAGCACCAAAGTGATGGTAGTGCGACCGGATGTTGCATAGGGGCTGTACCATGACACGGTGAGTAGCAGGGTGTCAGTGATGCGCGACCATGGTGTGGCATGTCTCGTGCACAGGAGGTGTGCGAGGGCATTGTTGTTGCGGCAGGGCCTGTACGTAGAAGTGAAGTGCGCACGGCGGGGCTTGCGGCAGCATGTGACGTTGCTGTCAGTGAGATGGCGGCGTGGAAGGTGCAGCTGTTGCGGCAAGGTTGCGTGTGGGCGAGCACGCGCGACAAGGCCGTGATGAAACGCTGATGGAGATGATCACAGGGAGTAAACAACCTGTTTACTGGTTGGTTTCTGGACTGATAAGCCCGGTTGATGCTGGTTTATTATGAGAAAAAAATATTATACCATGACTGATAAGCTCTGGCTGAAACCAGCAAACGAACAGACTGAAAAGTGAGCTGCAAGGTGACGAGATGCCATGCTGGTGGCGTCGAGGTTGTGTGGCAGTCCGACCGAAAGGTGAACATATAGCCTGTTCATTTGGCTGTGGCTTGTCGTAAACGATCATAAATTTTCAGTCGGAACAGTATTTTTCTCTCACACAAACCAGCCAGCAGTACTTCTTTACGAACCAGCAACGATACGAACCAGCTGATAAACGCCAAGCAGCACGGGCTGCAAACTTGTGCATGGTGGTTGTTGTGGTCCTAGCAGGCTAGCACCATGGCGAGAAGCAGAGGAGACGGTGCACCGTTGGCGAGCTCAAAAGCAGCAAAGTGTTTCTTGCAGCAACGTGAATGCGTGACCACGGAAGAGAGACGCTTGTGAGGAGACTGCAGCAGGGCCTCGCGTGTTGTGCTCATGAGAAGGCAGCAGACACAAGGTGGAAAAGGAGCCCAATCTACCGTATACCCCCTTATTTGTGTATACCATTTTCTGCTCCCAGGAAGAGCCACGTCGCCTGCTTTCCCTGGCCGTCAGATTCCACGTCAAAAGTCAGCTACCCACTGCCTGGAACCTTCGACGAGCTTCCTGCCCCATCCAGCCCTCCACGTTGCTTCCAAGACACGGAGAAAAGGGGCCGCTCGGCGTACGTGGCCCACAGCGCCGCACACCGCCTTCCTCTCCCGCAGCCTCGGCCGCTCCCGCTCCGGCCCACCTCTCTCCCGAAACTTCGCCCGCTCCGGCCCCGGCCCAGCGTGGCCCCTGCCTCCGACGACGCCCCGCGCTGGCGGCCGCCGTCCGTGCCCCCTCCACCCCTACGTCGCCGCGGCCTCGCGTCCAGGAGCTCGAAGGCCCTTCCTCTCCCTCGCCACCGGCACGCTAGGCGCCCGGCTCGGACGACGGCCGCGCGTTGCCTCTTCCTCTCCCCCGTCAGTGACTTGGCTGCGCGGCTCGCCCTCTTCTTCTACTCCGTCCCATGGTCCGGCCACCGGCGCCGAATCGACCCGTCGTCCTGTTCACCCTGTCATCATCGGCAGAGGAGGCCGCCACCAGTTATACACAGGTGAAATTTCCCTTCCTATTTCTGGGTATCGTTTACTTCTAGGGCTAACTGATTACTTTGTGCAGAATTTGTATCCACTTTGCATCTTCACCTTATTCCTCTTAGGGTGACTATCACTATTCTTGCTATCCCTTCAATTGATTGGTACAGGTCCTCTTCGATTTACATTGGTCCACTCATTTCCTTCCTATCCTTGCTCATGTACATATGATTGCTCACTTGGATTTGTTTCGCTCTGATGCTGGACCAATGCTTCTGGTTATGACCAGCTTCATTCGACTGCTTACCCTCAGGTATTCAGAGACTAACGGACTAAGCAAAATGGAGAATCCAGAGATCAAGATGATATCAAAATTAATGGAATTTTTAAATGGCTCAGTCCGAAGTACTTCTTCTTTATGCCAAGAATGTACAACATTTCATTTTGATACTGTGCGCAGGGTCACATTTAGCAATGCTATCTTCCTATCTGGTGAAACCAGTCATTTTTTTGCCATTGCTTTGATTCTTTGCAAAATTGCATACTGAGATTTTCTACATGTTGCTCCCCAAATTATGTTTCACACTCCTTCCTAATTTCTTTGTAATTCATTGCATTCATATAATAGCCTCCCTCCCTACGTTTATAAATGAACTTTACTGACACTTCTCTTCATTGAGATCTTCTACTTTAGAGATATACTGTCTATACACAGCAAGTACAAATTTTTGTTGTAATATCATTGCAGGAGTCATTCTACATATGTCCAGCCCCACCATCAATGTTTTCAGGTCGTCTAGTCGAACCTAGTCGCTATAGGACCGACCAGGCGACTAATCGTGATTAGTCGTCGACCAGGCCGATTAGTCGAGCCTAGTCGACCCTGGTCGTCCATATAATCGTCCTATGCATCAGGACTCCTGGGCAGCAAGCTCTGGAGGTAGCTTTGCAATAGCCCTCTCAACTAGTGTTGCAACATCTGGACTAGCTGAGGAAGCCGTGGCAGCTGCACCTGACCCAGATGATGAATGTAGAACACCTCCGTCAAGGTCAGGCATCGGCATTATCACTTCCACGTTTGCACGTCGTCGCTCCACAGCTGTACAAGCACAAGGCTGATAGTTAGCAGCATTACTAGCAGAGCCAGAGAGGATGCAGCCATGTAGGTCAGGAGAGCAGATGGGGAGGGAAAATGGACATACAGTCGTCAGAGCAGCTCATCACCAACGAGCAGAGGGCCGGCACCTTCAGGCCTTCAAATCAGAGGAATGCAGCTCTAACTCTGAGCCCCTGACCCCTGAGAGAACATGAAGCATCCAAATCAGAGGAGTAGAGATGAGAGGGCAGAGGAGCAGGGGATGAGGGAAGGACCTGAACGGCAGGGAGGCAGCTGCGGCGGGAATAGATCAGCAGAGGGCCGGCCACCTGCTGGAGCAGAGGGCGGCGGGAGCAGACACCTGAGCAGAGGGCTGAGCGACCAGGCACCTGTAGGAACAGAGGGCGGGCGGGCGCAGAGCCGCAGATGGCCAGCCACCGCGGAGCAGAGGGCGAGCGGACTGGCGCAGATGGCCGCCGGCGGGAGCAGGATGTAGAGGGCTGGGCGGCTGGCCACCGCGGGAGCAGAGGGCGGGCGGGACCGCCGGAGCAGAGGGCCGCCGGCAGGAGCAGGCTGCAGGGGCGCCGGCCACCGGCGGAGCAGAGGGCGGGCGCGACTCGCGAGTCGCGAGCACAGGGCCGGCGGCGGCTGTTAATTTCCCGTGAAATTTTTGTCGCTACCAGCCAAAACCCCTTATCCCTCCCACGCTCGCGCGCGCCCGTGACCCGCGCGCCCGTGACCCCGCGCGCGCGCGCTCACGCAGCTGCGTTTTCGCGCTCTGGCGCGCTCGCCCAGTGGCCCGCGCGCGGCAGCAAAAAAAAAACAGCCAAAACTAGTCGTCCCACCCCTAATCGGACGACTAATCGCGATTAGGCGACGATTAGTCGGACGACCAGGCCCCTAATCGAGCTAATCGGGTCGAGGTCCCTAATCGAGCATCCAGGACCGATTAGGACGATTAATCGCGATTAATCGGACGACTTGAAATCATTGCCCACCATCATGTACCTATTCCAAAAGGTAAGCAACTCACCTTTCCATTCAAACACATTTTGGGACTAAGAAAACATTACTTTGGTTGTACAACCTTCAGACCATCTTTTCCAACGTGCTGCTCCATCCCAAGTTTCGTGGTGCTGCAGTACCCTGGGAACATTTTGGAATGTTTAGTAAATGTCATTCCACTACAACAAATCCATGTCCTTAAAAGTTATTGCTATTCCTATACTGATGCATGTCCTTAAAAGTTATTGCTGCTTGCCCCTTCTTTCCTTGCTAATTTAGTTTTTATATTTTCCTGCAGAATCATATTGTTTTATGCTGCATTGCTATGATTCTGCAGCTGCTCCAGTCATATCACCGTCACCTGCTATTATATGTTCTTACTTTCAAGGTAAATTATCAAATTCCGTGGAGTAATAAAATCGTATTGCTCCTTCTTAAAATATTTACCCAGTACCTGTTTACTTATTCTATCAATTTATATTCGGGCTCGATGGCCAAAACAAGACAAAAGTCTTGCCCTTTCAGATAATGGTGCGCTACTACACTTTCAGATAAAAGCTACTACTCTGTCCATGACTACAGGTTGCTTCGTATGCACACGTGTAAATGATCGACCAGCCTGTTCGGTTGGCTGGTTCGTATCGTTGCTGATTCGTGAAGAAGTACTGCTGGCTGGTTTGTGTGAGAGAAAAATACTGTTCCGGCTGGAAATTTACGATCGTTTACGACAAGCCACAGCTAAACGAACGGGCTCTGCTGTCTCAAGTTTTGCCACAGCTTGTGTTCTTTCCATTCTCTTCCTGCTGACGACAGTGCACATGACCCTTTCAAGTTTTGCCTTTGTAGGCTACATACAGACCTTAGGAGCAACAATTTCTTTACACAATGAAAAATGCTATCATCTATAGTTTCACTAATAACTATATTTAGTTCTATTCTGTTACAGGTTTTAGAAACACAAACTCAGTAATTTTTTCAAGTATTTGTTTCCTCTCATGTAGGTTGTATGGTCCTACCCCTGCCAACACAGCGGCAAAGGTCAACATGCCAATGCTCATACTTCTGTACATAAAAGCCAATTTACTGGTACAAATATAGGTGACTAGTTTTTAAGCAACCTCATATTTGACTACATATTTATTTTGTTTCCCACAGCTCAGTTATTTATCCTGAAGGACTATCAGTGATGATGAGGCTTCACAACAGATGAATGGTAATCCTCTGAAACAGTATAATATTACACCATTTATGCTACCATTTTTATGCCCCTTGAACTATTTTGAATTGCAGTCTATGATCTGCATTTCAGAAACATAGCCCATGCTACTGGTCTTTTTACTGCTTCCATTCATGTTGAATTCAAGATGCAACTTTGTGGTACAGGTTCCACATTTTGGGTTGCCCAACTACGAAGCAGTTGAACTGATCGTTGTTTCTGCGTGCGTCATGCAAACTTTCTGGTGAATTTTCCTACGATGCTACCATGGCCATCAATTTGGCAGATACATTGTGCTCTACTCATCAACGAGCTGATGTACCTTAGTTTTTTTTTCCAGGTGAGCTGCTTTCACACCCAGTGCTACCATTCTGTATTGTTGCAGCGCTCAGTGATTCATATCCCGCTCTCCTTACATTGGTCCCATTCCATGGTACATAAGTCAGTGCCTTCGCTTGCAGTGTGGTTGTGCCACAAGGTTGGACTTTCCATCTTGGATGTGGCTTATGTTCGCTTGTTTGTTTCGTCGTAAACGATTGTGAATTATTTACTGCTGGCTGGTTTAGCTGGTTTGGTGTGAGAGAAAAATACTGTTCCAGCAAATAATCCACGATCGTATAAGCTCAGCCGAACAGGCTGGTTACTGTCTCAACATTAGGTACAAAGCAGTAACACGTGGCTTATGTTACTGTCTCAACATTAGGCACATTGTTCGCCGTAGGTTTCATAAATAATTTTTCTGTTGCCAAATTATAATTTCCATTTCACTTTGTGGCGAACAATGGCACTCCTATAAATATCAATTTGAAACCGCTGCTGTTATTTCCATCAAATTGTTGCCAATGCCAACCAAGCCCTTGTTTAGTTCCACCAAATTTGCACCTCTAAATTTTGCACAGTGCAAGATTCTTCATTATATCACATCGCATCAAATCTTTAAACACATGCATGGAGTATTAAATATAGGTAAAAAAAAAACTAATTACACAGTTTGGTTGTACTTTGGTAGATGAACGTGTTGAGCCTAATTAGTCAATGGTTGAATAATTATTAACAAATACAAATGAGTGCTACAGTACTGCTACAGTGCTGCGTGCTTTTTGGATGTCCAAAGTTTAGAGAACTAAACACACCCCAACTGATAAGTATCCTAACTTGTAATTATACCATCGAACTTTTTTTTTCCCTGTGTCGTGCCCGCGACAACATCCGGGGTTCCAACTAGGGCGCGTTTAGTTCGGCAAACTTTGCATAGTGCATGATTTTCTACTATAGCATTTTGTTTGTATTTGTAAATTATTGTTCAAACATTGACTAATTAGGCTCAAAAGATTCGTCTCGTAAAGTTAAAGCAAACTGTGCAATTTATTTTTAATTTCGTCTACATTTAGTACTCTATGCATGTATCGTAAGTTTAATGTAACGGAGAATTTTTTTTATATAGTTCACTTTTGGAGAACTAAATAAAGGCTAGGTTTATCGGTGCATGCATTCAATAAGGTACGGTGCTGTGCAAATTGAAGGTGCATGCACGTTGGATAATTAATGTGGTCCTTGGATTCACACGGTGCATGTCAGATGCATGCATGCTGGTTTGGTCTTTTGAATTCACTCAGTACAGGCTGGTGCGCATGCATGGTCTTCAATTCACACGGTGCAACGCAGGGCCGGTATTGAGCTGCAGGGGTGGTCTTTCACGAAGGGAACGTATCGGATTCGCGTGGTGTCGGATCCGGATATCATTTTTTACTATATTTTAATTCGGATATGAATATGGACACGAACATTTCTCAATATGAATACAAAATGAATGTCTCAGATTCGGATACAAAACAAATGTTTTACTCGATTCAACTTGAAGTGTATATTGTTAAATTCAGGCTTGGTTTAGTTCTTAAAATTTTTTATCCCAAATTATCACATCGAATCTTGTGACACATGCATGAAGTATTAAATATAGACAAAAAAAATACTAATTGCACAGTTTGGTTGGAAATCGTGAGACGAATGTTCTAAGACTAATTAGTTTATGATTAGCCATAAGTGCTACACTAACTAACATGCGCTAATGACGGATTAATTAAGCTTAATAAATTCGTCTTGTAGTTTCCAGACTAGCTATGTAATTAGCTTTTTTATTAGTATCCGAAAATTCCTTACATCCTCCGAAACATCCGACGTGACATCCAAAAATTTTTATTTCGTGAATTAAACGCAACCTCAATGTATATGAATGAAATTTTACTACTAGTTCATCATTAACTAAAGTTAACTAAATGAAAGTACACTTATAATAATCTCCAATATCAAGTAAACTAAATTATAATGGATAATATTTAATAAAATAATAGGTCAAGTGAGGAAATTTAAATAAAAATTATAGAAAACAAATAGCCATTTTGCTTTATCAATATTTTTGGAATTACAGAATTAATACACAAGTAGAGGTTAAATTATTTGTGTGTATAATGTAGACAAGGATAGCTAATAAAAATAATATAGTTATTAATAAATATTAATACTTAGAAATATCAATTAATTATACAAATTATATTTTATGATAAATATATATCATAAAATATATTTTATATAAAGTAATTTATATCAACAAATAAATAAAGTAAAGTATTAAAATAATGTAAACAACAAATACATTAGGTTTAAACTAAATTAGAAGATACTAAAATTATTTTAATCTTTATGTATACGTAATAATTTTAAATTAATATTAAAAGTTATTTCTAGATATACTATTAAATGGTTCTAATGCATCATTAGTAACAATAAAATTAAATTACTGGTTACTCATTATGAAGAGAAAACTTTTAATTAGGTTCATGATACCTTATTGTTTCTGTGGATACGGATACTGCCGGATATTATCGAATACAGATCTGGAATCGAATAAAGAAAAACACTGAAAAACGAATTCAGATATATCCATTTAGTTACCATATTAGAAACGGATATGAATACGGATATCCATATTACAGGTTTTAGTGAATACGGATATCGGATAATGCGGATATCCATTTTCATTTTCCATCCTTAGTGGTCTTGAAAGTCAAGGTTTCTTGCGGAAGCTAGTTATGAGCTTGTGTGCAAGATCCAAGATGAGCCTTCAAGATTAGGCTCACAGCTCAAGGAGACACGGCACGGCTATTGGCGAGCAGCAGAGTGACCACGCGGTGAAATAAAACCAGGAGCAGAGGGGCTGGTTGAGTGCATCGCAAGATAGATAAAAGACCAGAGAGCAAAGCTAGCCAAATATATATATATTTTGTAGTGAGAGCTAGGTGGTTTGCTCTGGTGGCGGTGTGGGTGAGAGCTAGCAGGCTCAGCTCGATGGTGATCATCAGCAAGCAGTCTGGAGACTGTCGAGGAGACGCTGGTTGGAACAGACGCCGGGAAGGAGGCCCCAAGAAGGTTGATCTGCCTGAGCCGGTTGTCAAGGCGGGTGGATCGGGCGGTGAGATCGTCAAGAAATGGATCAAACCGCGGGTTGGTAGGATGGCGCTGACAGATACCAGATTTGAGGTGGAGAAGTTTGATGGCAGCGGCTACTTCACTCTGTGGCAAACAAGTGTAACACCCTAATTTTTATTTCTAAAATTTAGAATTTATTTGAATTAGTTTGAATTTAATTGGGCTAGTTGTATTTATTTTTCTAGGGAAGAATAAAAATTTTACAAAATAAACTAAAAGAAATATAAGGTAGAAAAAATATTTGTTGCATTCTTGCTGCGGCACGGTTTTTATTGGTTGTCTTTGTGTCTTTAGTTCGCGTTTATATTAAATAGGATAGAAATCATTTCCAAAAATCTCTTTAGAAAAATGAAAAGCCTTTCTTTTATTTCCCACCCCTCTTTCTCTTTTTCTGGCCCATAGGCGAGCCGGCCCAGCCCGCTGGCCATGCCCTCCCCTCCTCCCCCTCTCACTCCCGCGCGGCCTAGCCCAGGCTGCGCCCTGCCTCTCCCTCCCGCTCGCGCAACCGGCCCAAGTGGCCAGGCGGCCTAGCAGCCCGCAACAGCGCGCCCTCCCCTTCCCTCTCCCTGCCACGCGGGACCCACGAGACAGGGTCACCGATGGGTGGGACCCACCCATCAGTGACCCTGCTACAGGGTCGTCTCCTTCCCCACGCTGCTCGCGCAGCCCAAGCCGCAGCGCCAAGCCGCGTGGCCGCGCTCGCCTGGGCATGTAGCGGCCACAACCGTGCCCTTCCTCGCCCGCCTTGCGCCGTTGCCGCCCTACCCTGAGGGCCGCGGCCGCGTTTGACCGCGAGCAGTCGCGCCGACACCGTCACTCCCACGCCTCCCGCTGGCCGCCGCATGCCGCCGCGCCGAGCCACCTCGCCACGCCACGTGCCCCTTCTGCGCCAGCCATGCAGTGCACCGTAGCCGCCTCCTCCCGCAACGCGCGCACCCGCATAGCGCCGTCGCCGCCACTGCCCGCGAGCCACGCTCGCACTTGACCGCGCGCCCGCTCGTAGGCGTCGTCGCCGCCCGCCTCGCCTTGCCCGCTCGGTCACGCTCGCTGGTGGCCGAGCACCTATAAAAGGCGCCCTCTGTCGCCTTCTCACTCCCTCTTACACACACTCTTGCTCGCTCTCGCCACTCCTCCCTCAATGTCCGAGCTCACCACTGTTCCGAGCTTGCCACCGTTGAACACCCCTCTCCGTCGTGTTCTAGGCACATCGAGCTCGTCGACGAGCTTCACCGTGTGGTAAGGACCGCGTCCGTGCCCTCCCCTCCCTCTTTCTCCCTCTCTGTGCGTCGGAATGACTGGCCAGAGTTACTCCGGCGAGGCCGAGCCGCTCCTCCGCGCGCACCGCCGCCTCGGGCCACCCCTTGTCGCTGGCAAAGGCCCTGGTCGGGTCCGCTTCCTCGCGCGCAGCGCGCCTACGGCCTCGCACCACCGCCGTGCCCCTAGCACCACCGGTCCACGGTGGACCCGTGGACCACCCCCACCGGCACTGTCCACCGCTGGTTCATGGATCGCGACCGACAGCCGCCGCTGCTTTTACGGAAAGGCCCTTGGCTTTTCTGCAAATTCAACTCATGGTCCAGAATTTTAAATGAATTTATGTTTTATTTATTTTTAAACCCGATAATAGTTTGGTTTCATTACAGTTTTGCCACTGATTCATAAAATGAGCATATCTTCTCCGTTTTAACTTCGATTTCAGCGGTTCTCGACCCACGAGTTTCTCTCGACGCGTAGAATAGCTTGGTAGGCTTGTTTATGCTTGATCTATGTAATGGTGAATGTTTCTAATTAAGTTCATGATTTCTTTGTATGTACCGTTTGATGCGTATAGATGGGGAGCAATTTGTGGGGGAAGGAGAACCCGATCAACAAGGTCCTGAGCAGCCCGACTTCGAGGAAGGCAAGTGCTGGCACATTCCTTGAAGCATATTGTTTACCTATTTAACTTTAATTACACTTTATTTTTATGCATGTGTCTTAGTATGTTAAACCCTAAGGACTCTGACTAGCCCTTTTTATCCTTCCTTGAACCTAGGGTTTTACATGGGTAAATATAGTTGTGCTTAGCTGCTCCAACCTATAATGACACTTGATACTTACTTCATGATGGAATAATCCTAACTATTGGCTCATTGCAATGGATGGTTAATTAAAAGTTGGCTTTTAGCAACATAGGGGGAATAAGTGCATGTGGTTTTCGGTACTTATGTTCACCCTTCCTAAGGACCGGTTGAAAGGTCCTTGTTTGGTTTTGGTAATTGAGTGACAACCTTAGGTGGACTAATATGTGTTTGAGTGAGATACACATGCGATTAGTCCACAAGTACATGTGTGTGAGCAACATATGCCATGACGGTGAAGATGGCTCAAAGATATTGCAAAGCTCACACATGTGATGAAGGAACTCATTGCATATAAAACATAACATTAAGTCATGTGACTAAGGTGGAGAAGATCAAGACAAGGCTTGACTCGACGGACCAGTTGTAAGTGTGAAGGGCAAGTTGAGTGATGACTTGGCGCTAATGGACCGAAGCAACGGTGAAGTGCAAGTGAAGTCAAGATCGATGAACCAATATGGTCATGTGATGATATAGAGTGGATCATATAATTGTTGATCATATTGGTGCATATGTTGCATCAACATTGGAGGAGATGGAATGGAATGCGCAAGGCAAAGATATAACCTAGGGCATTTCATTTCACCGGTCATAGGTGTGTAGAGAAGTTGATGACCGAGTTTAGGATAGATGATCGTACTATCAAGAGGGGCAAACTTGTTTGCATATCGGTCATCTAATACCACTCGAGTGATCTAACTTTGCATCATTGCTAGGATCGAGTGGAGTGGCAAGTTGAGTGGCTAACTCCTTCAAAATGTTTGTGAAAATGCTAATACACATACACATGGTGGTGTACACTTGGTGGTGTTGGCACATTTGCAAAGGAGGAGAAGTTGGAGTTGAAATGGATCAATTAGGTGAAGAAAAGGAGGCGAGGAAGTGTCACTGTGAGTGACTGGACGCGGCCCATGGTGGGACCTGCGCATCCGGTCAGTGCTGGCACTCGATCGTGGCACGCGAGTTCATGACCGGACACTGGCGCCTAAAGGTGATCGGAGGCGACGCTGGTGCGTCTGGTCAATGCTAGCAATAAATGACGTGGAGGTGTTGGTGTTAGCACGCAGGGCCTGTGAGGATTGGACGCGGTAGTGAGTCCGATCGTCCTACACCTGACACGTCCAGTCATCCAAAAGCTGCTCGGGGACCTCTCTGGAAACGATCGAACACTGGTAGTGGTGCGTCCGGTCATTGGCTTGGTGGCATGCTGGTTCATGCGAGCGAACGCTAGTGAAGCGTGTCTGGTCTTCGTTCGCTGCGTCCGGTCATGGTTATGTTGGCGTGCAAAGCAAAGCAACCATTTGGATCACGTGGCCGAGTTTGATCTCAGTGGACTTGCAGTAGCCGATCGGCCACCGGACGTAGGGCCTGGCGCGTCTAGTCATTATGACCGGCGTGTCCGGTCGCTGCGGGTTTCATCAAGTAAAGGGGTAACAGCTATTTTAGCCCTTAGGGCTATAAATAAAAGTGTTGGCCAGCCTTTGGCTAGTAGCTAAGCACCCTTGAGCCTTGGTGGCTTGTGTAGGTGTGCTTGGGAGCCCTCTAACTTACTCTTGCTTGATATTGTTCATCCGATTGAGTGAGTGAGCGATTCTAGTGCGATTGCATTATGAGGTTGCATCGAGTGGCACTAGGTGATCATGTTGCAAGCTGGTGGTGCTTGTTACTCTTGGAGGTTGCCACCTCCTAGACGGTTTGGTGGCTTACGACTCCGTTGAAGCACGTGAGAAGATTGTGCGGTGCTCCGGAGGAGGATTTGTGAGGGGCATTGTGCTCACCCTACGGGGATCGCGAAGAGCAACTCTAGTTGAGCGTGTCATTGAGCTATCCTTACTTTCAGGGTAGGTTCTTGCGGTGTTCGACGTGCTGGCTTGGCGAGTGATGCCAATTAGCCACCGAACCACCAAGTGAGTGGTTGACACAGTGGGGACGTAGCTTGGTGGCAACCAAGTGAACCTTGGGAGAAAATCACCATGTCAACATTGTCTTCATCATTTTCTCGGTGGTTTGCATTCCATGAAACACAAGCTTGTATTACTTTCATATATGTTGTGCTTGTGTAGTTGCTCTTGTGACTAGTTTAGCTTTAGTAGCTTGCTAGTTGCCTTCTTGCTTGTGTAGCATAGAAGTAACTTCCTTGAGTGGCTAATTTGGTTTTAGTAACCTTGTTAGTCACAATGCTTAGTTTGTGTAGCTAAGTAATTTGTGCTCTATAATTTAGCTTATTATCACACCTGATTTTAAGGATAAAATGACATGTAAAATCTTATGTGTGTTCAAAGATCAGTCACACACATAAGCCGATAAATTATAAATAGTATCATCACAAGTGTTTATTACATCACGAATAATAAGACATAGTCTTCACATAAATAGTATCATCACAAGTATTTATTGACTCAAACTTTAATATTCTTAACTATGGAACTTGCGGACATGCCCACAAAATTCCAGCACTTATTACAAAATCCAACTCACACATAAACATAATAATAAATCAACTAGGCACACCAAAGTTCACACCACACCACTTGACTCAACTTGACCCGTGCTACTAATGTCTTATTACATAGAAAGGAACTCCAACACCTATGGGTGAGGTTTATGGGGAAGCTTCTCAAAATTCCTTGGCAGGCTGAGGCTCTCCCTTTGGTCATTTATCACTCGTTGGTACCTCTTAAGAGTCTCCTGCTGTGCCTTTAATTGATCTTCCAGTCGCTGAATCTTTCCTACTAACTCACAACCAAAATATACCATCACTTGAGTAGTTGGATCCGTGCCCTAAGGGTCCATCATTGCCCATTCCAATTCAGGGTGTTGGCGAGGGAGGAATTGATATTGATCCTCCTTCATATCCTCAAAACAACTGCCACGGAGACCCATGCAGGCTTCAGCGACTGCATCTTCTATGCCATCTTCCATGGTGGCACAACGAGCATATTGTGAATAGGTTGCGTCCAGTTGATATGCTTCCTTCTCTTCATCCCTAATGGAGATGCACGCCCTAGTCTTCCAATAAGTGTCCTCTAGAGGGTGCGTATGTTCTTCGCAGACATACTCCACAGCTGCATCCCAATCAGCGTAGTAGGTCTGAAGAATCCCCATAAGTCGGTGGTGCGAAACGGAGGATTCACACCCCGGCTTGTACTAGATCTTTGTAGTCCATCCCATGGCAGGGGTAGGCTGATCTTCTTGAATGGCCTCCTCATCATCATCATCAGACAATACAACTACCTCCACTTCTTTGGGTTCTTCTTCAGGCTCTTCCTGGAATGGCTCAGGCGTAGGTGTAGGTGCTGGCGAGTCAACTTCCTGCTCCTAGGGTTCCCCCTCATGGCTCCATGGACTCATACAAGCCACGAGGCGGGTAGTAGCCTCCGGTGCTGATGCGAGCGGTCTTATTGGCACGAGACATCTATAGAATTAGATTTAGTTAGGTTAGAAGCAATAATTTTCATAACAGAGTAAGACAAAAGAAGCATAAAAATTTAGCAAATAACAAGAGTGAGAAGGAAAGCATGAAATGAGTGAAGCAAAAGAGGCTAAAACGATCATTGCTAACTAGGCTTGTGTCGATGTTTGACCACCGATAGCCTACCACAGGGGTACCCGGGGCAGTATGTTCGGGCTTCAGCGTATGTGGAACTCGACGATTAACGCAAGAGACAGTCGATTTATCCTGGTTCGGACCCTCAATCGTTGATCAAGTAATAGCCCTACGTCTAGTCGGCGTTAGCCTTTGCGTTGGATTGATTGTCAAGTGTTGTGTTGTTCTGTGTGAAAAAAGTCCCGTCTCTAGGAACCCTGCCCTCCTTTATATAGTCAGGAGGTCAGAATCCTAGTCGGTTTATAATGAGAGAACCCTAGTAGGATTACAGAATAATAATACTACTAAGATTACATGGGAGGAATCCTAGTTAGACTAGATCTTTCTCCCTTTCTTGCGTGGTATCCCGTAGGTCCCACACCGACAAGCCCCCGAGCACTTCATGGTTGAACTCTGGAAGCCTCGTCTTGTTCATTCAGGTCTTGTCGAGTAGGAACAAGCGTCGTTCGAGTGCTTTCTTGAGCGAAACCATGTAGCGCTTCGTGAGATCTTCGCGTGGTGTGTATCTTTTTGAAGAAAAAAATATTCCCATTTGGGAGTAGCCCCCGAGCCTCTTGCTGTTTGGCACAAGGAGTTGGAGGGTCTTCTTTTTAATTTGCTTTGATTCTTTGTCGAAGGGCTCCTGAGCATATACCCGGGTTCTTTATTAAAAAGAGCTCGGATATAGCTATGTCCGGGTTCTTTTTGTCGTGTGGCCTTGAAGTGGTCTGTATTGAAGAAGTCTTCTGAGTGATGTGCGCTTTTTGAAGGAAAAAGTGCACTCACTGAGTGTAGCCCCCGAGCCTCTTGCTATTTGGAATAAAAAGTTGGAGGGTCTTGAATCTTATGTTGTTTGAAAAACGACTGTCTTGAGGAAGTCTTCTGTGTGATGTGCTCTTTTTGAAGGAAAAAATGCACTCACTGAGTTTAGCCCCTGAGCCTCTTGCTGGGTTCTTTTGTCCAAAAAGAACTTGGATACAGATTCTTGGCATGTTCTCTGGTAGTCTGCTGTTGTCAGATGTAGTTGTATGGTGGTTGGTGATAGTAAATGTTGTTTGTTCACAAGTTGTACAGTGTTGGTATATTCTTCCGAATATGCTCGTTCTTGAGTACTGCTCCTTCACGTCTGAGTCCTCTTTCATTGAATTCTGTCTTTTCACTGTGTCCTTTGTTAGGTTTGTTCCGTTGGTGCTCCCGGTCCATGTGCACCGCTTCTTTGGCCTATAAATATCCTCCTTGTGTGCTGTTTCGATCCATCGAGCATTCTGTTGCGTGTTCTGAAATCGTAGTCATGAATATGGTAGTTTGTGAAGTAGAGCAGCCTCTAGGCGTGTTTTGCCATTCTTGTGTATCTTGCCATAGCTGGAGGGAGTCTTGTGATAGGGATTAGAGGTAGGCTAATCCTGCAGCAGCATTGTACTTAGAAGTACGTGGCGGTAGTTGGAGGGAGTCTTGTGATGTGGGATGCGATCCTTCATCTGGCAGTTCTGGGTTGATCCTTGTCGCCTGCCCTGAGACTATCCGGTGCAGATCAATGCCATATCCAGCATCACATCGGACTTGGGTAGACAGATGCCTGTCGGCCTTCTCTGCTCCATGTTGTCCCACCGTGCTGCTGATTTCCACCTTGGATGCACTACGTCCGTCCTTTAAAGAAAATAGTGTAGCCGAGTGCGGTTTGTTCTACCGAGTAGCAATTTGGAACACGTAGTCGTTCTAGAGCCTAGCCGTGTCCAGGTTCCTCTTTGCTACTTTGCTTGTCGTAGTCTGAGTTCATTGGGTCTTGTAAGATATGTAATCTTCTATTTTTTGAAACCATTTATAATGGAAAGAATCTTGTCTTCTGAGTTGTTATTCTTTATTCTCCTGATGCCCCAGTTGTTGATGAGATTTATGAGTTCTTTCTGTAAGGACCGGGTTGTTGCACTCCTTGTGAGGTAACCCTTTTTTGCTTTATTGTTGATGAGTTCTTTTTGTAGTAATATGATAACTCCGTTGTGGTGCTGGATGGATAAGTCTGAAATCTGCCTGTTGAACTGTACCGTTGTGTGGATTTGAGCCGTCCGTCATTTTAGCTGTGTCGGTAAATGGACCATTGCGTCCTCATGCCGTGTTAAAATGGGCCTGGTGGGCCATGTTTTTACTAGTGTAAAATCCATTTAAAGGCCTTTCTCCTCCTTTTCTTTGGTACCTTGCCTTTGCCTTGAAACCCTAGCCTTCGAAACTCCGTTGTCACCATTGCCGCCGTCATCTGAGCGCTGCCGTCTGAGCCTTCTCTATTCTTAGTGCCCCATTGCCTTTGCTTGTATATGGGTAGGAAGAAGTCTGTGAGTAAGTCCCAGGCGACCTGTGTCGACAAGGAAGCATCGCTCTCCATTATTGAAAATCAAGAATTCATGGCGATGAGGGCTGCTCAGAAGATCTGGTCGGCTCCAACAACAACTGAAGATCAGCTTCGTGAGCTCGTTAGCGATGGTCTGATTCAGAGCAAGGATATTGTAGATTGGAGAGCTCCAGGCGAGCATCAGGTCCCTGCTCTAGGCCCTGGTGAGATTATTCTTTTCGTCTCCTTTATCCGTGCTGGTCTCTGCCTTCTTGCTTATGCCTTTCTTCACTGATTTCTCAACTATTTTGGGATTAGCCTGAACCATCTTGCCCCCAATGTTGTCCTCCATATTTCTGTTTTCGTTCATCTTTGTGAAACTTTCCTTGCAATTCTTCCTTCTCTTTCCCTCTTTCGTTACTTCTTTCGCCTGAAGCCCCAACCCCGCCGCGATGACACCAGTGTTCTTGGTGGCTGCGGGATTCAGTTTCGCCAGGGTCTTAAGAGCAAATTCTTTGACTATGACCTGGTTGATTCTGTGAGGGATTGGTGTGTTGACTGGTTTTATGCCGCCAACTTGATTCCTCCTCTTTCCATTCATTCTGAATCTGGTCCCTTGGCTAATGACCGATGGGAAAAGAATCCTGTGATGGCGGCTGAGCTCCAGATGATCAAGCCTTTTCTTGAGAGGATTTGCACACTGAAACAACAAGGCTTGACTAGCTTTGGGATTATTTCTAGTTTTCTTCGCCGCCGAGTTCAACCTTTGAAGGAGCGAGAACATTATGGTTTCGAGTACTCTGGGGCGGAGGACCCTTCTCGTATGGTCCCTGTCCTTGAGTTGACTGATGAGGAGGTGCTCGAGCATCTTCAGAAGATGCTGAAAGGAGTAAGCGTCGTCTCGCTTGCTGCCCTTGAGTACAGTGCTAACAACCCCCCCTGCTGTGAGTTGTTCTTTTCTTATGCGGGTACTTTTGAATGTCTTTTGTCGTATCCACTTTTTGCTTAATCTTCCTTGTCTTGTTGTTTTACTCTTTTATAGGAATTGGGGCATAATTTCGCTGATCCAATTCCCCTTGATGATTTCCCTGCAAATGTGGAGGCTAGGGGTAGTCTTGCTAGGTTGTCCTTGACCAGTAAGTTTCAGACTACCACAATATTTCCTGGTGTTTCTTCCACAAACCTTGATGTATATGTAGAGTATGTTCCTCATCCAGTTCCTTGAGCTTCTCGTACTTTTGGAAAGAGGGGGCAAGCGGATAATTCTTCTTCTGCTCTGTCTGCTGCCAAGAAGTCTCATCAATCGAGTACTCGTCCAGGTACTCCAGTTATAGCTAGCATGCTCTTAGGTGAGCATATTAATACGCTCTGTCCTTTTGTTGTTTGTTTTTATCTTTGACTGAGTACTTTTGTCCTTTTTCAGTTGGTGCTATGGTGGCCTTGGTCGAGAGTGAGGAAGAAGAGGATGATGATGCTGCCCTTGTTACTCATCGGTGAGTTCTTTTCTTGTTTTCCCATTGTTGAACCCCTCTTTTTGTTTTGACTTTGGTCTTGTTCTCTTGTAGTAAGCGGTCATCGGGTTCGAGTTCTTCTGGGGCTCCAGTACCGGCTACACCGCTCCTGTCGCAGGGTGGCGGCAATGTTTTTGCCGTTGTGGTTTCCCCTACGAGGTCTTCTTTTGGTTTTATGAAGAAGAAGATAGCTAAGTGAGTGAATTCTGGTTTTATTTCTTTGCTTCTGTTCCCCTTTTTTCTTATTCTTATCGTCGAGTTTCCTTGTCAACTTTTAGGCCTTCGTCTTCTCTGAACCCTCAGTCAACTTCTTATCAGCCCTCTAGTGTGCCCTTGTGTACTGAGTCTCATAACTCATTACGCACGGTCGTCGAGGTGGCTGTGAGGGAGACAGAGTATGCAGCCGCTGATTTGCTAACTCCTGAGGTGACTGTGGCCATGGCGGCGGGTTCATCTGAGGGATTGGCCGTGGCTTCCTAGGAGAATGCCCTGGTCGTGCCTTCTTTGCCTCGGCCGGCTTCTCCCTCTCCTCTTCTTGCTTCTGGCGGTCTGCCTTTGGCTGACGACGTGGTGCAGCAATTTGATGCCACTCATTGATTGTCGGAGCTGACTGCTGCCTGGGGAACCTTGGCGACCTTGGCGACTTCTTTCGGGGAAAAGCTCTAGGTAAGTTTTTCTGAAGTTCTTTCTTTGGATGTTCGTTTTTCTTCTATCCTTATGTCTTGTTTCTCTCTCTCTTTTTGCTCAGTCTTTTCCTCATAATCATACCAGCTTCTTTTTCTCGTCTGAAAATGAGAAAAAATTGTCTTCTGAGGTGAGTACCCTGAAGGCAGAGCTTGACCTCTGTTGGGCCAAGTTAGAGACTGAGCGTCAGATGCATCAAAAGGAGGAGAAGGCTCTCTGTGCCTGGGTAGTTGAGGTAGAAAAGCAAAGGGATGCAGCTGCCCAGGAGGCCTTAAAAAACGTGGAGGCCATGAAGAAAGAGTGCCATGGTATCGCGAGTTCTTTTTCGTTTCCCTTTGTATTCAAATTTGCCTTTCTACTGACTTGTCTTTTGTTGCTTGGTCTAGCTCTCCGAGTTGAAAAGTAGAAGCTCTTGGAGGGTATCGAGGAGATGAAGACACTCGTTCGTACTAGCCACAATAAGGCTGAGGAGGTAATTACTTGAGCTAAAGAAGAACTCACACTTGCTAAGTTGATTAGGCGTGGAGCTGATAGAGATCTTGTGCAGGCCCAAAAAACCATTGAGGACTTGACTGGCAAGTTGGCAACGGCTACTGAGAATTGGAAAGCTCTGTGGAAGTCTTTTCGATCAGTAGCTGACCTTCTCCGGACTCCAGCAGATGATGGTCATTCTTGGGCTCAGTTCATTCCCCAAGTGTCGACCCATTTCCAGGAGTTCGTGAAGAGGTGTGCCCATCTGTGTACCATGAATGTTCTTGCCCAGGTCTGGGTTCTTTCTCTAAAGTTTCCTTTGTCCAAGGTTGCCGATGAAGCCGAGAGTCAAGAGTATCTGGATGCTGTTGAGAAGTTGGAGCCTGAGGTCGATGATTTAGCCAGGAAGATTGTAGATAATCTTAACATTGATATTTCTTCTCCTGATGACAATGCTTGATGTAATTGACCTTTGTATTCCAGCTTCTGTAATAAAACACTATACTTGAAGACTGAATGAAGATTCTTTATTTTTTGTTGATGTCTTCTTTGTCTGTATTTCTTTGTCTCATAAACAACTTGGCTTAGGTGAATCATTGTCTTGACAAACTTTCTTAATCTGTCGAGTGCTTTTCTGGCTTTAGTTTGTGCCTTGTAAACAACTCGGTATATGTAGATTGATGTTTTGACAGACTTTCTTGATTTGAAGAGTGCTTGTCTGGCTTTTGTCTGTGACTTGTAAACAACTCGGTATAGATCGTTGTCTCGACAAACTTTGTGTTCTTGTTAGTACTGAAAAGACTTAGGAGATCTCAAGTATCTTCAACTTCTTTTTGGCTTAACTCAAGATATGGTCGGCGTCTGGTCCTTTCCTTGGTCACAAAGACATCCTAGGATCGTCAAGCCCCCGAGCACTTCATGGTAGAGCTCTAGAAGCCTCGCCTTGTTCCTTCAGATCTTGTCGAGTAGGTACAAGCGTCGTCCGAGTGCTTTCTTGAGCGAAACCGTGTAGCGCTTCGTGAGATCTTCTAAGTGTAGCCCCCGAGCCTCTTGCTATTTGGGACAAGGAGCTGGGGGGTCTTGTCTTGAAATTGCTCTGATCTATGCTCAGGCTTAGTTTCAGTCGTTTTGCTTTTTGGTTTGGGTGTTAGCTTATTAGTTACCCTCATCGGCGGGCTCAAGCATCTTTTTAGCTCTTTTGCTCTCGGCCGGTATGCTTAGGCGTATTTTCAGCCATTTTGCTTTTTTGTTTGGGTGTTAGCTTATTAGCTACCCTCATCGGCGGGCTCAAGCATCTTTTCAGCTCTTTTGCTCTTGGCCGGTATGCTCAGGCGTATTTTCAGCCATTTTACTTTTTTGTTCGGGTGTTAGCTTATTAGCTACCCTCATCGGCGGGCTCAAGCATCTTTTCAGCTCTTTTGCTCTCGGTCGGTATGCTCAGGCGTGTTTTCAACCATTTTGCTTTTTGGTTCGGGTGTTAGCTTGTTAGCTACCCTCATCGGCAGGCTCAAGCATCTTTTCAGCTCTTTTGCTCTTGGTCGGTATGCTCAGGCATGTTTTTAGCTATTTTGCTTTTTGGTTCGGGTGTTAGCTTGTTAGCTACCCTCATCGGCGGGCTCAAGCATCTTTTTAGCTCTTTTGCTCTCGGCTGGTATGCTCAGGCGTCTTTTTAGCCATTTTGCTTTTTTGTTCGGGTGTTAGCTTATTAGCTACCCTCATCGGCGGGCTCAAGCATCTTTTTAGCTCTTTTGCTCTCAGCCGGTATGCTCAGGCGTCTTTTCAGCCATTTTGCTTTTTGGTTGGGCTCATTGGAAACAACTCGGGGAAAGCCACAATAAGACATGTTGTTTAGAAAGAACCATCTTTATTGATCATGAACATTGATAAGTCATAATAGTACATATGTTGTCGATGAGCACCATCTTTATTGATCATGAACATTGATCTCTTGTGGTTTGTATATATATTTTCCCTTGAGTTGTTTTCATGCGTAGAATCTTCTTAGCTGCTGATGTACCATGTATTGTTGACTTCTTTTCCATCTTCGGTTATCAACTTGTATGTGCCTGGTCCGGTGACTTTTGTGACGATAAAAGGACCTTCCCATGGACTGAGTAGTTTATGGAGTCCGTCGGTTTTTTGTATTCTTCTTAGTACTAGGTCTCCAACTTGTAGTGATCGATGCTGGGTATTCTTGTTGTAGTGGCGTCTTAATCCTTGTAGGTATCTTGCTGATTGAAGGGTAGCATTTACTCTAACTTCTTCTGTACTGTTGAGTTCTAATCTTCAGGTGTGTTCTGCTTCTCCTTCATCGTATTGTTCTATCCTTGGTGACGTCCAGATCAAGTCGGTAGGTAGTACGGCTTTTGATCCATAAACTAGGAAGAAAGGTGAATATCTGGTTGCTTTGCTTATTTGAGTTTGTAGTCCCCATACGACCTTGGGTAATTCTTCAATCCATTTTGATTCATAGTCCACTAGTTCTTCATATAGTCTTGGTTTTAATCTAGCTAGTATGAGTCCATTAGCCCTTTCTACCTATTCGTTGGCCTCTGGATGTGCGACTGATGCGTAATCTATGCTAAAACTACAGTCCTGTGTCCAACTTTGGAATTCAGTGGCTGTGAAGGGAGAACTCAAATCTATGATGATTTGATTAGGCATGCCAAAGCGGTGCATAATGTCTTGGATGAACTCGACTGCTTTGGCTACGCTGTATTTTGCGAGTGGTTTGTATTCAATCCACTTGGTGAACTTGTCAATTGATATGAAGATGTACTCGAAACCGCCTTTTGCTTTCTTGAGAGGTCCTACTTGATCCAGCCCCCAGTAGGAGAAAGGCCAAGCGGGTGGGATGCAGATGAGGTTGTGAGCTGGCACATGAGCTTGTCTTGCGAACATTTGACAACCTTTGCATCTTCTGACGAGTTCTTCTACGTCTTTTAAAGCAGTTGGCCAGTAGAAACCGGTGCGGAATGCTTTGCCGACTAGTGTTCTTGAAGCGGCGTGATTTCTACAGCAACCTGAGTGTATTTCGTCTAGGATCTCTTTGCCCTCTTCAAATGAGACGCATTTTAGGAGTACTCCTGATGATGCAGCTCTTTTGTAGAGCTTGTCTCCCACTAGGACGTAATTCTTGCTTCTGCGAACAACTCTAGTAGCTTCCTCTTTTTCCGCTGGCAACTTATTCTCTTTGATGTAATCGATAAAAACCTTGGTCCATGAAGTGGTGATTACCAAAATCTGGGTGCCTTTAGCTGAGATTTTAGGGGTAATCTCACCGGGTTGTTTGATAGAGGGAGCTGATAACTCCTCTATGAATACACCAGGTGGGACCTTCGCCCTGTCTAATCCAAGCTTGGTGAGGACGTCTGCCACAATATTAGAATCGCGCAGGACATGTAGAATTTCTAATCCTTGAAAATATTTTTTGAGCTTTCGTATTTTAGCACAGTAAGCGCCCATGTTTTCTTTGGTGCAATCCCAATCTTTGTTGACTTGATTGATGACTACTGCTGAATCGCCGTATACGAGTAAACGCTTGATTCCGAGGGTAATTGCCACTCGTAGCCCGTGGATGAGGGCTTCGTATTCTGCTTCATTGTTTGTAGCTTGCCATAGTATCTGAAGGACATACTTGAGTTGTTTTCCATCTAGAGAAAAGAGGAGAGCGCCTGCACCGGCTCCACCTAGCTTGAGTGATCCATCAAAGTACATCTTCCAATGATTAAGGATGGTTTTTGACATAGGTTGTTGAATTTCTATCCACTCGACAACAAAATTAGCTAAGGCTTGAGATTTAATTGCCTTCCATGGGGTGAAATCAATATTGAGAGCACCAAGTTCAACTGCCCACTTAGATATGCACCCTGTTGCGTCTCTGTTGTGTAGGATGTCTCCGAGTGGGAAATCTGTTACCATGGTAATCTTGTGGCTTTCAAAATTGTGGCGAAGCTTGCGTGAAGTGATTAGGAGGGCGTAGAGTAGTTTTTGCACATGTGGGTACCAGATTTTTGATTTTGACAGTACTTCGCTGATGTAGTATACGAGGCGTTGTACTTTATATACACGCCCTTCTTCTTCTCTTTCTACGACAATCGCTGTGCCGATCACAGTAGAAGTTGCCGCCATGTACAACATCATGTCTTCGTATTTCTTTAGAGGTGTGAGAATGGGTGAGGAAGTTAGGTATGCCTTGAGCTTCTTGAAAGCTTCGCTGGCTTCTTCTATCCACTCGAATTTGTCTGTCTTCTTTAGTAGTTTAAAGAAAGGTAACCCTTTTTCGCTGAGTCTTGATATGAAACGATTTAGGGCCACCATGCAGCCTGTTAGCTTCTGCACATCTTTGACACTTCGAGGAGGGCCCATCTCTGTTATGGCTCAAATTTGCTTAACGCTTGCTTCGATTCCGCGATGACTGACCAAGAATCCGAGTAGTTGTCCTGAAGTAACTCTGAATACACACTTGCTTGGGTTCAATTTCCACCTCCATCTTTTTAGGTTTTCGAAGGTTTGCTTTAAGTCTTCAATTAGTGTATCTAGGTTCTTTGTCTTTACTACTATGTCATCCACGTATGCCTCTATGTTTTCGCCGATCTGATCACCAAGGCATGTTTGGATAGCTCTTTGGTAAGTGGCACCAGCATTCTTGAGTCCAAATGACATGGTTTTGTAGCAGTAGGCACCAAATGGAGTGATGAAAGATATCTTGCTCTGGTCTTGTTCCTCTAATGCGATCTGGTGATATCCTGAATAGCAATCAAGGAAGGATAATAGGGCAGATCCTGCTGTTGAATCAACTATCTGATCAATGCGTGGTAGCCTGAATGGATCTTTCGGGCAGTGTTTGTTGAGATCTGTGTAGTCGACACACATGCGCCACTCGTCCATATTCTTTTTCTGTACTAGAACTGGGTTTGCTAGCCCATCTGGATGGAGGATTTCTCTGATGAATCTGGTTGCCATTAGTTTTGTGATTTCTTTTTTAATTGCTGCCTTCTTGTCGGGTGAGAATCGTCATAGTCGTTGCTTCACAGGCTTGGAGCCCTCATTGATATCAATTCTGTGCTCAGCCAACTCTCTTGGGACACCTGGCATGTTAGTCGGCTTCCAAGCGAAGATATCTTTGTTGTCCCGAAGAAAATTGGTGAGCGCGAGTTCCTATTTTGCCGAGAGGTGAGCGCTGATGGTTGCCGTTTTGGAGGGATCACCAGTGCCCAGGTCGATTTGCTTGACGTCGGCTTCTTTTGGAGGTGCTAGGATGTTGGGTTTTTTAGCCGGTATCACTAGCTCTTCCGGGCTCATTTCTGCTGCGATAGTGGCTATTTCTTTTCTTCCATCGGTGGCCTGTGCTTTTGCTGCAATTTGGATTGCCTAAACATCGCAGTCAAAAGCGCGCTTCAAATCACTCCGAAGAGAAAGGACACCATTAGGCCCTAGCATCTTAAGCAATAGGTACGGATAATGCGGTATTGTCATGAATTTTGCTAGTGCTGGGCGCCCGAGGATTGTGTGATATGATGAATCGAAGTCCGCAACTTCAAACTTGATGAACTCTGTATGGTAGTTCGAGGGAGTCCCAAAAGTAACCGGTAGAGTGATTTGTCCAAGTGGCATTGCTGCCTTGCCGGGTACTATGCCATAAAAAGGCATGCTTGTTGGTGTAATCATCTCGGCGAGTTGTAGTCCCATCTTTCTTAGAGTTTCTAAAAAAATGATGTTGAGTCCGGCTCCCCTGTCGATTAGTACTTTCGTGACAGTCATACCGGCAATAGTTGTATCTAGAACCAGTGGGTAATGGCCTGCGTTTCCTATGCTAGTCCATTGGTCTTCTCTTAAAAATTGGATTGGATACTATGACCAATTGAGATATCTTGGTGTAGCTGGTTCTGCTGCCATGATGGTTCGTAACGCTAGCTTTTCTTGATGTTTGCTTCTGGAATCTAGAACCCTAGCAAAGATTACTACTACTGTCCCCCTAGATTTTTGGAATCCCTTGTCTTCATGGTTGTCTTCTTCATTTTTCTGATTGCCTTCTTTGGTATTCTCCTTACTATCTTTCCTTGTGTATCGATCTTTGAAGGTGTAGCAATCTCCGATGGTGTGATTTCCTTTGGGGTGCAAGATGCAATGCATGTTTTCAATGTCATCATACCTTCTGGGCTTGGAAAACTTCCTTGATTTGTCAGTCACTGCTATGGTGTTGTCTGGTCCACGTTTTCTTTCCTGATGTCTGTTGTTTCGATGATTTTGCTTGTCCGGGTTGTCTCGGTTGTTTCTATCCGGGAATCTTTCTCGTGTCTTTTCCTCGGTGGTAATCATCTTTTCCACTGTTCATCTGAATTCTTCATTGTTTCTTGGGTTTTCTTTGCAGAAGTCTTGAAATTGCCACCTAGCCATGATTCCGTGAGAGAAAGCTTCGATTACTTCTCGTTGGGTGATGTCATGTACTTGAGCTCATAGTTCGCCAAATCGTCGATAGTAATTTCTGAGACTTTCACCTCCTTTCTGCTTGAGTCCTTTTAACTCTACGTGGGTGATTGGGTGTGTAATGATACTCGTGAAATTTTTACAGAAAGCTCTTTGCAAGTCCTCCCAATTTCTGATTGATCCTGGATTCAATTTGTCAAACCATTGAAGGGGCATGGTTTCTAGGGCCATGGGAAAGAACAAGGTCTTGATGTCATCGTCTCCTCTGGCCAATTCAATCGATTGTGAGTAAATCCTAAGCCACTGCCTTGGTTTGGTCTTGCCATCATACTTGGAGTGGTTGGACGGCTTGAATTTGTGAGGCAGTCATATTGAAGCAAGTCTGTTTGCAAAATAGGGGAATCTATCGTGCGTTCTGGCTTCTGTGTATTCTGATTCAGTGCCCCCTTCTTGCCAACTGTTGTCTTGGTGAGAGTAGTTTTCCGTGGCTGTCCGAGTAGGTGCTTTGCTTCTGGCCTTTCTTGGTTGTTCGACTCGGTCGTTTTGACTATGATTTCTTCTACTTTCTCTGTTGTGACTTCCACTTGGTCCAAGTCTCTCAAAAGCGGACTTCCTTTGATTTTGATCTTCCTGCTCATGAGATGTTGACCTATCAGGTAGTCTTGAGCGGGCCCTTCCATCGTGCGTCCTTAGGACTATTGATCAGAGGAAGTCCTGGAGTTATTCTTGTTTTTCATTGGGATGTGAAGTCGTCCTAAGTTCTTCTAGTGCTTCTCGAATCTTATCATAGGGTGTAGTCACTGCTCGTCCTTCTTTGACCTCTCGCTCTGATTTTCTTCTATTGTACTCATCTAGGTCTGACTCATATTTGATCCAAGCTTCCTTGCGCTGCTTAGCATGGCGTTGACGTCCTTGTTTTAATTTGTTCTTTCTCTCTCTGGCTTGCCTCTGACTCTCAGTCTCACCATCATGCCCCTAGGTAAATGGTGATATGTTGGATTCGGATTCATCTGAAGACCTAACATTGGGCGCTTCTGGGGGGACCAATGGTGATCGAGGATGGTGAATCATGAATACTTCTCAAGCGTGAGTTGTTCTATCATCAGCGTTGGTTTCCATACTGTCAGAGTTGTTGATAACTTTAGTAGAGGCTTCAGGGTCATAGATCGAGTCTCCTTCTTGGTAAGGTAGGGCTGTTGTCGTTGTTGTGTCAACTAGGCGGGTACTGCTATCCTCAGGAACAGAACCTGGCCAGTGGATGATGCAGTCTTGAGATGTTACGGTTAGTACGAGACCTTTCTAAGCTCCTATCAGTGGTATTCCAAGCACTGGATTAAGAGGTCTTTCGAGCTGTGCCCGATAAGACGCTGCCATGTTGCCGAGACCGAACGGAAAAGGACCCATCTTCTTTAGAGTACTCTGAGTGTACTCCGAGTTGTATTCTTGATAGGTTGATGTCGTGTTCCGGAGCCCTATCGGAAAAGAACTCGATTTTCCAAAAGAACTCGGATAAGACTCCGCCTCGAAAGTAGAGCCTGAGTTTGAATTGGATGCGTGAAGTCACGAAATCTGAGTTGGATTGGACATCACGAGCTACACGAATCTTCTAGAAAGGTGATCTGTCGTTGTCGCCAAAATGAAAAAGTCCTGATGATGATCTAAATCTTCTAGGAGACGGCTTTGGAGCTTGCCATTGTCACCTGCCTCGCAGATCCATGAACCAAGGATGAAGGTTGATCTTGTCGAGAAGATCATGTTGTCGAGGTCCATCGAGCTCTCAGATGCAAAGTCACCGAAACCTCCTACCTGGCGCGTCAGCTGTCGATGTTTGACCACCGATAGCCTGCCACGGGGGTACCCGGGGCAGTATGTTCGGGCTTCAGCGTATGCGGAACTCGACGGTTAACGTAAGAGACAGTCGATTTATCCTGGTTCGGACCCTCGATCTTTGATTGAGTAATAGCCCTACGTCCAGTCGGCGTTAGCCTTTGCGTTGGATTGATTGTCAAGTGTTGTGTTGTTCTGTGTGAAAAAAGTCCTGTCTTTAGGAACCCTGCCCTCCTTTATATAGTCAGGAGGTTAGAATCCTAGTCGGTTTACAATGAGAGAATCCTAGTAGGATTACAGAATAATACTACTACTAAGATTACATGGGAGGAATCCTAGTTAGACTAGATCTTTCTCCCTTCCTTGCGCGGTATCCCGTAGGTCCCGCACCAACTGCTTGCGTCCTAGAGTCAACACGGTTTTAATACCAATCTGTCACACCTGATTTTAAGGATAAAATAGGATGCAAAATATTATGTGCGTCCATAGATCAGTCACAGACATAAGCCGACAAATTATAAATAGTATCATCACAAGTGTTTATTACATCACAAATAATAAGACATAGTCTTCATATAAATGTAGCGGAAGTATAAAGAAAAATTTCTCGCAGAAGCTCTATAAATACAGGGACGTCAACTGGTTGACCACAAGTCTAGTAATCCTTAGGAAAGTCGTTATTACCATAGCCATCTGTTGCCCATTCGGGATTTTTATCCAAATAATGAAAATAAACAAGCGTAAGTACGTGTCGTACTCAACAAGTGTAACATGGGGTTTATGAGGCTCAAAAGGCTTGACACAGGTTTAACAACATTCAACTTTTAATTGTCACAATTTTAGCATAAGAGTAGCAACAAGTTGATTCAATCCCAAAGTAAAACACATGATCAATATAAACAAGAATAATGAATAGCATAAACAGATAATTGTTAGTGATCATCTATTCCGTAAATGTTCTAAGGCCGCTCATGACCGTGAGCATGACTGATATACCAATTTTATACTCTGCAGAGGTTGTACACTTTCACTAAGAGTCATGATATGCATATGCCCGTGTTAATTACTCTCAAAACACTACCAAGGTGACCAGGCAGGGTTCACTATGAAGCCTTTCAAAGGTTCATCTAACAAGTTAGGGCCATTAGATTCACTCGGCAAACAGATATAGGAACCCCTGTCGAATGACACAATTCCATCATAGCTATATACATAAGAGTAGAGGCTGTCATATACCCAATTCGTCAAGCTATTCTTACACCAATAAAGGTAATCACTAACAAGCTAGAAAAGGTCCTCATACTGAGCTAAAGCCAGAGCCATGTAGCCCACACAGCTGTACTGTAAGTCCTGGATGATCACTTATAGATAAGTCCTTAGGGAGAGGAATCTGAAGCATTTAGAAAGTAGCTAAACACTCCAACCCCCTATTTCCAAGTTGCTAAAAATCATATTTTAATGTTTATTACATATATCATTAGTCAAGTTACAAGATCATGGTTTAATTAAGCACTAGCAAAGCTACCCAATGCATATCCCATAGGAGACGAGGTATAAGTTCAATTCTAGGGAATCCCTATCAAGGTGACACTTGCAACATGAATTTAATGTATTAAAGTTGATAGGAAACAAGGATGATCCTATGCTATACTTGTCTTGAACAAAGTGCTCCTGCTGTTCCTGCTTGTCAAAGTAGTACTCTTGATCACCCACGAATTGCTCACCGTCTATACTCGATAATCACAGCAACATACAAGCATCCAGAAGCAATCAAGCATAGCAAACAAAGGCTATAGATTAGAACAGTACACCAATAGCATAAAATCAAGATGAAAAGTTTGTAAAACGAAGCTACGTCTCGCTATGAACACATAGATGCGAAGATCACAAAAATCGGAGCTAAAACGGAGAAGTTGCGAATTAAACAAGATTTCCTTTAAAAAATAATAGACTCAATCTAACCTCAAATTTTAAAAGTTGAAAACACACTTAACAGTAGTATGAACATATAGATTATGGAATTACGAACCCAATGCAACTTGAACGGACCAAATCGGAGTTAAAACAAAGATTTTATGGCTTAAACAAGATTAGTGGCAAAACTGTAAATAGATGAAATATGATTTTAGAATTTAAATTAATAAAATTGGATTTTAAACCGAACCAGGGACTACGAGCATGAAAATGAAGAAATACAGGAGTTCTTTAGAAAAGATACAGGGGCGGCGAGTTCTATTCTAGAAAACTTCAGGGGCTCTTTTGCAAAACAGCCGGCCGAACCGGTATGGTGAGATCTGAACCATTAGATCTGATTTGGACGGCTTGGATTAAATCGGAGGGAGAGAGAGAGAGTGCTATCACCGGGGAAGGAAACCGACGGTGGCGGTGGCCATGAACGGCGACGAGAAGCTCGTCGGCGGAGCTAGATTGGGGCCTATAGACCACCATAGAGCAAAGCGAGGGCATGGGGAGAAAGAGGAGATGACGGTGAACTCACCTAGATGGAATACCAAGGCGGGGGACCGACGACGATGCGCGACTGCTACGCAGAACCAATGGTAGCGGTGAAGCTTAGGGTTGCGACTTTGCAGCGGCTCAGAGCGAGGGCGGCGGCTTCAGCACGATTGGATGGACGCGGTGGGTGTATAAGGGCGCTATTTAAGGGGAAGCCATGCATGGGGCGCACGCCAGGACATGGCGTGGCGGAAGTGGACTCGGCGACGGGAGTAGTGTCCGTGCCGGGCATGAGCTGGAAGAAGGAGACAACGTTGATCGGTGGGCCCAGCGTGTCAGCGGATGAGAGCGTGGGGTAGGGCTGTCAGCCAAACAGAGAGGGAGAGGGGAAGCGGGAGTAGGCCGGCCTGCTACTAGGCTTGGCCTAGAGAGGAGCTGGGCCGCGGCGGAGGCCTGGGCCAAAATGGCCTGCGACGAGGAAAATCGGACCGGTGGTGAGGGAAAGAGCGGAGCCGGGCCTACGGAAGCTAGGCCGAGCTAGGCTCAGGCCAAAATCAAGGGAGGAAGAGAGGGGAAAATAAAACTCCTTTCCTATTTTGTTAACATATTTTCAAATCCAATTTAAACTCAAATTCATTTCTTTTGCAAATTTCAATCAAACCAAAGCATCACAAATAAAATATGCAGCAGCATGTATGTCGACCTATATTTGATTTTATTTTGAACAAAGTTATTATTTTCCTAAATTTAAATGCTCACAAAAGGCATAATTAAATCATTTCTCCTATTTTAAAATCATGCAAATTTTAGGGTGTTACACTTGTGTAGCCTTGTTATTGAGCATTGCTAGTAAGCTTAGGTGGCTTTGTGCTTTTGCTTACTAGATTGTGTAGGAGCTCCCTCGGTTGTGTGAAGTATTAGTTGCATAGGTTTGTGTGACCTTGCAAGCTAGATTGATTAGGTGAGGTCTAGCTAGCCCGACACCTTAGTTGCTTGTTTAGGATCTTTTCTAGGTGCTTGATAACATAGGTAGAGGGGTGTAGTCCTGGCTAGACCGATAGTTTTAATTCCACACTTGTATCGGTTATTCAATGCGATAAAGTTTTAGAAAGGACTATTCACCCCCCTCTAGTCTGCCATCTCGACTCTACACCTAGTATCGGAGCTAGGTCTCTCATTTGTGGTCTTCACCGACCCAAGAGGATGGCGGATTATGGGCTAGATATTGAGTGTCCATACACTTTTGATGGCACACACTTTACACGGTGGAAAAATAGGATGACATGCAATTTTAAGTTTATTTTTCCACAAATGTGGTGGATCGTAGATGTGAGCTTTTCTCATGCGTTGGATGAAAATAATACAACTCAAGCGCAAAAGAAATGACTACATCTCGATTGTCAAGCTACTAACATTTTTTATCAATCTATGAAAGACAACATATTTGGGGAGATCATGTACATGAAGACCGCCCATGATATTTGGTTGTACCTCAACTTAATATATGGGAGTGTCTCCAGTGATGATGATAAGGCCACCAAGGAGGAGGCACATGAGTGTGTCGAGCATGATCACAATTTGGTGATTGTGGAAGATTGCTCCACCTTATGGTCAAGTGATGGTGATGATGATTCTACCTCAAGTTCACTTGACAAGATTGATGATGATGCCACAAGTGCTGCGCATGAAGATTCTACCTCAAGCACACTTGGTGGTGATATTGATGATTATGGTTCATGCTCGGGCCATGATTGTGATGCTACTACAACCTCTCCAACTTCACAACATTGCTTCAGGTCACAAGGTGACACTAAGGTATCTAATGCTAATGTGGTTGATCATGTTGATTCATATGATGAGCTTGTGAGTAGACTTGCTGGCATGACCATGTCTTTAGAAAATGAGAAAGCTAAAATAATGAAATTGGAAAATAAAAACTCATTTCTAAAGAACCCATGTGAAGAACATAAGAAATTATTTGATGTTCTTAAATCTTCACATAGTGAGCTAAAATTGACTCATGAGACACTACTTGCATCTTATGAAGAATGATTTGATCAACATGCTTCTCTTATTAAAGTATTTACAAAGAAACTTAAAAATAGTGAGAGCTTATCACATGGGTCACATGATCAATCACATATTATTGCTAACCCTTGTAATGTATGAAAGAAGCATGTATCCACCTCTTGTGATGATTTATTAGAAATGTCATGCTCTTCACATATAGATGCTTGTTCTACTTCCTTGTCTTGTGAGACTAACCTTTTGAAGGAGAACAATGACCTCAAGAATGAAGTAAAGAAATTGAGCAACAAGTTAGAGAGGTGCTACAACGCAAAAGTCACCTTTGAACATATGTTGAAGACTCAAAGAAACTTTGGTGACAAGAGTGGCCTTGGCTTCAAAAGGAAGATGACAAAGGGCGAAAGAAAAAGGGCAAAGAAGATGAAGAAGCAACTATAATTGAAGTTGTCTCACTCCATGTGCTACCAGTGTTATGAAGTGGGATACCTTGCAAATGGTTGCCCAAACATTGAGAAGCTCAAGAAGATGAAGGAAGAAGAGAGGCTCAAGCATGTCAAGTGCTTCAAGTGTCACACTTGGGGTCACCTTACCTCAATGTGCCCAACCAACCAATTGATGAAGCAACTAGAAGAGCCTCAACCAAAGCCACAAGTTGAGCAAGAGAAGACACCCCAAGGGCAAATCAAGATCAACCATGAAGATGGTGGTGACTTGATGTTGATGAAGAAGAAGACAAGAAGGGGTGGAAAGGCAAGGCATCCAATGCAAAATCAAGATGCCAAGATGATGAGCAAGAATCAAGAAGAGAAGAAAGTCTATGCTCATATCAAGTGCTTCAAGTGTGAAGGTATGGGACACTTTGTCTTGAAGTGTCCTACCAGTGTTGAGAAGAAGGCTCAAGCAACTCATGAGAGGCAAGGCAATGAGGAGCACCACATGAGTAAGGAAGAAAAGGCTCAATCAGAAAGGAAGTGCTACTCATGCCAGAAAAGGGGACACATGGCTCATTCATGCTCCCTAGGTAATAATTCTAAGCCTATTTCATTTGATGATCATGATGTGCTTAGAAAGGATGGCAATGGTATCTCATTGGATGCAATTACAAAACATCCCGCTACTCATACTAAGGTAATACCTAAGTATGTTGCTCTTAACTTGAGAGGACCCAAACTAGTTTGGGTACCATCAAAAAGTGGATGAATGTGTGTAGGTAGCATGGCATTGGAGACTTAATTCAATTGATCTCATATTGTTCATCATGTATTGAATCAAGTTATGAAGCTTAGTGATATCCTACCCCAATGCCAAGCCATGACAACTAGTGAAGTCCAAGTGCTTAACATACAAGTGTCATATTCAAGTTGTGGATGATTTGTTAGATATATTTGTCGACTTGCATATTTGAGTTGAAGCTTGCTAATTGGATGATCATGCGATAACCAAGGTATATCTCTTGTTGATCATTTCATTTGGGTGCATATGAGTTGATTGAATTGGATAAATATGCATATGTTGCTTGCTATGAGATGATTGAATGGATTAAATGCTTAGAATTCAAATTTGAGTTGGTTTGAATGGATAAGTTCATAAGATGACATTTAGTAGGTGGATTGAATGGATATATGTCTTGTAAAAGTATTCAAACAAGTTAGTTTCAAGTTTGATTCATATTTGATGAAGTATAGCTCAATAGTTGAAATCTGTCCTATAATTGAGAATCTGAGCTAGCTGTGATCTTAGCCATATTTGAGTGATCAAAACTTTCTGGATTGGCATAAAAATTTATGTACATGCTCTAGACTTATGGTATAAGATTATGTACAAATTTCATGAAAATGGGATAAGAGATGCTTCAGTTTTGGAGTGGATCTTGTCAGCTATAGTGCTGCAGTTTTCAGCATGTAGCAGTGGTGGAAGAATTAAAATCTGGTAGCAATCTAGAAGTCAAATGAAGCTCAAATTTTTACAGTTGCTAGATAACTTAGTGAATCATATCTCCACCAAGTTTCATGGTATTTGGATTTGTACTTTGGGAGATATGCATTTTTCTTTGAAGAGTACAAAATCTGCCAAAAAAGTGACAATTATTGGATTGATCTAGAGTCACTTTGATTGAAAGGTCCTCAAGTTAGAAACATGTTTATAAGTAATTGAGGCACCTAAGTTTAGTTTTGAGATAATCTAAAAAAGCATGACAAGCAAAGAGTACAAGGCCATTTGATTGTGGAGTGTACTTTGCACACATTCGGTACTCAAATTGGAAGATCAAGATCAAACTCAAGATGAAGATAAAGTTTAAGTTTAAGTGATGATTGGAGATCATTTGGTAGAAAGAAAATGACTTAAACAAGTAGAAAGAAAAGGACTTAAAGAATGAATCAAGGTTAATCGTCAAGTTAAGTCCATCACTTGGATCAATCAATTAAGTTATTTCAAGTGAGTGTCAAAAATGGTTCTTGGAGAGAGATCACTTCTCCCTAGTGTAGGGGCTTGCCGCCTATGTGTAGGTAAACCAAGTATGATGCTTGGAAGGCTAACATGGAAGTGGTGATCCGAGAAACATTTGAGATGCTTTGTTGAAGCAATCAAAAGGGTTGATCAAGGAAAGCAAGCAACACCCAAAAGAGAGCTAGTCATGGCAATTCAAGTGGTATTCCAAATAGTTCTCTCATGCAAGCATTGATCAAAAGATGAAGCAAGCTAACAACAACAAGATAGTGCACTTGGTCATAAGTGGTATTCATTTCATATGGGTGAAGAATAGAATTCAAAATGGTATCTATTGGTCTTCACCAAGCTTATAATTGTACTTCACATTGCTATTGGAGTAATAAATTGGAATCTAAGTGACTATCCTCTACTCCAACATAGCAAAGGTATCATTATAATGTGCATGATCATTTCATCCCCTACTAGTATGCGATTAGTGCATATAGTACATACTTTATAGGATCATGTATAACAAATGAAATGTTTAAATTCGTAGCCTACCACTATTGCTTGAATGATTAGTTGATCTAGTGGTTAGTATATGAATTTGTTCATGAGCTAGTGAACCCAAGTACTTAATTTAATTTGGATTGCTAACAAGTGACAAGTACAACATTGGCAAGATAACCCTTGTAAGAGGTGTGAAGAAGCTTATCATTGGTTCAAACCAGACTTGGAAGCTTAGGCAAATCAATTTAGTTCAAGTCAACTTAGAAGCTCATGTTAAGTAACAAGAGTACAAGCACAAGACAACAATGCAAATGGATATCTAGTTTGTTTGTTTCAAGTGGTATCTAGACTCATGTATTTCATCAAGAATTCACAAGTGATGTCTAGATCAACTCATAAGTGATATCCTATAAGTGGTGCTCATGAAGATAACAAAGGTTCAAGAAATAACTTTTATTGATAAATCCAACAAGTGGTGGAAAAATTAAAATTTGGTAGTAATCTAGAAGCCAAATGAAGCCCAAATTTTTACATCTGCTATATGACTTTGTGAACCACATCTCCACTAAATTTTGTGGCATTTAGGTTTGTACATTGGGAGATATGAATTTTTCTTTAAAGAGTACATAATCTATCAGAAAAGTGATATTTATTGGATTGATCAAGAGTCACTTTGATTGAAAGGTCCTCAAGTTGGAAACATGTTTATAAGTGGTTGAGGTACCTAAGTTTGGTTTTGGACAATTAAAGAGTACAAGGCCATTTGATTGTGGAGTATACTTGGCACATTTTTGGTACTCAAGTTGGAGATCAAGATCAAACTCAAGATGAAGATAAGGTTTAAGTTCTTGTGATAATTAAAAATTATTTGATAGAAATAAAAGGACTTAAACAAGTAGAAAGAAAATGACTTAAAGAAGGATTCAAGATTATTCATCAAGACAAGTCCTTTACTTGGATCAATCAACAAATTCATTTCAAGTGAGTATGAAGAATGGTTCTTGGAGAGAGGTCACTTCTCCCTAGTGTAGGGGCTTGCCGCTTATGTGTAGGTAAACCAAGTGTGGTACTTGAAAGGCTAATATGGAAGTGGTGATCCGAGGAACATTTGAGATGCTTAGTTGAAGCAATCAAAAGGGTTGATCAAGAAAAGCAAGCAACACCCAAAAGAGAGCTAGTCATAATATTTCAAGTGGTATTCTCACATTGATGCTCTCATGCAAGCAAAGATGAAATGAAGAAGCATGCAAACCACAACAAGAAAGTGCACTTGATCATAAGTGGTTCTCAATTCATATGGGTGAAGAATGGACTCTATCTATGATGATTGGTCTTCACCAAGCTATAAATTGGACTTCACATTGCTAGTGGAGTAATGAATTGGAATTTATGTGACTATCCTCTACTCCAACATAGCGAATGTATCATTGTAATATGCATGATCATTTCATCTCTTACTAGTATGCGGTTAGTGCATATAGTACATGCTTATTAGGATCATGCATGACAAAATGAAAGTTTAAAATTCATAACCTACCATTGCTTGAATGGTTGATTGATCTAGTGGTAGTGTATGAGTTTGTTCATGAGCTAGTAAACCTAAAGTACTTGATTTAATTTGGATTGCCAACAAGTGACAAGTACAACATTGGCAAGATAACCCTTGCAAGAGGTGTGAAGAAACTTGTCATTGGTTCAAACCAGACTTGAAAACTTAGGCAAATCAATTTAGTTAAAGTCAAACATAGAAGCTCATGACGATAACAAGAGTACAAGCACAAGACTTAAACAAGAGTACAATGCAAATGAATATCTACTTTGATTGTTTCAAGTGGTATTTACACTCAAGTATTTCATCAAATTCACAAGTGATGTCTAAACCAACTCACAAGTGATATCCCACAAGTGGTACTCATGATGATAGCAAATGTTCAAAAATGTTTTTTTATAGACAAATCCGACTAGTGGTTCCATGCTAGAAAATTCTTCCAAGTGGTATCACATCTCTATACGTGGTATCAATCATACAAGACGGTGGTTCCACATGTGATCCTCAACTTTAAGTGATCATCAAGTGAAGAATGCATCCCTCATACAAGAGCTCAAACTTATCAAGTGGATGACTCATGCTATGACATAGGGGGAGGTGCCCCACCAATTGGTATCAAGGTCAAAGATCCTATATGTGGTATCTCAAGAGCTATACAAGTGGTGTCATTCCAATATTTGGAAGTGTCCATAAAAAATGCAAGAGTCAAGCCTCAACCATCTACCCCAATGCAAGCCTTTACATCAATAAGAAGCACACGTTTTATGGAAAATGATGACAAAGGGGAAGATATTGTATAAAGATATGAAAGCCTTAGGAGAGATTGAGACAAAGATATCATGGGAAGTTGGATTTGGACATGGATATGGACAAAGAGGGAGAAACATTGAACAATTGAGAAGGATAAAAAATTCTTGGACAAGAGAAGCACATATAAGTAGGGGGAGCAAGCTCATGAACTTTTGATTGATTGCATTTGATATGTGCATAGTCATGTGCTTGCTTGCATTGCGTAAGTTTTTAAATTTGATATGCATGCTTGTGTGGTGTATGCTAGTTGTAGAACTTGAATGATGATTTGATAACTAGCATGCATAGGATGGTAGCTAGACTTGTATTTCTACACATGGTACTAGAACCTTGCTTATAATGTTGATCTCACGGGGTTTTTAGTATTTTTGTTGTCTAGCTACTCATGGTGCTAAGGATGATGTTAAAATGTACACTCCGATTGGTATCACACATCAAAGGTTAATTCTTTATACCTTAGCATCATTGGTAGTAATTACTCTCCCACAATTCCAATCTATGCATATGTGCGAGCTTCAAACCAAACACTCTAGCACATATGTAGGGGGAGCTAATACTACCAATTTGGGTTTGTGGTAGTTTTCCAAAATCATTTACACATGGTAAAATTGCTTGGGCAAGCAACATGAATCCATTTAATCTTAATTTCCATATCTTTGTAGAGTTGTCATCAATTACCAAAAAGGGGGAGATTGAAAGATCCTTATTTGGTTTTGGTAATTGAGTGACAACCTTAGGTGGACTAATATGTGTTTGAGTGAGATAAACAGAGGATTAGTCCACAAGTACATGTGTGTGAGCAACATATGCCATGACGGTGAAGATGGCTCAGAGATATTGCAAAGCTCACACATGGGATGAAGGAGCTCATTGCATATGAAACATGACATTAAGTCATGTGACTAAGGTGGAGAAGATCAAGACAAGGCTTGACTCAATGGACTGGTTGCAAGTGTGAAGGGCAAGTTGAGTGATGACATGGCGTCGATGGACCAAAGCAATGGTGAAGAGCAAGTGAAGTCAAGATCGATGAACCAATATGGTCATGTGATGATATAGAGTGGATCATATAATTGTTGATCATGTTGGTGCTCCGGAGGAGGATTTGTGAGGGGCATTGTGATTGCATCATGAGGTTGCATCGAGTAGCACTAGGTGATCGTGTTGCAAGCCGGTGGTGCTTGTTACTCTTGGAGGTTGCCAACTCCTAGACGGTTTGGTGGCTTGTGACTCCATTGAAGCACGCGAGAAGATTATGCGGTGCTCCGAAGGAGGATTTGTGAGGGGGGATTGTGCTCACCCCATGGGGATCGCGAAGAGCAACTCTAGTTGAGCGTGTCATTGAGCCACCCTCACTTTCGAGTTAGGTTCTTGTGGTTCCCGATGTGCGGGCTTGGTGGGTGATGCCAATTAGCCGCCGAACCACCAAGTGAGCGGTCGACACAATGGAGACGTAGCTTGGTGGTAACCAAGTGAACCTCGAGAGAAAATGACCATGTGAACATTGTCTTCATCATTTTCTTGGTGGTTTGCATTCCGCGAAACATAAGCTTGTATTACTTTCATATATATTGTGCTTGTGTAGTTGCTCTTGTGACTAGTTTAGCTTTAGTAGCTTGCTGGTTGCCTTCTTGCTTGTGTAGCATAGAAGTAGCTCTCTTGAGTGGCTAATTTGGTTTTAGTAACCTTGTTAGTCACATTGCTTAGTTTGTGTAGCTAAGTAATTTATGCTCTATAATTTGGCTTGTGTAGCCTTATTATTAAGCATTGCTAGTAAGCTTAGGTGGCTTTGTGCTTTTGCTTAGTAGATTGTGTAGGATCTCTCTCGGTTGTGTGAAGTATTAGTTGTATAGGTTTGTGTGACCTTACAATCCAGATTGGTTAGGTGAGCTTTAGCTAGCCCAGCACCTTAGATACTTGTTTAGGATCTTTTCAAGGTGCTTGATAACATAGGTAGAGGGGTGTAGTCCTGGCTAGACCGACAGTTTTAATTCCGCTCTTGTATCGGTTAGCTAGCACGATTAAGTTTTAGAAAGGACTATTCACCCCCCTCTAGTCCGCCATCTTGACCCTACACCGGTTCATGGAGCGACCACCCAGGATATACCGTACAACCCCAAGCTATTATGGCTCTGGCTTGATGTATTAGCAGACCTTCTACTAGTAGTGCGGCAGCTTACTGGGTAGGCGCAAAAGGGGGGTCTTGGTTACTAAGTATGGTAGTCCTCGCTCGTGAGGGATGCTGTGAGTGGCTACTTGGGCTCCCTATGGGAACGACTAACCATGTGCCTGACTGAAACCTAGTGGGTTGCTTCCTACTAGTAGAAACTGTGAAAAGTCTCATAGTGAAACCCTACCCGCTCACCTTGGAAGTGTTCGTGGGCCTTGCAAGCCCCGGGCAAATGGGAATCAGGACTTGGGGTGAAAGTGTACAACCTCTGTAGAGTGTAAAACTGATATATCAGCTGTGCTCACGGATACAAGCGGCCTGGACCCTCACATGATTAGAAATGGATCTCACATGTTTATAAATGGAGTTTCTAGGAATTTGCTGGGCATTGCTATGTCCTTTGATGATGAGGTGGATACTTCAGTTTTGATTTCAGGCATGGCTAGGCCGTATGATAATGGAGATGGAAATCTTTGGAATAATTTCATAAAATTTATGATGATACTCTCATTTAATTAAGGGCTTGGGATATCTCTTTAGTGACTTAGTGAATATAGGTTGTTTTAATAAAACTTTGCCAACTAAAAATGCGAACCTGCAGTAAACCTGAGTCAACTTTATCCCTGTTTTAAGCCTTGTATTTCATATTATTTTCTGCCTGGACTTGCTGAGTACGACAAGTACTCACCCTTGCTATTCCTCAAATAAATTTAAAGGCTACTTCGAAGATGAAGCTTGGGACGGGCATCCGGAGGATATTCCTGGGTGTTAGGCGCTTGTGCTATCGTCGACCTTCCTATGGAGGGCAATAATGTTTTGCCTTTTCTTTATAATAAGACACTTCGCTTGTAATCAAACTCTGATGATCTTGTAATAATAATATACTTTTTTCGTACACTATTTTTATTATCACTGATGATGCCGAGTCATAAGCATGGAAAGTGATCCTGGCACACATGTGATGTGCACCCGATTTTGGCTCTACGAAATCGGGTGTGACAGAAGTGGTATTAGAGCCATGTTGACCATAGGACACGTAACCATATAGAAATGGTCTTACCTAACTGCTTTTGCTTCTTACCAGATTCTAATCATTTTTTAGGTGGAGCTTCCCCATTTTGCCACATAACATTACCTTACACCAGTCTTAAATATGTTCATCCATCTTGACCATCTTTTGACCTTTGCCTTGTTTTATTGTCAATAGATGGCTCGCCAACTATTGACATGCCGCAGGGGCTCTGTTCGCTATCATCGCAACCGCCCAATCAAGTTTCCGCTTACGGGTGAGGCCGCTCGTTTCCACTTCCACCCCAGCCAGTGGGTGGACGATGGGGCTAGCCTTCCCATTGGGGAATCGGTGGGGAAGGTGCCTCCCCAGGCACCGCCCCAGGAGCAGCTCTTGGAACAGCCCCAAGGGGGGAGTACCAGCTACATAGGGGCTCCCTTGCCAGCATCGGGCAGGGGTCCCGGCGATGATGGGGGTGACGACCCCGATGACGACGAAAACAATGACGGTGGCAACAACCTCAGGGGCAGGGGAAATCATCCCAACACCCCTAGAGGCTGGATTGCCACCCACTATTTCTAGGACACCGGAGATGACTTCTACCACTGGAGGCTCCACGACCTCCTGCTCTACCACTACAGCTTTGGCATGTATAACATTCAATATGAGTGCATCCACTACTACCACCCCCAACATGAGCAGTATTGGAAGGCTAGTATCCACATTGGCAAGCCAAGCCCGTACCTCCGGGCTCTTCGGGTGATGTCCACACATAACGCTCTATCTCCCCGCTCCACCCAGATGGCAGCCCTCGCCGATGCTGCCCGCCAGGCGTTTTTTGCCTATCGGGACTACTTCTGGGCCACCATCAGCGAAGACGAGGACCGCCACTACCCCCGTCGATGTCGAGGGGAGATAGCGGCCCGGATGGCACCCGTCACGGGTGTGACAAGGGTCAAGGATTTGCTGGCTCAGCAAGGGGTCTTGATGGGTTTGCATGAGAAGAAGTCGAACAAGATGGAAGGTGAAGACATGGAGGAGATGCAGTTGCAAGCGGCCGCAACCATACGGCTGTTTGTCTTAGATCAGGTCATGTTCCATGTCATGAATTTAACCAAACCAAAGGAAATCTGAGACAAGTTGGCCACTCAGTACATGTCCAGGACACTGACCACCAAGTTGTATTTGACGCAAAAGTTGTATGGGCTGAAGATGCAGGAGGGGTCAGATCTTGTGGAACACTTGAACGTCTTCAATCAGTTGGTTGCTGATCTAGCACGTAGAGAGGTAAATATTGATGAAGAAGGTAAGGCAATAATTCTTTTGTGCTCTTTACAACATTCCTATGAGCATGTGGTTACTACACTGTCATATGGAAAGGAAACTATCAAGATTGAGGATATTACTACAGCATTGCTTGCTTGGGAACAGAGGAGGAAGAACAATGCAGTGGAAGCAGCTCAAGCTAAAGGTTTGCTAGTCAGTGGAGAGCCTAGAAGGGGGAAGGTGGAGGCCAAGAGCAAGAGAAAGAAGAAGGTGCAGTGTTTCAAGCGTGGAGATTGGGGACATGTCAAGGAGTGTCCAGGAAAGAAGAGGGCAAGTGCTAATGTTGCAGCATTAGTGGGTGACTTGAACAATGACAGTAATATTCTCTAGTCGGTTGAGAGGATGGTATTTGCAGCTGCACAAGTTGCAAGGGTGCAGTGTTGCAAGTGGAGTCACTGGGATGGAGTTGCATTCGTAGCAAGGTTTGCTGAGGCGACGAGTTTGAGGCCAAGTCAAACTCATCGGGCTGCTCTTCGTGAAGCGGCAAAGTTGACAACTCAAGTTCGGAGTACATGGCTGTTCGCGCATGACAAGACTTCAAGGTGGCAAAATATTCGCCAAGGTAGAGATGGTTAGAAATGTGTCGAATATTTATTTGTACTAATGGGGTTATAATGGACTTGTGTTGTAATTAGCAGTATAAGGTTAGGTGAACTAGGTGTTGGCTCTTGTAACCCGACCCCTCTATAAAAGGATGAGGGGGCTGCACTTGTAACCCACCACTTGAGAGTATCAACACAAGGTGATAGGTTCGCGGGTGGTGTTGCGATTTTGGCTGGCGCTCCCGGGGGCTGGTGTCTCGGTTTTTGGGGAGGAGCGCCCGTAAGCATGCCCCGGGGACGTAGGCTTTGGCTGAACCTCGTTATTAAACATCGAGTCTCCTGTGCAGTGTGTGTGATCTCTCGTGAGCATCTCGGCTAGGTAGATCGAAGCAATCACTTCCGTGTTAGGCGCCGCTATCACAACAGCTTGCCTGTGAAGGGCGCGCCCTCATGGAAGGAGCTCGCAGACATGAGCGCGGAAGGAAGATCGCCATTGCGGCTAGGGTGAAGCTTGTCGTCGTGGGTGTAGGCATGACAGTGCCAGAGCTCGCCGTCACTGGTGCGGGCAAGGCTAGGGTGGAGCTCACCTAACGCCTAGCGCGGCCCACCTCGCAGGACCATGGCTCGTGTTTTCAATGAATGACGACCCACGGAAGAATATGGTGGGTGAGTCCGTCCGCTTGAATTGGAGGGACAAGCTCTCCCCGCGTTTTAGAGAAATATTCCTTAGAGAGGATGACCCAGTATGGCCTACACTTGGCTCCGCCAGTGACTGCATGGAAGTCCAGAGGAGGAAAGGAGGAAAAGACGGCGCCCAACCTTGCCAAACCGGTCTGGCCGGTCTCACTAACTGGCCAGGCCGGTTGCCTGCACCGCCGGCACGCCCCTGCTGGCCTCCTGCACCAGCCCCAAAGGAACCGGCTTGGCCGGCTTGGGAACCAGCCAGGTTGGCCTACCTGCGCCCACTCTGTCCAACCGGCCAACCCTGCCAAACCAGTCTGGCCGGTCTCACTAACCGGCCAGGCCGGTTGCCCGCACCACCCGCATGCCCTTATTGGCCTCCTGCGCTAGCCCCGAAGGAACCGGCTTGGCCGGCTTGGGAACCAGCTAGGTTGACCTGCTTGTGCCCACGGCCACTCTGCCCAACCGGCCTGACCAGTTTGGGACCCTACCAAGGCGGTCCTGCTACTACCGGCTAGCCTCCTGAGCCCGTGAAAACCGGCCTAGCCGGTTTGCCTGTTCGAGTCAAGTCCAAACCAATGACTTTTGTTTTGGACGTGTTTTTGCATTAGAAACTTGGAGATTACGATTTTAAATCGTTTTCTATTTGGATAAGACATCTCCTCTATATATATCAGAGGATCACGGCCGATTAAGGGATCTAACGCTCAATACTCTTTTTTGCATCTATTACCGCTTTTTCAACCCTCTTGCTGTTCGTTGTATCTCTCTGTGAGATTTATCGACGTCCTAGATGGCCTTGCAAACCCTAGAACAACCCTAGGCGTGCTCCATCCCCGACGGCTTCTCTTGGGAGGTGTTCCCAGGCTTTTGTGGCGAAGGACGGTAAATTGGCTTAACCGATCTCTATAGTTTCGTCGATCCCAAGAGTTGCTTCCAGCGTGTGATAGGTTGATTGCAATCTAAGGCATGCTAGCCCTTGCTGTAATGATTTGCATGGGATCCAATCCAACGTCAACGAGAGGGAGCAGCCGAACAGGGAACGCCAGTCCTCCTTCCCGGTGGAGCCTTTCGTTGACACGGCCTCCATCCGAGAGAGTTGGCTCGTCTCCCTGACTCCATCCAGGCATCCACTGCTGACTTTCCTCAAGCTTGTTCCGTTCCAGCCGTCTGAGATTTATTTCATCCTTCCAACCCTCTGGCTGCTTCCACTTGAAGAACTACTAGCTAGCTGCTGTCTTCCTTCCTTGTCTGGTTCCACGAGGGAGAGGGAAGGGAACACCACGAATCCCAGCTACCATCAGATCTTTAGCTGCTGCTTTGCTCCTCCAATATAATTCGCCAAGGCATCACAAGGGGCAAACAGGCATTACAAGGTAAGTAGTTCAACATCGATTTATCTTATCTGCATCTCGAATCTCGATTGGTGGATTTCTGTTTATTTTAGCTAGCCTGTATATGTTTAGTTTACTCTGTCAGTCCCTGGGTCAAGCTCATCAAATCTGTGCACTCCGGCCACTCCCCATCTACATATTTGTCTATCAAATCTTGGACGTTAATTAGTGTGTACCACAAGCTCGATACCCCTTTGAACTCTATTTGGTAACACTAGATCCATCGCATCCCAAAACCGAGATTGCGGCTTGTCTGGATTGGGTAACTAACCAAGTGGAACATTCCCCTTTCCTGACTAACTCTCGTCAAAAAGAAAAGAAAAAGAAAAAGAAAAAAGAAAAAGAAAAAAGAAAAAGAAAAAGAAAAAGAAAAGAAAACAAGCTTGTCTGGAAGTGTGGAGTGGCATCTGTCCGGGCTACCCGCAAACCAAAATTAAACAACCTTCGTCGTCAGCGACGGAGACAGGATTTATCCATAAGGGGTGTTTGGAGGCCGAGTATTTAGACTAAAACACCTGTAAATTACAGGCTTGTTACTTTTTCCAACCCAAATCTAAATTTGTTTTTTGGATGACCAGTTAACAGTTAACACGCTAATTTTACAGGCCGTTTGGGCCAAAACCACTGGAAAATAAAAATCGTCTCCATGGCCTGGAAAAGAAAACGGCATCTATCGGGCTCGATCCCACAAGTCCCCTTCTTGCTCAACTCGCCCGTTCACTTGCTGGTGGTGGCGGTGGCGGCGGCGGCGGCCGCGAGCTAGGGATGGCGATAGCCAAGAGGTGAATCCCTCGAACGGCAGGCGAGCGAATTGATTGCGGCGGCGCTCAAATCCGCGAGCTAGCGATGGCCTCATGGGTGGCGGCAGCGTCATCCACGCGGCGTGGTTGCCAAATCCAGCGTACGCGCGCGGCTAGAGGTGGCTGAGGCGGCGAAGTCCGACGCCGGCGGTAGCGTGGACGGGAAGGCAACACAGATAGAAACTACATTGTAGCACGAATTTGTTGGAGCCTTGGAGGTGGATGATTCTCTTTGTTTGGACAGAGCTAGGATGGATTATTAGTTACCAACAATAATATGGGATGCTATTTGTTGAGAACCACTAGAGCACCCAAATAGCACTAACTGCCCTAGTACAGTTTTTTTTATAAAGATGACTGGAGATGCTCCAACAGCATAGATCAATGGCAAAATATTCGGTGCAAACCACGTCTTCAATGCAATCCGTGAAAACCCCATTAAAGCCATACTTAGGAGTTTTTAAAAAAATTGAAACTATGCATACCAATAGTGCATTGACATGCATTGTGATAAAATTTGAGATTTAAACTCGTTTTGTAAGAATTCATATGAAAATAAAAAAATTGATTTGCATATGCACTAGAGGACAAAATTTATGAAATTTGTTATTTTCATATGAATTTTTGCAAAATGAGTTTGAATCTCAAATTTTGTGACAATGCACATCTACAAATCCACTACTGGTGTGCATAGTTTCAAATTTTTTGAAAACTCCTAATTATAGTTTTGCAAAGAGTTTTCACGATTGCACCGAAGATGTGGTTTGCACTGAATATTTTGTCTAGATCAATAGGCCTTACTGTCACCAATTATTTGTAATTGACTACTCCATCGGTTCACAAAAGAATGCAATACTCGATTTTCGAGGATTCAAAAAGTTTGAACTTTGACTGGGTTTATATAAAAAAAGTAATGGCATTTTGAATACAAAATAAGTATTATTAAATTAGTTTTAGAACATATTTTTATAATAAATTTATTTGGAGACATAAATACTTGTCAAAGACTTTAAAACGGGCATACGGGCAATAAACGCACCGCACGCCTACACCGCACTCTCTCTCTCTCTCTCTCTCTCTCTCTCTCTCTCTCTCTCTCTCTCTCCGGCACCCAGCGAGCTCCTCCTCGGCGTGTTCTCTCCTCGGCGACTTCCTTCCCGTGCCCGCGCCCGCGCCCCACCTCTTCCCCACAGTTAGGGTTTCGGCGACGACAAATGCAGCTTTGGCGAGGTACGTCCTCCTCCTCCTCCGCGCCCACGCCCACGCCCACGCCACCCCCTTCTTCCCAAACTTCAACGGCCTTAGAAGGGGAGGGGTTTAGAGGAGGAATGCCGATCAGATAGTGGGGAGGCCGACGGGTGGTTTAGGGGCCCTTGCGGCGGTGGAGACGACCGGTCTAGGTCGGAGCGGGGGCGCCATGGCCATGGCCATGGCCATGGCGCCGGGGGGGAGAGGGGGAGAAGGTGGCGCCACGAGCAAGCTAGGGTTTCGCTAGAGCTCTGCGACCGTAGAGCTTTGGCGAAACCCTAGCTTGCCAGCGGCGGTGCGGTGGGACCGCGGGAGGAAGAAGAAGCACGGTAGCGAGCGGGCGGGAGGAAGAAGAGGAGCATGCAGCTATGCAGGTTAGTCGCGCCCTAAATAAATATATAATTTACTATAAATTTGGTCAAAGTTTAGTTAATTTGACTGACACGGATCTTATAGTTGCATTTTTCTGTAGATAGAGGAAATAGTATCCTCAACTATCGCCTCTGCCCCTCTTTAACGCGTCATTGTTGAATGTCTGTCGTGCCTCATCGTTGAATCTCTATCGCCTCTTAATGCGTCATACTACATGGAGTCGTTGAGCACGCATCAGCTAGGTTTGCCCTCTCCTCAGCGGCTCCAGTGCCAGTACTAGTTACTCCCCCGCCCTTAGCAAGTAGACGTGAGACTGGACGTGATTGTCCAAAGCTCAATTGGAACTTTTCTTCTTGGATTGCACTGGACTAGACTTGTTTGACCGCGGATGTAGATGTGTCTGATGGATGTCCAGACAAGATTTTTGGATCATGTATACCCTGTCGGCCAAAGTTCAAGCATGCATACATTGGACCGGTGGAGCGGGGGCCGTGGAGCTGAAGCTCAACTGGCTTTCAATAGTTAAAAAAAAAAAACTGGCTTTCAATAATGAACCTATCTCGTATCTCCCCACAATGGAGCTAGGGGCAGATGGTGGTACGTCTGCGCAAGCCAAAGTAGACTTTAATCAAGGACCCTCTTTGGAACATCGGACAGCTTAGGATATAGGGCGGCATGGTTGTCTTTTTTTCTCTCCTTTTTTTGCAGTTAAAAGTGTTTCTTTAGGTTACTTTCTATAGAGGCAACCCTTAACTTTTAAAACCAGATAAACTACCCCTTAATCATTTCAAAATGGTTTGTTGGGTGATTTTGCTGACGCTGTGGAGGACATGTTATGTTAGATGGTCTCTCCCCTTCTGTTATACTAAAAAATCCTAATTTTCTCAAACAAAGTTGGATAAATACTAATTTTATATAAAAATTATAGCCTTGTTCGGCTGGTCGTAAAAGCCAACTTATAAGTTGGCTTATAAGCCATGGTACAGTATTTTTCTCTCCCAAAAATTCAGCCATACAAATCAGCACAAGCGGCTTTACGACCAGCCAAACAGGCCCTATATAACTAGATGTGATCTATAACTTTGTAGTCGATAGCTTTTTTATTTGATATATTTAAGGTACTCCAATATTTGTTTTAAGTTATTAGATTTTAAAATTCAAAATTTTGAATTTTCAAACGATATAGGATGATAATATGGTGGTTAGTACCAAAGTTGTACTCTCTCCATCTAGTATATAAGGCGTAACCGGCTCTGGTTCAATGTCCAAGGAACATATTTAATTCTCTCTCTCAACACATATGACTACATTGATGTGCGCGCTTCTAGGGCACCTACAACAGTAATAGGCAGGTGTTAGCTCTAAGCCAATCTTCAATAGTGTTAGCTTTTAGCAATGGCTTATAGTATTATTTGACCCACATGACACTCTCACATGTTCCTAGAATATGTGTATAAGCCTAGCTCTTGATCAAGAGTTAGTTTTTCTCTCTTCTATTAAATATGATGAAAAAATGCTTAGAACTAGCTTATGAGTCACCATTGCGGGTGTCCTTATATTATGAGACTTGAATAATAAGTGGTTACGCCTTATATATTTGACGGGGGGAGTATATCTTAATGAGATCTACATTTTGTTGTTGATGACTTTTTTATATTATATAATTAAGAGGCTCAAATATTTATTTTTATGTTCTCATCTTTTGAAAACTCAGTTTTTGTTACGACTTTGGATGTTGACATGGTCTGTACCATAATTGTAGCTCTGAACACAATCTACAACTGTCGTGGACAACTTATTTATCTGAGATTGTTTAGAGTCTCAAATACCCATTTTAAGTTCTCAGATTTTGAAATTATTTTTATTTTTTTCAAATGTCTTTGGATGTTGACAAGGTCTATACTAAAGTTGTAGCTCTAAATGCTATCTACAACAGTGTAGTTGACACATCTTTATATGAGATCACTTAGAGACTCAAATAATCATTTTAATTTCTCACTTTTCAAAATACATTTTTCTAAAATTTTGAAATGCCGCGGATAGTGACATGGTCTATATAAAAGTTATAGATCTCATTTGGTTGAAAATCTTTTTATTCAAAATCGGTTGGATGCTCAAATATTTGTTTTAAGTTCTATAATTATGGAATTCGAATTTTTGAAATTTTTAGACGACTTCTGATGGAAACATGCTATATACCATATTTGTAATGCTTGAAGAGATTTAGAACTTTCTAGTTTATTTTTTTTCATTTGAGATTATTTAGGATCCCAAATATCTAATAAAAACATGACATGACAAAAAAAAAACAAAAGATATATAGGCCCACATGTGACATCATCCAAAACCACTATTGGAACCACTTGAAACTATTTTAGAGGAGTAATTTATCTGGTTTTAAAAGTTACAATGATAAGTTATCCGATATTCGAGTTCGAGGATATTTTTTAAATTTAACGACATATTCATTGGGGCAAATCAGACTTTACTCTCTAGGAGGCTGACTTCAGACTATTTCTATATGGTCGAGGATGATGATTTTTTTTTAAATAAAACAGAAGCATACCTGATGGCTATCAATGTTAATGATTACTGGTGACGAATTATTAAATATAAGTGGTGGGTATCCTATTTTAAACGTGGTTTGAGTCCAAACACAAAATATAGGGGCATGAGCATGACAAAAGAAGCTTGTGCATGACACTCAAAAAACAAATGTCAGATCGTTTAGATCTTACTAAAAAAAATGCCATGCTACCGCTACATAACCTCAGAAAGGTTTACTGATGACCTCTGCTTAACAGAGATGAGGACAAACAGAATTAAAGGAACAACGCGGAACATGCCACACAGAGTTGTCAGCAATACTTAAACACATGCCCTCAGCTGTGGTTATTCTGGTCGAGTGTAGTGAGTTTCATAGTGCTAATAAAATAAATAAAAAGATTATGTAATTAATTTTGGTTTGTGTGAATTGATTGGTGAATCCGTTCCGATCCATTGTCAGCAGCGGCTCTGCTATAAAGTAGAGAGAAGACAAGTCGATGGCTGCAGCGGAGGTCCTGACGGCCGCATGGAAAAACTGGGGTCTGCAAGCGCTGGTGCTGCTCAGCTTAACGGTGCAGGTGACACTCCACATCTTGGCAGAGTTCCGGCGGCACATTGACTCCGGCGTGCTGAGGGCCGTGGTATGGTCCGCGTACATGGCGGCCGACACGACGGCGATCTACGTGCTTGGCCACCTGTCCGTGACCAGCAGGTCGCCAGAGCACGAGCTGGTGGCGCTCTGGGCGCCGTTTCTACTGCTGCACCTCGGTGGGCAGGACAAGATCACAGCCTACGCCATCGAGGACAACCAGCTGTGGCTGCGCCACCTGCAGACGCTCGTCCTTCAGGTGGCCGGTGCCGCCTACGTCGTCTACGGGTCCTCCGTCATCGTCGGCGTGAGCCGGATCCCCTTGCTCCTCGCGTCCACCGTCACCATGTCGGCCGTTGGTGTCGTCAAGTACGGGGAGCGAGTGTGGGCGCTCAGGTGCGCCGGCACTAGCCCGACTGGGAACTACAGCAGCGACATCGGGAAGAGAAGGTTTTCTCTGGCGGTGCCGGATTCTTTCATGAGCCACTTGGATCCCGCGGAAGCCTACCTGCTACATGCTCACCTGCTGCTGGATCTCGCCAAGGACAGGTTCAAGGGTCCATTACCCCGTCTGTTTCTGTGTGGCCCCGGCAGCCAAGAATCGCAGCTGCACGGGGAGGAGGAGCTGTACAGGGTGGCCGAGATGCAGCTCTCGCTCCTGCACGACGTCTTCTACACCAAGGCCGAGGCCACGCACACTTGGTACGGCCTCTGCGTCCGCGTGCTGTCGTTTCTAGCCGCCGTTGCCGCGTTCGTGCTGTTCAACGTGCTGCTGCTGGGCGATCATCGCCGTAAGCTGGAAGCCTACAGCAGAGGAGATGTGGCCGTTACCTACGTCCTCTTCGTCGGCGCCGTCGTCCTGGAGGCTGCGTCGCTCGTGAGGGCCGTGTTCTCGAGCTGGACATGTGCTCTCCTTGTCAAGCACGGATCGGAAGGGAGCGCGGTGTGTAACTCCCTAGCCCAGGTACCCGTGTACCTCCGCCGGCTGGTGTGTGCGGCGGAGTGGAGGAGCAGGCGCAGCTGGTCGCGCTCCATGGGGCAGCTCAGCCTGGTTCAGCTGTGCGTGCGCAGCAGGGCCAGCCGATACAGCAAGGTGGCTAGATGGATGGGCGTGGAGGACTGGTGGAACACGCTGGCTTACTCCGGCCCATCCGTCCCAGTCTCGGCGTGCGTCAAGAAGCTGCTGCTCAAGAGCATGAAGGCGAGGCCATGGGGTCGGGAGCAGTTCGAGAGCATTGGACTGTACGGCCGGGAACTGGACCTGGATTGGGTTGCCGATTCCAAGTTGGAGGTGCGGATCCTCGTCTGGCATGTCGCCACCGAGCTCTACCTGTGCTGGTTCAACGACAAGGATCACCCGCCCGCCGGTGCTGCTGACCTCGTCGACGTGGCTCAGGCGCTGTCCAATTACATGCTCTTCCTGCTCGCGTCGCGTCCCCACATGCTGCCTCCTGATGCCAGCCGCAACGACTATCTCGTGGTGTGCTATGCTCTTACCAGTCACGAGAGATACAGCACAGCCGAGGATCTGCTCTCGTTGCTGCAGCGCTTTGCAGATGCGTTGTGGGCTAATAACTCCGCGCCTGAGTATAAACTGCGGTGCAAGGATACTAATCGTCGTGGATACAGGGTGTTGACGGGAGGATGCTCGCTTGCTGCGTTCCTCATCCACCACCAAGACTCCTCGCCTGTTGGTGGCACGGGCACGGGCACGGGCACGGGCACTGGCACCGGCACGCTGGAAATGATCTGCAGGGTGTGGGCGCAGATGCTGTGCAGCGTTGCGGACGAATGCAGCGCCAATTCTCATGCAAAGCAGCTCAGCAGCGGCGGTGAGATCCTTACCGTCGCTGCTCTTGTAGCCAAATACATGAGGTCAAAGAGGCTGTCCAAGCACTTCCACATTGAGTCTAAGCGTACAGACGAATGGTAAATTAAATTAGTAGTTATAGGGCGACTTCTAAAAGAGTCTACAAGTATGGCCATCCATGTACACATAAAATCCATGCCTGTTATGTTCAATCTATCTGTTATCACTAAACATACCATCCCTACCAGTCCATCAATGCTAGGTGTGCCAGAGCCGATAGTGAGCTAGTTTCATTGACGGGAAGTAAACCTTGGCCCCGTTTAGTTGCGGGCCGATTTGGCGCCGTCGGAATCATGTAACACTGTAGTGCACTGTAGCATTTTGTTTGTATTTGGTAATAATTGTCCAATCATTGACTAATTAGACTCAAAACGTTCGTCTCGCAAAGTACAACCAAACTGTGCAATTAGTTTTTGATTTCGTCAACATTTAGTACTCCATGCATATACCGTAAGTTTGATGTGATGGGGAATCTTCTTTTTGTATAGTGCCAAAGTTTGGATTTTGTGGTAACTAAACAAGGGCCTTGTATCCGAACAATCATTAGGATTCTATTGACCTGTCAGTGAAGTCCTCTCTCACTGTTGGATTAAGCTACGACCCGGCAATGATATATCACTGCTAGGGCAAGCCACAACGACCGTCCGGTAGTGATATATTAATGCTTGGTTGTGGCTTGACCCGACAACGACAAAATGATTTCACTGTCTGATTGTAGATTGATCCGACAGTGTGATACCTACCATTAGATTCACTTGTCCCTGATTACTCGATTCTTCACCACTGTTTCAAGCTTCCCATTGCTTCTGATTATTATAAATAGGCCCCTACGGTTTCTTTCATATCGATTGCTGCCTAACACCTTGGAAGCAAGGAAGAACTGAGGTGATCAAATGGCTCCAAGATTCACTATGGTTCTTCGGAGTTGAGTCAATCAATAACGTGACAAATATATCCCTTAGTGGACAGTTACAATAGTGATGTCATATTGATTTCAATATCGACGGTGTACATATTTCCGTTATGGTGAATAGCACACCGAATCTGATAACCGCTGAGGCCCCGTTTGGATCCTTGACTTGAATTTATTTTAATAATCATAATTTAGACGCATATTAATTAAGCTAATATGGTTGTATATGGATTACATTTGCATATTATTATTGGCTATACGAAAGAGATACTTATGTGTTGCATTCTACAGTAGGGGAGCGAGTTGAAGAGCGTGTTATAAGTTGCAAAGTAGAAATATAGAATGGTGATCTAGAGAATCAATTTCTATGTCTCACCCTATGAATTTGAGATAGGCTATATGTGAAGTTTGGGAAGTGGTGGAATGTCAAATTCCAAGTCAAATAGCTTAATTTATTAAGTAGATTTTAATTCCTCCAAATGAAAGAATCCAAACGGGCCTGAGAGAAATGTTGTGAAAGCTTGTTCAAAGGCACTTGAGGAAAATGTTGCTGGCGATTCAGGTGGGATGATCTCTAATCTTCAAGGATGATGCACCCTGGTTCTTGAAATCTAGGTGAATTGATTTTGTGCTTGTCCCCTTTGTCCACCCTATGAAGGTGTTGCTTGACGAATGTGGCAGTTGGAAATTTCTTGGGAGGAGGTTAACTGGACGCGGTGTGCTGGAGCCTATGATTGTTGTTGGGTTGCCTAGATTTATTGGTTTAACTGCGTAGACCGGTTATGTTAAAAGCATTATTGGTGTCAGGATGCTGGTGAGTTTTCTTGCTTCTTCTGTGTATTATATTGTTTGTGCACATGGATTTGGTAGGTGGTTTATAATAGCTATTAATTAGTGTGCATTGATTTGATTCATTTTTATTTTCTTCTGAGGGAATATAGTATATCATTTATATATTCATTTTTATTTCCTTTTGAAGTGAATATAGTAGATCACTCACCACTTGTATATTCAGAAAACCTCCTGTCCAAATACATGCTTCGATGGTCAATATGTGCTTTCCTTTTCTTCCTAAATTGATTGTTTGCATCTTTTGGCTGTACCATTTGATTCATAGGAGATGGAGAGAGCATAAAAAAGAAACCACGGGGAAACAAGGTTCAGTCGAGAGTAATCACAACAGATTGTCTCAGTTTCTTTTCGACATGTCACCTTTTCCGACTGTAACTCTAAGTTTGTGTTAAAAAAGTTGAAAATATTCTTTTTGCTGCTTGCAAAATTTGATTGTGGGACAGGGGTAGAGTTTATACGCAAAGTCTGTGTGCTCAAATGGGCCCATTAGCCTCCTCCATGGCCACACCACTGCCCCTTCTTCTCTGGCAGCTCGCTGCCTCCCTCGTCTCCATCTCCGACGGGCTTAGAAGAGAAAGGGCTCCGGGGAGGCAGGCCAGCCAGACGGTGGGGATGACAGGTGTCGGCCCCTCCATTTGATAGTCCTAGGTGCATCCGTATTTGCGCCAGGATCTCGCACAAATACTCACAAAACACAAGAATGGTACACAGATATATAATAAAAGGTTTCGAGCTTTATTGATATCTAGAAATAAGGTCTTACAACTATGGTCCAAGGGGTATAGTCTTAGGCCACATATCTAGCGGAAGACTACGACCATGATATGGCTTTATTGGTGGTCTCTAGAGCGGGATTTTTATACAGTGAAGCGGTGTCCTATTCTATAGGCAACTTGAGCACGGTCGAAACCCTAGCCTCGATGCCATACTCCTACGAACGAATCTCCTAGCGGGAACTCTAATCCTCGTGGTACGCTTCTTTCTCGAAGTCATAGTCTTCTTCTATGTCGAGATCTGTGAGTCAACAACGGGTGAGTACTTACTTACTCAGTAAGCCCTAACTATAGGGTGAAAATAGAAGTGTAGTGGTGATTATAATTAAGGGTGGGGTCCTAGCAGAGCATTACCATTCCCACTAGTACCCGGATTAGCATCGATTCCATTACCAGTTTTATTACACATAAAAAGTACAACTAATCGTAGTATCCCATCCTAGCATTTGCCCATTCTAAGGACGTGGCTATTCGAATAGATTTAAGTAAACTCTACAGAGGTGTACAAATTTTCCCACACGATAGGTGCAACCCCATCCATGATCAGTGGACGAAATAGACCTAATGAGACCTCGTACCGAAATGTACGTGACCATAGACGTCCATATAAGTCGACTACGGCTTCTCAAGGGTTGGAAACACAAAACTGGGAAGATACCAAATCCCCCCAAACATGATGATATCAAATCATCACAAAAGAAAACATGGCTCGAACACGGCCAAGAAGAACAAGGGCTCGAACGTGGCCAAAAACCAAAAGCTTAACATGAAAGATCACATAGCATCCACGCCAACCAGACCACGGAAGAAAATCTATCCCCGTGTCGGCTCCTGATATTCCGCTACCTACACCGGCTTTCTAGCAGAAATTATACTTCTATCTAATGGGGTGTGAGATCAAGCCTACCCATATAGACATGTGGCTGTACGAAATAACTCACTAGGCGAGAGGACTACGAACCGGTCCTTATGTGACCGAGGCGAGTATCTCCCACAGGAATCCTTTCCAGGCATCCCTGCCATGGTAGAATATCTCCATAGTTTACCACCACTCACCCCATGTCAGGGTTTAGTTTTAGGTTTAACAAGTTTTAAATTCCATTATTATCCCTAAATCTAGTCATTACGTGAAGCTCATAACAAGATAATCATTTATCTTAAGCATATCACATTAACCGAGCTCATATTCTGGGGTAATAATCTTATAGTCGTGTTTTAGTGTTACAGTAATTTAAAGCCACATGGTAGGGAGGGGAGCTAGGACTTTCCTTCGTCATTGTCGCCTTCCGGTACGTCTACGAAATTTAGGTCCTCGTCCTCCTGACGATTACCGTCGTCTGTCGAAATAAGACTACCGCTAACCGCAAAAGAAAAGGGCAAAAGCAAACATAGATCTATATGGTGGCACTAGGTGCAAATGATAGGGTTGGATTTTAGATGAATTTTAGAGGTGGTTGCATACGAAAAGGAGTTAGGGTATAAAAGTTATATATTTTAGAAGTTTATCCTATAGTTATTTAACTAGGTGGAATTTTATATGCATTTTATGGTGCATGAAAATATGTGCAAACTACATGATTAAATTCCCTAGTGCATCTAGTTTGTTTACAAATTTTTTAGTAATTTTTCTAAGCTAGGAAGGTGCATTTCTAACTCTCTGTGTAAATTAGCCGGGTGTACCCAGCATTTTCTAAAGTGTACCCCATGCTGTGTGTTGTGTGTGTGGATGATAGGTGGGCCACCCTGCCTACGTCAGCAGTGATGGTGGCGTTGGCGTTATGGCATTGGGCCCATATGTCAGCGAGGAAGGGAGAGAGAGAGGGAGACGGACGGAGACGGGGGGTTACCACCTGGCCCCACATGGCAGAGACAGAGAAGGGGAAGGAGGGGGAATGGCGGTGGATGGAGGTGACCGCCGCACCGTTGGAACAGGGGAGGGGAGGCTTTGCTCACCGAAGCGGCTCACACCAGCGGCGTCAGCCCTCGGCAGTGGCGGACGGAGCTCGTAGGGTCACGACACAGCCTGTGGCAGGATCTCTAACGACAGCGGGTGCTCATGGCAGTGGTGGCTCGCCGAAGGGGTCGCGGTAGCGCTGTGTGATGGACCTGGCCTTAGAGGCCCAATTCTAATCAACTAACTACGTGTATGTGCGTGCAGGTGGGTGAGGAGTGTAGTGGTGGCGGTGGTGTGCCCTAGGGTGGCCTTGCTGATGATGGCCAACAACCATGGCGATTCAGTGGAGCAGGGCAGTGCAACATAGAGACCTAGATCATCAACTAGCTACGAAAAATAGAAAAGGAGAAGCTTAGGGACTCACCGGTTACTCCAATCGACCAGGGACGCAGCGAAGAAGGAGAAGAGAGAGGGCAGCGTTGATGGTGCCGGTGAACTACCGAATTGGGGAAAATGGAAGAAAGTGGAACGGAGGAGGGGAAAGGGGAAGAGAAGGGGGGGATGAGGTGTTCCCGCCCTCGGCAGAGCGGATGGTGTAGAGGGTGAGGCGAGAGCATCGCCGGCTGGACCTATTTATAGGTCGGCTAGGCCAGTGTCCTGGCGGCAAGATATTTCTCATGGCCATGCTTATCCACCACGCGGGCGCGTTGTTGACCTTGTCAGGTCACATTGCCTTTGCTAGAGCTTGCCCATGTGCACGGTCAGGTGCCTTGGTAGCTACTCCGGTTGCTTGGCGCGGAGGCGACCATGGAGCTGGCGTTGATGAGCTCACAGTGAGGGGGAAGAGAGGAGAGGAGGAGAAAGGAGGGGCGTCGTGGGTCCTATCGTGTCGCCATGTCATCGTTGACGTTCGCTGGCACCGGGCTGGCGCTGGCGTACGGCTGCCGGCAGCGAGGTTGACTACGGAGCTAACGAGCGGGGCCTAGGCATCAGTAGGAGGAAGAGGGGAGAAGGGAAGGGTGCGGCCGAGCTAGGCTAGGCGCTGGGCCGCGGCCACTGTGGTGTTATTGGGCCGGCTCGCGCGGGAGAAGGGAAGGAAGAAGGGAAAGGGTTGGGCTGCTGCGGTGGGCCGAGAGGGAGAGAGGGGAGAGATTGAGCCCAAGTGGCTTTATCCATTTCCATTTTCTTTTTCCTAGCTCAAATATGCATATGTTCAAATGATTTTAAATTCTAATTTGAATGCATGAGTGTACAAAAATGTACCACGGTTAGTTCAACAAGTCAAGCAATCATTCACACACAAAGTTTCACACATGAATTCTTATGTTCCTATGTTAATTTATTTGTAAAAAATATTTAGGTTGGTTATATATGCTATATCTTATGCAATATTTAAAAAGTTCAATTTTTAGTGATTTTTAAACTAGGTCCATTTTTAGGGTGTTACAACAGGAGGGCGGTGTTAGGGTCCTGGCGGCGGTGGAGGCGGTCGGGCCAAGTCGGGACGGGGGTGTCGCGGCTGTGCTCGATGGAGGCGGCGAGAGTTGGGGGAGGGGAAGGAGGAGGTCGCCGCGGGCACGGTAGGGTCTAATCACCGCGTCGACGGGGCTTCAGCGAGACCCTACCGCGCCGCAACAGGGTGGTGGGCAACGGTGTGGGTGGGGTTGAGGACGAGGAGGAGGGCGGGGTCAAGGAGGAGGAGGGCAAGGATGACCGTGAGCGCGAGGATGGGCACAGGGAAGAAAAACAGTAACCCAGACCATAACAGCCCCATTTGCATGATCCTTACAATATTGAAGTCCTTTTATGCTTTCAACAATTTTACTACATCCTATCTGGTGGTAGTTACAAAGAATGAGACTTAGGTAACATTTGGTTGGTAGACAAGGTGGAGTGACATGGTTCTGCCTCTGGTTTATGGGATGGGACGTTGAGGAGTGTTGATGGTCCTTAATATCAATCATAAACTATCAACATATCCTGCATATATACTTAATTCTATCACCAAACATAGGTCCAGGGGTTTAAACTAATCAATTCCACAAGTTTGGGTGAATCTGTGTTTGCAGGAGGATTTATTTAGAAAACCATCAAGGTGGACCTAATCGTCAGATTAAATCACATTTATTTGCGATGAAACAGACTTAGGAAGACTCCAGAACACTCTACAAGATTCTCCACCGAAGATCGAGCCAAGAGGCTAATAGGGGGGCTAGCCGGCCCCACCTGTAGGTTGGCCGGCCTACTGGCCCCACCAATCAGCCCCTCATCGCTACATCGGTTCTCCACCGCCTTAAAGATCAAATCTACACTGTTGTTTTAAGTCGGTTTGATCCGATGTCTCAGAATTGATTGTTCCCCCTATATATAGCAGCCCCTACCCCCTCCCTAAAGACATCCTGAAATCCTAATTCATATCTCTCATTTAGATCAACACACACCATGAGGATTAGGTCTAGAACTTTCCAATGTAGTAGATTAGTAGCTCGGGAGTGAGGGTCGAGTTGGGCTCATGCTCAAGTTTCAGATCTAGTCTAGGAGGTTTGGTAAATCCTTGTATCTTCACTTCTACATCTTGTAAGACTTATTATTAATTTATTATATTCCTATCTACATGGCTATGCTTACTTTGAATATATATCTCGCTTAGTTAAAGGTTAACATTACTTTTGTGTACGGGTTAATAGAGCGCTTAGCCTGCTAGTTTACCGGTTGGGCTAAGTAGTCGAGCCTCGTGTAAACATGGTGCTTATACGATGCTCTACATGTGAGTGCACCCTGTTCCCTAGCCGTGTGGTAGCAGCGGGACGTGACAACCCCGTCTATCCTCTGTAGTCCACCCCATGTGAAATGGATTCTTAAATTGTAGGACCATAGTCGCGTCAGTAGAGTTATCAATTGCGGAGCTCTACCGTCTAGCAACGTCCCAAAGTACACAAGAGTAGAGCTAGTCTTAGTTATAGTTAGGTATACTTTGATCATGTAATAAGAACATTATAGGAATCTACCTCACCCATTGTTCTGCCAAGTTAACTAGTTATTTATCTTTAATGACCAATCCCCTGAGTGTTATTATACATAAATTCCTATATTACATTAACCCCTACTCTAGCTATGCAGGTATATTGATTAGTAATTACCTTTTTGTTATTCAATAATCTTTACTCCATTCTTTTCCTATGGTAAAAGTATAAATAACGATACGTGGAATACTCCTAGCAAAATGCTACAATGGTATTCTGTGCACTTACGGAATCCTTTATATTCTATTTATATTAATAAATACCAACAAGCATTTTTGGCACCGTTGCCGGGAAACAATTGGTGTAAAGATTTAGATCATTAACATACCACTAGGTTTAGTAGGATTACCCCTGTTCTGTTGAATTTTGAAATAAGACATGACAGCAGACGTCGTTTTGACCTTCTAGCAAGCTTCTACAAGAATAGAAGAAACATTGAAGGACCCCAGGGTGCCTGAACATTCAAGATACTTCAACATTGGAACCCTGCCATCTCATAGGTTTGTATAGACACACACACACACACACACACACACACACACACACACACACACACACACACACATATATATATATATATATATATATATATATATATATATATATATATATATATAATTCTAACCATGTGTAGATTGGAGAAAAGGTAGATGTCACAAGAATTTAAATCACATCTCAAGTGACAAATACAGATGTTGCACTACTCATAAATTCTATCATGTGAGTCATGGTAAGTATGATCAAGAAAGGTGAATAGTCTTGCTCATGGACTTTAAACTTAATGAGTAGTTATCTTTTAATTTTTGCATTCCATTGCATGATTACTTTGAATAATCCATGCATACACTTCTGCTTAGTCTAAGTTTTCTCATATCAAATCCACAACATGTTTAGTTCCTTGCATACATCCATGTTGCTTGCATCTTTATTAAAAAATAATAAATCACTCATAATGATCGTGCTCTTTCATCTCTATTCACTACACCACAACACCAAGATTAGCGATGGATAATCTAACGCTAAACGCGGCTACAGCGACAGACGAACTGACGCTAAAAAGTTACAGCGATAGACTTGCGCAGACGCTGTAAGTCCTGTCGCTAAAAATCTTTAGCGTCAGATGATACTTTTAGCGACAGATAGTCTGTTGCAGTGAATATTTACAGCGACAGATAGTCTGTTGCCACTCTTTAGTGACAAATAATCTGTTACCATGCATTCACCGTCAGATCATCCAACACTCCATATATTTACAGCGACAGACTGTTCAACAGAACAATTTATTATAGAAAAAAACATTTTTTAGCACATATTAAAACAATATTCAATGCTCATATAGTGTCCATATGTCACATGAAGATACACAAACACATATCACATGCAGCTCAATACATATAACATCCAATTTGTCTTGTACATCACATCCATCAAAGTCAAGCACCAAATGAATTTGTCTTGTACATCAGTATGGAACAAGATGAAATACAGTAGAAATCAACGAAACTCACTCCTCTAGCTGCAACAATCATCAGCTCAACTTTTTATTCACTCATCACTTTGTAGTCTGTCTGTAATAATAATTCACCTGTTTCCTTTCCTTTGCGTCGGCCGTAGCCCCCAGCCATGGTCCTAATCCTTACCGGTAGCTGCGGTAGGTGGGGGTGTACATGCAGCTCTCCGCATACTTGGCAAGGCCGAGCTCGTAGGCCTTGGTGGCCACCTTGGCGGCGATGCGGGCTGAGATGGCACGGATGTTGGTGAAGGGCTGGAAGATGAGGCCCTTGGCGAAGTGCTCCTCCATCACCTGCTTTGCCAGCGCCTCGGAGGCGGCTAGCAGCATGTCGTCACAGACGCGGATGGCGCCCGAAATGATGACGCCGAGGCCGAACCCGAGGAAGATGTAGGCATTGTTGGACTGGCCTGGCACCAGCGTCTTCCCGTCTAGCTCCACCGTCGGGAACGGGCTGCCGCTCGTGAACACCGCGTGGCCCTGCGTCCACGTGTAGGCCTGCTCCGCCGTGCATTTCGAGTGCGACGTCAGGTTCGACAGCGCGAAGATCACGGGCTTCTCGTTCAGGGCACCCATGGCTTCCACCATGTCCTGGGTGAAGGTGCCGCCCTTGCCTGAGGTGCCGATCAGCATCGTCGGCTTCAGCGACTGCACTGCCTCCAGCAGTGTCGCCACGGGCTCGTGCTCATGCGCCCACGGCTTCTTGAATGCCTGCAGCGAGTCTATCTACGACGCCACGATTAGGCCCTTGGAGTCCATCAGCCAGATCTTCGGGCGGCACTCCTCGATCGGAGACCCAGTCTGTTTTGACATCTCGAGAGCAATGAGCTCGGTAATGCCAGTCCCGGCCTTCAAGCAGACAACAAAAGCATGTTAATTTCACCAAGAAAAGCAGCCCGTGCGTGATCCAAAACTTTGAGAAAGAAGAGGTAAGGTAATTAACACTGCTGCAGCATATAATGTAGATCAAACCATATAATCGCAACCGACCTTGCTGACACTCACTACTACAAAAAGCATTTTTAGGGGTGGCTGGTAACCCTTTGTAGGGACGGTTTGGCCAGCCGCCCCTACCGAACCGTCTCTACAAATCATGCATTTGTAGGGGCGGTTCCCAGGCCGCCCCTACAAATCGATTTATAGGGGCGGTTGGTGATTGAGCCGCCCCTACAAATAGATTTGTAGGGGCGGCTGGTATTACGAACCGCCCCTACAAATCTATTTGTAGGGGCGGCTCAAGAACCAACCGCCCCTACAAATCTATTTGTAGGGGCGGCTGTAGTGCCAGCCGCCTCTATAATACCTGTTTGTAGAGGCGGTTCAATCTAGAACCGCCCCTACAGTACGTTTTCCCGCAAAAAAAAATTCAAATTTACAATTCAAATTCGACCAGAACTGTTTGTTTCTGCGTATTCCATCCAGCATCCGCGTTGCCGAACGCCCCGCGACCAACATTCCGAACCGCGTTCGCGTTGCCGAACGCCACGCGACCAACGTTCCGAACGCGAATACAAGCACAATAGTATTATATAAAGTACAATTACAAGTCCAATTCGTAATGATATATATATACAATCCATCATTAAATATACAAATTTCATACACATTGTTATCAACGTCCTAGAGCTAGCCTTTCAGTCTCACGAAGGTGTTGGTACTGAGGATTTGTACCTAAGTCAGACTCTCGATCATGGTAGGCGCCTCTGACGTGTACAATCTCGTCCAATATGAAGTTGCAAAGGTCGCCGACGAGCTCTAAGAGTTGGTCATCCTTGTATGGGTCTCTTTTCATTCCTTTCTCTTCTCTCCACTACAAGAAAACAAGTTTCAGTTTAGTATTTCATACCATTTATGAAGTTTTTATACTACGGGTGAAGAGGTTCAAACTTACCCTTAAGGGGTGTCTCCTGTAGGCACCGGTGTTACTCATCATAGAACATATATAGTATCCACAATGTACACTCCCAGGCCTCTGCTTGGGGCACTGTGTGTTTTGCATATGAAAATATTAGGTAATGCTTTTGACAGCCATGTAACGGAGTACTGAAGAAGTAAGTTACACTTACCGCACATAGTGTTTTTATAGCCAGCTTTTCTTTCCTCGCTGGATCATGCCTTCCGTGATGATGAGAGACATAGAACCTAAATGCCCTGTTCGAATTATTTTAGCAAATACAACTTGTTAGTATGCATAAGTGACATTACAAGTATGTATACAGACATATAAGCTAATGAGGATTGTCGATATGTATACGTCTTGAGAATCGATATGAAGTCTTTGTATGTCGCCGAGTCCTTATCTATTGAATCAAAGACCCATGCCATGCTCTTCCCGACATCGACGGCTATACAAATCCAGTGGTTGCTGCATGGATTTAATCATAGAACTAGATAAACTCTTTTACATCGAATAAAATATATCGAACATAGCTTTAAGTTATAGTTGAACTTACTCGAAGTTGTATGGTAGCCATATAGTAGAGTGTTGTTGGAGATTTTTGAAAGCCAGAGCAATGTATGCCGCAACCTTAAGGGACTCTTCCCTTAGCTTCGCACTACGGATGCGCTCTTTCTCCCGAAGAGTCTTTGCAGCTGCTAGCTCTTTGGCATCCAGTGTCCACCGTTTAGGGTAATTAAAATTTGTTTGGGCTATAGCTTGAGGGTCTACATACCCGGCTTTCACACTTAGCATTTGTTTGACAATGTGCACTTGCATTCTACAAATCACGGCGTGGGTTAGTTACAACAAAATTCAAAGATTACATTCATATCATATCGGAAGGACAAGGACTTACAGGCACCACGTGCGAATTAGATTCATCTCCATTTCTCCCAGGTGAAAGCATGTGTGCATGTCATTAAAGTCAAAGATAATTTTCCCGGCTGGGCTTCCAAATGTGCCGGTGGGAAAGCATGCTTGTATGATATCTATGCTCGTTGGGAGAACATGCAAGTACCAATCATGGAACCTTCTCATTCCAAGTGGTAGGCGCTGGATGTCCCGGTTTGGTAGGAAGGGCTTGCCTCTTTCATATTTTTTCGGGCAATCCTTTGACCATTCGATGGCATCAACATTTGGATACTGCTTTGCAATTTGGTGAAGTTTGCTACTGACGGCCTCCTCAGAACCCCGTGATGGGACTTTTTTAACTTGGTTTTCAGGCTTGAACTGATCATGGGAATACCACTTGGACACCGACGAGACGTCTTTGATCAGAACATAAACTGGCCTTATGTGGATTGGAATCTTCTTTCGGAGTTCCCATTCAGGCACGTCCTCATCTTCTTGTGCATCACCTTCTTCAGGAGGCACTCGTTGTTCATGTATCGGTTGTGCTTGTTGAGAAGACTGTGGCATCTCATGATGCACTTGCCCGGTACGAGCTAGAGAAGGTTGTGGCATCTCATCAGGCACATGCTCGATAGGAGGCGGGGAAGAATGTGGCATCTCAGGAATGTGGGGTCACGAGACGGTGAAAATATCTCCCCGGCCTCAACAACTCGCTCCAAACTTGGGAGAGGGGGAGGCGGCGAAGAAGCAGTCAATATAATGTCCCGTTTGTGCCAGAGGATGAACTGCCCCATAACGTCTCCGAGTAACACCAGCCCCTCAGGAGTTGCGTAGTCTATCCTCCACTGCATGAACTCGGGCTTCACTGTATGCACCTCGACCCTAGTGTAGTCTGGTGGTATGTTATTATTGTGGTGTAAGCCACCGGGAGGATGTGCAACACCCGTTGCCACCTCCATCACAGTGTTCTGCCGGCCACTGAGAAACACCAAGGTGCAACTAGTAGGTTCCCGTATGAGATCGACTGAGGTTGTGGCTGCAGTGGAACCTTGGCTGCTAGGAACTTTCGGAGGGCTGCCAACTAATGCCAGTTCTCCCGGTGGCGTCACTAATATACGTGGCTCCATAGACATTCCTTGCTCCTCCAGTGCCTTCGCAACTAGAGCCTTCACTTGGAGCTCAAGACTAGTCTCCCGGTCTCGGCCATGTTTCTTGTACATGTGTCTGTCCTCTTCGAATCCTTGCTTCCAAGTCATCCTTTTCCCTAGCCCCCTGGTGCGGCCTGTGTGCTCCTTGTTTCCCAAGCCAAGGCTAAGCTCGTCCCTCTCTCTGGAAGGATTGAATGAGCCCTTCTCTTTGTCTTCAGCATATTTCAGTATCCTTGATACCGCCTCTTGGGTCTCCGGCTTATCAAACTTAAGATTACTGTCGGATGGTTCTGTACTCCTCGCATATATCCAGTTCCTTGAGTGTACCTTCAACTTCGTCACATCGATATTCCCAGCAGCTGCGGCCTCTTCATCCATCTTTCTAAACTGCTCTTCCTTGGCATAGTAGCCACCGGGGCCTAGATGATGGTGGTGTTTGTTCCTCTTCGCTAGCTCGGTGTTACGAGCACTGAGCTCCAATGCCTCCGCTGAAGTCTTCTGAGCCACGAGCTCCTCCCATTGACTTGGAGTTATTTTGCCGAACTCGTTGAAGGGAGTTAACCCCTTTTGGATATACTTCGTGTTAAGCTCCGACCTCCAATGTCGCAATGACTCTCCCATCATCCTGATAGCATTTTTTTTACCAATTCGTGCTTATCCTCCGGAAATCTAAAATTGACCTTCAGCTGCCTATCCCATAGTGCATTCTTTATGTTCTCTGGTACCTCTTTCCAGTTAGGGATTGCTGGGTTCAATTTATCTCTTACTAGGGCCCCGATCGCATTACAGAATCGTCCTCTTAATTCCTTCGGCTCAAGGATCTCCCCTGCTGGCCCAACCTCCGTTATCACATAGCAAGCCTTATCTAGATATAGATTTCCTTTTCTATCCCCTCGTTTCCTCTTAGGCTTGGTAGTCGTGGTTGTGTCTTGAGTTTGTGGAGCAGAGGCATAGTGATCCGTCTCTGTGGTTGTTGCCTCTGCTCTCCTTTCCTCTACTCCGTCTTGTCCAGCGAGATGTCGCGGACGTCGATGTCGTCTTTTCTGAGTTTCAGGAGGGACCTGTATATAGGACAGGTCAAAGTGTTAGCAGAGGTAACACAGCCAAAGCTTTAGCAAAATTTACAAGCTAAGGCTTCTTCCCTACCTCCTCATTCGGGTCAAAATCCTTGTCCAAATCTTCCTCCGTTGGCCTCCTTCTTGCTTCAGGTGGGAAAGGATCCTCGGGACTTTCATATCCCTCTTCTGACTCATCATCCTCTTCTTCTTCGCCTTCAGCAGCCTCTCCTTCAGGGCCTTCCTCCTCGTCACACTCCTCCTAAGTAAGCATCACTTCTAGATCTTTTTCTACCTCGTTATCGAACTGTTCCTGAGTAAGCTGGTCCTCTAGTGCTTGCTCCTCAAGGGTTGGCTGCTCATCATGCTCGGGGCATCGAGCTGCATGGTCTATTGTCCGCGACATTATTTCGCGCTTTGTTCTAAAAGATGCAAGAAAGTGTGCTTTAGGTACGCGAGAAGGTATAAGAAATCAAAAAGGTCTATAAACCAAAGTAGTCCTATAAAACAACAATATAAAAAACGAGAAGTAGCAGTGGTAGAGGCCTCAGAAACATGTCAATCATCATCTGATCTTGAACTTGGAGCATCAAGGCATCATAACAGAGAAGAGAGGAGAAGGTAATGTAGGGGCGGCTGCTAATGATGCCAAGTTCCTCACAAGTTCTTGATCATCAGCTCATATTCCATATAATGTATGGACTTGGACAATTTCATCATCGGCAAAACAAAGGAGAGGAGAGGAGAGGGGAGATTTGGCAAAAAAAAAACAACTGTTGCTTAACAAACATAGTGCAGCAGCTGATGGAAAAATACAGGACAACAAGTCCTGGGCGAGTCCTAGGAGATTTGGCAAAAAAAGCAACAGCAGCCAACAGTTAGTAGCTAGAAGTAGCAAGTAGTAGTAGTAAGTAGAAAGTAGTAGAGTAGAGTAAGTATAGCAGTAGAGTGGTAGTAGTAGAGTAAGAGCAGCAGCCACTTAGGAGTAGCAAGTAGTAAGAGGAGTAGTAGGAGTAGTAAGAGGAGTAGTAGTAGGAGTAGTAAGAGGATTAGTAGTAGGAGTAGTAGTAGCAGTAGCAGCAGCAGCAGCCACTATACACCAGCAGTATATAAGCAAAAAAATAGAGGAGTGGTAGTAGTAGAGTAAGAGCAGCAGCCACTTAGGAGTAGCAAGTAGTAGTAGTAAGTAGAAAGTAGTAGAGTAGAGTAAGTGTAGCAGTAGAGTGGTAGTAGTAGAGTAAGAGAAGCAGCCACTTAGGAGTAGTAGTAGGAGCATCAATGAAAGAAGAGCAGCAGTAGGAGTAGCAAGTAGAGGGAGGAGTAGTAAGAGGAGGAGGAGTAGAAGGAGGAGTAGGAGTAGGAGCAGGAGGAGTACTAGTAGGAGTAGTGGTAGGAGTAGTAGTAGTTAAGTAGTAGTAGTAGCAACAGCCACTACACACCAGCATAAGCAAAAAAATAGAGAAGGAGTGGTAGTAGTAAGAGGAGGAGGAGTAGGAGGAGTAAGAGGAGTAGGAGGAGGAGGAGGAGTAGTAGTAGTAGTAGTAGTAGTAGTAGCAGCAGCAGCCACTACACACCAGCAGTATATAAGCAAAAAAAACAGAGAAGGAGTGGTAGTAGTAGAGTAAGAGCAGCAGCCACTTAGGAGTAGCAAGTAGTAGTAGTAAGTAGAAAGTAGTAGAGTAGAGTAAGTGTAACAGTAGAGTGGTAGTAGTAGAGTAAGAGAAGCAACCACTTAGGAGTAGTAGTAGGAGCATCAATGAAAGAAGAGCAGCAGTAGGAGTAGCAAGTAGAGGGAGGAGTAGTAAGAGGAGGAGGAGTAGAAGGAGGAGGAGGAGTAGGAGCAGGAGGAGTACTAGTAGGAGTAGTGGTAGGAGTAGTAGTAGTTAAGTAGTAGTAGTAGTAGCAACAGCCACTACACACCAGCATAAGCAAAAAAAAATAGAGAAGGAGTGGTAGTAGTAAGAGGAGGAGGAGTAGGAGGAGTAAGAGGAGTAGGAGGAGGAGGAGGAGGAGGAGGAGGAGTAGTAGTAGTAGTAGTAGCAGCAGCAGCAAAGATAGGATAAAATCATGAAATTTTTAGGACAACAAAGATACTTAAATTATCTACAACTTTTATATTATCTAGGTTCACATAAAAGGTCATTTAAAGCATGAAAACATTTTTCTAACCAAAACTATACCAGCAGGAATTTTTTAAGCACACAAATCAAATGTTCTTTTATGCATTTCAGTACTCTTAAAGACAGGTCATTTAAACTGATGAAGCAATAGTTTAAAGGGTGGGGGCTCAATCTTCAGGGGGAACTTAGAAAGCTTAGGAAAGAAAAAGGAAAAACATGGTTGTTGAATGGTGACCTAAACACCAAATGATCATTCAGACCATCAACTACTAGGTACCACCAGCAGAAATGAGCCAATAGCAGCGGCTAGCTCATAGTTACAAGGATAGATTCAACTTTCATTGAACAACAGACATTTTAAGATAGTGGATAGCTGCAGTTTAGGTAACTAAAAATGTTGGCATGCAACATCCCAAGCAATAAAACAATCAATGTTGCCATAACAGCGATAAGCAGTTCTTTGAAAAAAAAAACAGTTCCTAGCTAGATGTCAGTAGCAAATGTCCTAATAATATCATGGTTTAGTTTTGTGTATTGCGGAAGAGAAACCTTTAATAGATACATATCTAGCATACACAGCGGCAAAAATTTCTAGCACAACAATAACCATGATGTACAGCATAAAGAGTTAACAACTGGCACAAAATGGAGGAAATGCTCAACAGATGTATGGCAACCTCAAGAACAAGCCAGCCTACTTCAGAATGACATCTAGCAGGCAAAATTACTAAGAACAGATCATGCAAGATCAAACAGCTTCATGGTTTTCACGAATATAAAAGTAAGTTGGACAGAGAGAGAGCGCTAGAGGAGTTTATTGGGAGTGATGCTTTTTTTATTCTCTATTTCATGTTGGGAAAAAAGGTTGACTATTTCGACAGTTATTGGGATGCCTTTACAGTTACTACTAGTAGTATTTAGCTTGGGGAACAGTCAATAGCTTTTTTAATTGGGTAGTTCATTCTGAGCTATGAGCTCCACTAGTGCTACTTTTAGCTGCTAAGCCACTAATAATTAGAAGCTTGGATCCAAATGGCCTCTTAATGTAACATTAAGTAACAATGAATGAAACTTTACAATAAGAATAGTTTTCAAATACTTTTGACATTTTGCAACAAGAAAAAAATATTTATATAAGCAGAGGAAGCATTTTGAAATTAAGGAATCAGATGTACAAAATTTAGTAACATGAAAGCATGATTTCAACACTAAGGGTTTTTTACTTGTGATTTGGTTCAAATACGTACTCCCTATTAATAACATTCTTCAGACAAGTCATTGGCCTTGTAATTACATTCTTCAGATAGGTCATCATGCACTTATTGAACAAATAATTTTGATGCGACAGCAATAACTCTAGAGAGAGAAAAGATTTATATAAGCACAAAGAGCATGTTGAATAAATTAAGGAATCAGATGTCCTAAATTTAGTGATATGTGACACTTTTTAAGCGTGATTTCAGGATTAAGGTTTTTTTCCCCTAGTGATTCCACACTGACAGATGCAGAATGAGACAAATGATGACTACATAATAAAGATTTAGGGATAGAGTTAGAGATTAATAATTATTTAAGGCTAAGTAACCATGGTCTAATGAAAAATTAGGCTCACTGGGGGCTATAGCTTCGGCAGCCCCCCTTGGATCTGCCCCTGATTCCACATAACTTTGGTTCAAATCCTATATAAAATTACCGGAACATGATGAGGTAGCAAGAAGCAATCGTACCCGGTGCCCCGATGCGTGCTTTTCAATCTCGATCGGCGCGTGGAGGCGGGCGCCGGAGCCGGCGTCATCGGCGTGCGGGGGCCGGGCACGGGGCGCCGAGAGCCTGCGTCGTCGGCGTGCGGGGGCAGGACGTCGGGGGCCGGGCGCGGGGCGCCGAGAGCCTGCGTCGTCGGCGTGCGGGGGCAGGACGTCGGGGGCCGGGCGTGGGGCGCCGGGAGCCTGCGTCGTCGGCGCGCGGGGGCGGGCGCCAGGGGCTGGGGGCGGGACACCGAGCGCCGAGGGCTGGTGTGGGCGGGCGCGGGACCGGCGGCGGGGCCGGCAGCGTGGGCAGCGGTGGAAACCCTAGGCAGCCTGACGACGTCGGAGGAAGAAGACCGCCCAGACGATGACTCCCGTGCGCTACCCTCCAATTTATACTAGGTATCATTTGTAGGGGCGGTTCCTGATTCAGCCGCCCCTACAAATACATTTTTAGGGGCGGTTCCTGATCCAACCGCCCCTACAAATATTTTTTTTTAAATTATAAATTCTATATTTTTTATATCATAAAAACACAATTATAAATTCTACATTTTGTCCAAACTTTCTCAAATGAAAAAATGGACTATGTAAGGATTGTAGAACTTGATGAGATGAACAACCTTGTTATTCAGAGTTTTTTCATCTAAGGTCATTTAGTGTCTCATTTGAGCAAGTTTGACTAAGTCAAATTTGGTCAAATGAAAAAACAACACTTTGACTCTAGTATTATGAACTCCAAATAACTTCAAATTGAAAAGTTTTGAATACCAAGTTTGATCATCTCAGCAAGATCTACAATTGTTGTTTTGGTCAACTTTCCATTTGAGAAAGTTTGGACGGTTCAAATTTGTGATTTTTAAATTTCGACGCCTACAAACTAGTTTTCAGAACCCTAGGTTATCTCAAATTGAAAAGTTTTGAATACCAAGTTTGTTCATCTCATCAATATATACAATCCTTATATAGTCCATTTTTTCATTTGAGAAAGTTTGAATAAAATGTAGATCAAATTTCACAAGTGTGTGACATAGTTTCAGACAGTCTATATGAGATTCAAGAATTTGTGACTAGTGTTTGATAAAACTTTCTCAAATGGGAAAATAAGCTATGTAAGGATTGTAGATCTTGATGAGATGAACAACCTTGTTATTCAGAGTTTTTTCATCTGAGGTCATTTAGTGTCTCATTTGAGCAAGTTTGACCAAGTCAAATTTGGTCAAATGAAAAAACAACACTTTGACTCTAGTATTATGAACTCTAAATAACTTCAAATTGAAAAGTTTTGAATACCAAGTTTGATCATCTCAGCAAGATCTACAATTGTTGTTTTGGTCAACTTTCCATTTGAGAAAGTTTGGACGGTTCAAATTTGTGATTTTTAAATTTCGACGCCTACAAACTAGTTTTCGGAACCCTAGGTTATCTCAAATTGAAAAGTTTTGAATACCAAGTTTGTTCATCTCATCAAGATATACAATCCTTATATAGTCGTTGCTTGTGCTGTTTCATGACCCAATCATCCGAACGGCCATTTCTCTCTGCCATAATGATAGCCAAGTGTTCATCAATATACGGTTGCATCAATTGTGTACTCTGCAAGACACTGTAATGCGCCCGACTCACCTCTTTGTAATCATGGTCGATGAACACTTTTCTACCACTGGTGCCCTTCCCAGCCAGCCTACCCTTGTGACGAGAATCGGGTTTACCAATCCCTTTCTGTACTTTTAGGTACTCTTGACAGCACTCGACGACTTCTTCAGTAATGTAACCCTCTATCATGTAGCCCTCTAGGTATGCTCGATTATGCACGTATCGACTTAAAACCGACATGAACCGCTCATAGGACCACATTTCATGCAAGTAGCAAAGGCCAAGCGCCTGTATCTAATGAACCATGTGAATCATGAGATGTGGCATTATATCAAAAAAAGTAGGAGGTAAACACATCTCCAGTTGGTTTTGTGTCTTCACCACAAATTCATGTAGGTCACTCAGCTCTTCCTTGCCAATTGTCTTCTATGAGATCTTCAAAAAGAAGTAGCACATGCGGGTGATGGCCATTTTCAAGAACTCTGGCTTTATAGCCCTGATTGCAATAGGTAGAAACACTGTCAGCATCACATGGCAATCGTGAGCCTTGCAGTGTGTTATTGACAAGTCCTTCATCGACACTAGCTTCTTCACATTTGCTGAAAACCCAGTCGGGACTTTGATCCCCCTCAGGAAAGTGCATATAGCTCTCTTCTCGTCTGGTGTTAGGTTGAAGCACGCCGCGGGCAGAGTGTATTTTCCATTAGCCTCAGGTACCGGGTGAAGCTGTGGCATCATGTTTAGCTGCACCATGTCTTTCCGTGCTTTCAGACCATCCTTTGACTTGCCTGTGTCCATCAAGGTAGCAATGAGACTCTCAAAGACATTCTTTTGTACGTGCATAGCATCAATGGCATGGGGGACCTCCAAGTCTGGCCAATAAGGCAGATACTGAAAGAAGATCGATTGTTTCTTGAAAGGTACGCCTTCGATAGGAGGTGTGCTTCTATCTCTGTTCGTCCCATCTGGATTCTTCTTTCCATAGACGACGCGTATATTTTTCACCATTCTGTACACATGTTCTCCGTTATGACGTCTCTCCGGAGGGGGTTCAATCTCCAGGGCGTTGTCATAAAATCTAAAGAACAATTTGCTGCGGTACTTGTGACTTGTCTTTAAGAAGTGTCGGTTCCTTAGGTAAACTATCTTCTTGGATGCATCCAGGTACACCCATGTAGTACCATCCAAGCAAACCAAGCATCCCGTCTTCCCTTTGATCTGTCCAGATAAAGCAAACAACGTGGGGTAATCATTGGTAGTAACAAATATTATTGCTCTACATATGAAGTCCTCCTTTCGGAACGCATCGTACATCTGCTCCCCATGCCTCCATAGTCTCTCCATTTCTTGCATCAAGGGCTCGAGGAACACGTCTATATCAATACCTGGTTGTTTAGGGCCAGAAATAAGAATAGTAAGGAGAAGGTACTTTCTCTTCTGACACAACCATGTTGGGATGTTGTACATGGTCAAGATCACTGGCCATGTGCTGTGGTTGCTCATCCTCTCATTGAAGGGATTCATTCCATCGGTGCTCAGGCCAAACCGTACATTCCTTGGGTCATCGCTGAATTCTTTGTGCTTCTCATCAAACCTTTGCCACTGACTACAATCAGCCGGGTGTGCAATCTTATCATCATCCACCTTGCGCTCATCATCCCACCATGTCATGAGTGCGGCTTCTTTAGGGTTTAGGAACATACATCTCAAGCGGTCGGTCACTGGCAGGTACCACATTATCAGGGCAGGAATTCTTCTCTGCTTTGCATCGTTGCCTAATGGAGTGTCCTCTGGGGGATGAGATTCTTGTACCACCTTTTTTGTACCCTTCTTATTCCTCTTTTTCCCCGTGGATGGTTCGTCCCCACCGTAAAGGTCATTGTTCTTGTACCGGCTGGCCCCACACCGGGGACATTTATCTAATGACTTGAACGTTTCACCACGAAAAAGTATACAGTGGTTGGGGCATGCATGTATTTTTTCAACCCCCATTGTCAATGGACTTATGATCTTCTTTGCTTGGTATGTGTTGGCGGGAACTGAGTTTGGTTGTGGCAGCACCCATGACAGGAGATGCAATAGATCATTGAAACTACAGTCTGACCAGCCGTACTTAGCCTTCAGGATGAGCAGCTCAAGCACGAAACGTAGCAATGTCCAATGTGTCGGACAACCCTTTTCAACACCATACACAGTCTCCTTCGATGCTTTTGTCACTCTTTCCAAATTTTCTAGACCTTTCGGGCTATTTAGTAAAATCTCTGGTCCAAGGGTTCGAATCATGTCATCTAAATCATCTTCAACTCCGACACGTGCTCCACCATCATTATTGGCACCACCTTCGTCGTTACCATCCCAACCACCAGCATCACCACCTTGTTCATTGCCAAACTCGAAATCCATTTGTGCATCAAGCTCGGCTGAATATTGGGACAGGGATTCTATGGTTTCATCGTCGTATTCCTCCTCATCCTCGTCGTTAACAATAACCGTTTCACCATGATGAATCCACACCGTGTAGTCCTCAACAAATCCTCGTATAATCAAATGTGATCTGATGATAGTCACATCTGTCCATGCCATACGGTTCTTGCAATCTTTACAGGAGCAAATAATTGTATCCTTATTCTCTTTCAATGTTGTTGCATGCTTCATTGCGGCTTCAATAAATTTATCCACCTCTTCACGGAAACCTGTCTTGAACCTTAACGAACCATACATCCAAGAGTTCCTGTACTCCATCTTTTACAACAACAACAAAATAAACATTAAAGGACTACTTATTCAGATATATATAAAAATTAATCAAAGTAATAATTATTTGAGAATAATTGTATATACCTCAGATATATATGAATATAAATCTAATATAATTACATGAAGCATACAAACACACCATGGTAGAGGAAAATTAATTAATGGCCCATTTATCCATAAATAATTAAAATACATATTTATTGATTACAATAAACAATTTCAAAGACAACAATTAGCAATAATTATACTTTACACAATATCTTTCGTATAAACCCTAGTCCAATTTTATCAAACATAAATTTACAAAAACGAAATTAATAAAAAAACCAAACTCTAGATCTAGATCACATGCACATGAAACATCCATAAAACTAACTAATGGTTCACTAAAATCAAGAAACATGGACCAAATAAGGGTATGATCTTGTTCCCCTCCCTAATTTACCCTAGTACATTTAAAAGTTAGGTCTAATTTGCTCATAAATAGCTTAAGCACCATAGAAGAGAGAGAAAAACAAAACTCTAATTATTCACTAATCAACCATTAAAACTTCAAAAAAAGTGTGGAATAGCATTTTCTTACCTTCTACAACCTCTCCACCAAAGGATTTGAGACCAAAACCTTCCCCCTTAGTAGAGCAATTTTTGGGAGGTGCCCAAGCCCTCCCCAACTTTTTTTCACGGGTTGGAGTGAATGACCCGAGGAGGAAGAAGGTGCTGCTTCACTTTTATATATGGGTCATTTGTAGGGGCGGCTGGTGATTGAGCCGCCCCTACAAATAGAAGCTATAAATACGGGCCATTTTTAGGGGTGGCTCAATCACCAGCCGCCCCTACAAATACCATTTCTAGAGGCGGCTGGTGATTGAGCCGCCCCTAAAAATCATACTCCATTTGTAGGGGCAGCTCGTATCACCAGCCGCCCCTGCTGTTCCATTTGTAGGGGCGGCTGGTGTCTGGGCACCCGAGCACGTCACTGTAGGGGCGGCTCAATCTTCAGCCGCCTATACAAAAAAAATTAAACCGTTGCTACAAATCGTTTTCTACGTAGTGACTGAGGAATAGGTACGTGTGGTCTGCAAGCATCCCGCCAACCACCTTGAGCGCTGCCAGGAGGCCTGCCAGGACCACGGAGGCTGTTCCCTGCAACAATTACACCCGCATCGTTTTTGTTCATTCATCGGCACAGTATAGAAAGAAAAGGACGAGTACAAAACAGGCAGCACCCCCTATTTCTGAACTTGGCATCCATGGACCAATGGACCATGGTGCTGCTGTCAACACACAGAGCTGCATAAGTTACCTGGATATCGTCGTTGAAGATGAGATGGCTCTCCCTGTACTTCTCCAGTAGGTCAAAAGCGTTGTGGTTCGCGAAGTCTTCGAACTGCACGTCACAGGTCAACAAGAACATCGCATTTTAGATTCAGGAGTCGGCTGGCACACAGAGAAAGGCCGGCGGCAAAAAGGCAAAAACCAACAACAGCAAGTATGGTAGTGTCTGTGACTGGTCCACTGCGACCGATGACTGAGACTGACCTGGGTGAGGACCTTCTCGCCGTAGTTTTGCTTGACGGCGGTCATGAACTCTTCGAGAAGTTCAGGGTACTCCTTTATGAACCATCAATACAGAAAACACGTCTCAATCCAAATTCCAGACAAGAGATCGATTACAACAAATTCACCAAGTGCAGCTGCAGGTGGTGAACAGAACAGCCCTGTAGATCAGATCAGTGGCTGACCTCGTCGGTGGCATGTTTCTAGCGGAGGCCGATGTAGAACTCGTCGTTGAGCAAGGTCTCGTTGTTGGTGCCGACATCGATCGTGATCGGCAGGCACTGCAGCAGAGTAATCATTTTCCATCTTCAGAGAAGAGGAAAAAAGAACACTGCAAATCGATTCCAATTCTTTCCTACTACCAGCAGTCCAGCAGTACAAGTTTATTAGGAGCAATAACACTGAAGAAGGGGCATTGTGAGCAGCGCTTACAGTTGAGGGAGAGCTTGCCAACGGGAATTCCCATACCCTTGGCAACCGAGATCCCCGAGGCCAAGGATGCGCTCATCGTCGGTGACGACGATGACCTGGATGCTCCTCTCCGGCCAGTTCTTGAGCACCTCCAGGATCTCGGTTGCACCAAATGAATTTGTCTTGTACATCCAATTTGTCTTGTACATCACAACCAATGAGGAATTAAACAACCAACCCCAAGCATATCAGTATGGAACAAGATGAAATCATCACTTCTATAGTAGTAAAATTATGTATTACTCCGTAAGATATAAAGTGTTATTCTCAAAACAGAGAAGGCCTAATTCCCTGAAATACATGTACATAAATATCACTTCGACAATAATACATCATTGGAAGCAAAGAAATAATGGATTTAACTTACTAATCTGCCGACTACTAAATGCTCTAATTGATTTAACTTACTAATCTGCCAGCTAATAAATGCTCTAATTAATTAAACAAGAGAGAAATTAAACCAAAGGCTAAATAAGAAAAACAACACATGTTGCTATTGATCTAGTGCTACTGTCAGCACACATGCAAATCATTCTATAAAGCTCAGTGCGACTGTCGAACTGATGTTGTTGCTGCAATGTGAAGAATAGAGAGTTGACAAACCTGATGCTGTCAACTGTGATCAACTGCTGTTGAGCTGCTAACATCCTTCATGCTGCACAAGTGAGTAAAACATGTCTTCAATACAAAGGAGGCAGTGAAGATTCATGTTCAAAATTCAAATAGTAATGCAAGGTCATGGATTTGTGGTTCAGCAAAACTCTGGTGAATGGAACCATACAGTATAAACAAGTCTTAAAGTTACTACTAAATTTCAAGTTCGGGGCCAACATCACAGCCTCATCGGCAAGGCCCGCATCACTGCTGGGCACTGCCGTGAATCCCTGATTAGGTTCAGAGCTTCAAGGACAAGATGTAGTTGCTCCCCACTAGCACCTTGCTGCTTAACTAGTCTTGTACCCATACATGTGAGCATCAGATGCTTGTGCTCTGAGAAAAAAAAGGAAGATGCTTGTGCTCTAAATTTCATTACCCAACCGATTTAATTTAACTAAACAACTTCTCTTGCTAATGAGGCCCGGCATCTGAAAATAATACTACTATTCTTTAACTAGACAATCAAGCTCCATTTCAGCTTAAAAACAGTACAAATATCAGTAAAAAGGTCAAGACACCTTTGTTTAGAAACAGTAAGCAAGAGACTAGTTTTGTCTTCCAAATATATTTCTATATGCTGAATTTAGTCACTAGATTTTTACAATTTGTCACTAGTTTTGTACGCAGTTTGATGAATGTAAATTTAGGGACATACCTACAGTGCCCTTGAGAGGTCTAGATGCCTTGTTGCACTCCTTTTTCTTGTATTCCTTTGCCTATCACAGATAGGTTTAATTAAGAACATTGGTCATGCATCACAGATCAAGGAAAAATGAAAATTATGTCAACTCACTACACCACAACTGGCCTCAACTGAAAACAAATGTTCCGAAATATTAGTATTAGACTCCTACTGCTAGCACTAGTACACAATCACCGTTCCAGGGAGTACGCCAGAGCTCTAAATTAGACTTATGAATTAAAACCAAAATGCATGAGGCATTGTAACTGTACTGAATAGAAGTCTAAAAGTCAAGATCACCTCAAAATACTAAAATGGCACACTGTACATAGAGTTGACACAAGATTACTTGATTCGGTAAAGTAATAATTTAGGCTAGTGCATAGTGCTCTCAGTAAATCAGAGATTCAGAGAAGCACTCACACTGCAGTAGCCAAGATGAAGAGATTATGCAACAGTCACACATAAAACATTATAAGTCTAATATATCATATTCAATGGTTCGATGAAAAGATGTACCGCTATTTGTCTAGAATCATTAGCAGAGCATTATGGGGACATTGTTTCTACTTCTAGAATTAGTAATTCTTTGTCATTAGTGTCACCTTAGCATTAGTTCCAATACAAATTCTTGTAAATCATAATCACTAGGCATGCAGCAGCAGCGCACCGGCATTTCGTTCCATGCAGCCACCGCGCTTAGGCCTGCTGCCAACATCTTCCCGACCGCTTGCCCCGTCATAGGCTGCAGCACCCCGCACAGTGTGCTCTGCACCTCTGCTCTATGCTAGATAAATGGATTCATCTCATCCACGTGTAGTTTGCCAGAATCTCGCCAGTGCTCCCCCGCTGGCTCGCTGGCTCACATCACAAAGAGGCTTACCAGTGACCAATTGAACATAGCATGGCCCTACATGAAGTGTCGACATAAAATTGGCTATGACATAGAGTAGACAATAACCTTCACTTATTATAGGCAATTAATGAAACCAGTGTGGCAGGAGCTTAGGACATACAAGTTTACACATGTTTGCTATACACAATAAGGCTCTCCTTAGCAATATAATACAATTGAATACCAAATAAGAGAAAACCTCTCAAGTCCCTTTCGTTCCCATAGATCTCACCTGCCAGCAAAAAGAACAAATTAGATTTAGCACGAAAGTTTCTACTTCCTAGCAATATAACAAGTGATCATTATGGAAGTTTGCCATTATAGGAGGCCGATAACAGGATGCACTCTTGCTCTTAGGGCAAGCTTACAGAAGAAATAGGAGACCAGGATCTCAATTGAGGTCTGCTAGGTCCCAGAAATAAAATACGTGACTGAATGAATAATAGCACTAAGATATAAACTTGCAATAAAAACTAAGCCAGACAACAGAAATTATATGCAAATTCCTTTTCAGGCTATTAGGTAATCAAATGGTAACTGGAACTGCAAAACATAGGCAAACTGAAGCCAACGCTAGCAAACTGCTATTACTGTCAGTATGCCTCAAGGGTCATACAACCTATGATGATTTTATTGGGTGAAAGCACAGAAATAGAGGCAACATAATTTTCAGTAACTATGAAAATATTAACCAAGTGCTAACGTTGACCACTAAACAAGCTGTGGTTCAAGAGAGCAATCAAATAAATACTTGATTAAGTTACTGCAATCCCACAAGCATATTTGCCAAGCTATCTAAATAAAAAATCAAGACAAGAATGGAGTTAAAAATCTAGTGATTGAATAATAAGATAAAGCACAACTTGAGCCAACGAAACTTGTATTAGAAAATAACCTAGGCTGCCGCGGTTGCACATGAGCCAAGCACAGAGGAAAAGTCAATCTAGTTGAGCTACTGTTGCACCCCTGCTGCCGGCCTATAGATCTGTAGACCAAACGGTGACTGACGGACTCCAAAAAAGAATAGAGATCCAAGAGGACCAAAGTTGTGAGTTGAAGAACAAAACAGAGATCGGCATGTTCCTCTAACCTGCAGGAACACTCAAAGGATCCTGTGAGCACACAGCCACTACCTTCACCTTTCTTGCAGAGTGGATGTCGTGGCCGCTGGAGGTGGGGATTCCGAGCCTCGGGGAAGGGACGGTGGGGAAGACAGGGCGGAGAACGGCGGAGGTAGGTGGGGCTGGCGATGTGGGGCTTCCTTCATGGAACACAGCCCCAATACTTCCCATAGCCCGCCACAAGTCGATGTAGGCACCGCTGCTAGCAATGGAGGGTACACCGCGGATCTAGCCGAGGGGAGAGGAAGGGCAGCCCCCACTACGTGGATCCTCCCGCAGCCCACCACGAGTCGATGGAGGCGCCGTTGCCAGCAATGGAGGGCACGCCGCGGATCTAGTCGGGGGGAGAGAAGGGCAGCCCCCACTGTGTGGATCTGGCCGAGGAAGTTGAAGGGAGGCCACCCTAGCGTAGATCAGGTCGTGGGAGTTGAAAGGAGGTCGCCCCGGTGTGGATCCGGCCTTAGGAGAGGAGGGCGGCGTGCGTGGGGGGAGAGAGGGAGAGGGCGACTGGCGGGATGACTTCACTGGATTTGGGATTTAGGATTTGGGGGCTAGGTTTTTCACTGTACACGTGGGCCGGCTAAAATATGCACGCGAGGTCGATGTAAGCTGGGCGTGGGAGCTCAATGTAAGTGGCGCGCTCGAGCTAGGTGGGGCCCACTTATTTTTTAGCGATAGACAGAGGGACGGTATACATATGTTTAGCGACAGACGGTTCAACGCTAAATATGAATACCTATAGTGACAGACACTAAATCGCTAAATGAGGATTTAGCGTCATATGGTCTCTAAGTTATCTTTAGCGTTAGATCATCCATCGCCAAATATAATTTTTAGCGTCAGATGTCTGACGGTGAAGCGGTGTTGTGGTGTAGTGATTTGAGTAAATCTCTAAAATGCTTTCATGCTACTTTTGTTTGCCATAGTATGCTTTGGTTTCGAAGTACTTACATACTTCCATTAGCTTTTAAATTAAGCATGGTGCTTAGGTTAAAATGCCTTCCTTAATCAAAATTAGACATGGAGTCTAGTTTGGTTATTGAACTAAAAATTGCTTATGTAGACACTAGTTATTTTTGTTGGACTAACCCCTGCAGAAAACTCTCAAATTCAATCTGGGTAAGTCAAGAGATGAATTCACATCGGAGATGAATCAAGGCATGCGATGAACTCCAACAACCCTGTGCAAAAGAAGACACAACTCATTTTTCATCAAAGGGAGAACTATGAGTATCAAGGTTAATTCACTTATCTCTTGTTGCAAGTTATCTTTTTCTTGAACCATGCTATAATGCAGCAAACACATGAAAATTGCTATAAGAACATGATAAACAAAATCTATGCTAAAGTAATTCAAAAACCCCCTTTTCATTAGCATAGATGAAAATCACACAAATTATGAACAACAACCCATATTTCAAATTTGTTGTATTTCTTTGGGTATGAGTCCATTAACATTTTGTAGAAAAAAATGAATATAAGCTGTGCCTGTCCATGGTTTCGTATGAACCTGTGAACCCAAACCAAACCATCACTTCAGTTATGGAACAAAGAGAAATGAGACGAGTGCCACAAAAAGGATCTACAATAGAAGCACTCACTCATAGGAAGTGGATGAACAAATCAACAAGCCACAAGTAATGTCGAAGGCAACCTAGCATTGAGCCTTTCCAGGACTCAAGCTAGGAGGCTAATGAGAAGCAGGGTGCAACTCACCTCATATCAGCCAATCTGATGCCTGCTTTCATCACCATCGAAGACACCATCTCGCACATCATCAACAAGAATGAGACAATGAGATGCCACTACATCATGGCGTACATTGTCAAGCTAACAGACATCATCAATCAATGGTTCGCTATCGACTATGTCTCGTTAGACCATGAACAACCATGGTTGCAAGATGACATCTCTAAGTCATTAGAGATGAAGCTTTCATGCAAGTACTAATGAGGTTCCTTCCTTGACCATCAAGACGGCTAGCAAACAAAAGAACAACTCTTCGCCACACCACTAGAAGACAAAGACCATCAAGGAGGAACTTGAATTTGCATCTCTAATACCAATTCGTCGACCAAGAACCAACGAAAATCAAGAATGGTTGACGAAAGAAGAACAAGTAACTGTCCGAATGGTACAAAGAAAATGAAAGATCCTGCTCACAATGGACTACAAGCCTTCACTGATAGGAATGAAGCAATGAGAGGAGCAGAAGGTCCAAACAAAGTGCCAAGATCCACAAAAGAAAGGACAAAAGGATGGCATGATCAAAGGATGAGAAAGAAGCAGTGCGACATAGGAGACAAGATGCTCAAGAACAGCTCAAGCAAGGAAAGCTTCAAGCAGGAAGAAAAGATCACCACACAAGTCATCTACCCTTCATCATATGGTGCCATCATACTCCAATGATGAAGGCAAACATCTTAAGATAAGTGGCCGTTATTTAAAACACTTTCCTTTAATAAAGAAACAAATATGTTTGAGTACAACTTTGCTTGATCCAACCTGATTAACTCAACATGTTTTGTTCCTTAAGTTTGTTCATAGCACCACTTTCTTGATATCATAGTCTTAACCAAATGAGCTAAAATATTACATATTTTATCCTTGGAAGATAGTCATAACCATGTAAGGTTTGATACATTATAGACAATCCTTCCATAGGTTAAGCAACTCCACTCTTTTTGACAAATATATCCAAATGCCACATTCATACTCATCCTTCTTATCTTATCACCCATGTTGCAAGAATGAATGCACATAACGTCAACTGTAACATGATTCGATGTGCCTAAGGCTAGAGAAAAAAATAAATAAAGTGTTGGTTCTATTGGTGTTTTCCCACCAACAGAGCCCATGTACTTGATCTCTACCTTGTCTTTATGAGCAGAACACACTTTGAGCAAAGTGTGGGGGTGTTGATCTCCTAAATTCTACAAGTGAAAGTTCTGAACCGACAATAATGATGCACAAAAGATGTCGCCAGTTTCGACTACTAATGGTTGACTTCAAAACGCTAAACAAGGAGGAGGAACAAGTCAAGAAAGAATGCACCTGTCAAACCTAAATCAAACTCAAAACCAAGATGGGTTTGGCAAAAATAAGGTGGCACCGCCATTGGAAGCGCCACTATTGGAGGTGCCACCTCAAGAATCCTCATCTTCAAGAGCGAACCGAGGTACTCGATCAATGAACTTCCACGACTATCAAGGCAAGATTATAAAGCAACCTCAAGGGCATCACGGAAGACGCATGTCTTTCTCTAGCCGAGGGTATCATGACTCTTAGGAGGCCTACCACCGCTTTGACAATAGACTCGCAACCATTGAAGAGATAAATGCTGCCATACAAGGTATGTTACATAATCATGCACAATGGTAGATAAGCATGGGACACGAGACGGCCAGCCTCCAGCAACAACAACAACAGCAAAAATCAAAATTGGGAGGCTCTGTTCTAGCACCTCCACATCCGGCCACCTCGTTGAGCAACCACGACAACAACCAGCTTGAGGGATAAGGTATCCCCCGTGTATCTAGATAATTATTTCTTTTCCTTTTACTATTATTAGTTTGCTTTATGTATATATTAAAAAAGATGAATAACTAAAACAAAATAAAGAGAGTGTGTCTAGTTTGCTTTAATTTATTTTTAGGAGCTGAATAAAATAACAAGGACTCTGAAGATAATCTTTTAGTGAAAATGATGAATTGTTACTCTGTTGTAATTCCTTTTAAGTACCTAGTTTTTAGCCTTGAATTCTTCTGAGTTTTGGATAAGATTGTTTTGATATAAGAATTTACTCTGAACTTGAAACTCGTGGGTAGCATATGCTTGATCTAAGTCTAGGTAATTGACGGATACGATATGAGAAGGTCTGAGCGGCTATTTATCTAGTTCCAAAGTGAAACTAAGTTTCAGGGTATTTTCTTTTCAAAAATAAAAAATCAATTATGATGAGTTCCTGTGTGACAAAGCTTGAATTCCTACTAGAGCCATACATGTTATTTATGCTAGGAAAACTTCTACATATATGCTGCTTGTATTGCATTGAGTTTTGTCATGCTTTGTTGGCCCTTATGAGAGATTTGTCATGCCATTAAAATCAAGATCACGTACACACCACCTAAATATGTACTACTCCTACACTGGGAGTAGGCACAAAAACATGCTTTCTATTTAGATCCATCCAAAAATGTTTTACTCCTACACTGGGAGTAAACACCAAAAATATGTTTTATAGGTTTTCACCAAATAAATGCTCCAAGTTCTTGTTGCTATCTCTCAAATATTCTGTTGCAGAAAAGAGGCATGGGCTATGCAAAAGTTATTCAGAAAAAAAAAGAGAAGAAAAGAAAAGAAAAAAAGAGTTAAAAATAATGGACACAAAAGTGTCCGAAATATTGAAAACAATGGGTACTTAGATGCCCGCCTGAAAAAAGAAAGAAGAAAGATGAATAAAGATAGCCCATGTTCTCTTGCAGAAATATTTTCAAGTTTCAAAAGAGAGATAAGTTTTCAAGAAGCAAAGTAGAATTAGGATAGCCACCATATATCCACACACATGAACATCTTGATTTGATTGTATGACTCATTTCTCTTTGGGTCCGTTGTTTGACATACAATATAAGCATTGCAAGTATGCTCTAGCTTTATCCCTACCTATGAACTCCACACAAGCCTTAGTTATAGGAAGAGAAAAAGGGCATAACATCATTACTGCCTTTGGTGAGGATCTACAAATACCATATATATTGAAGAGACTTAAGAGTGTCATACAATGGAATCTCTGAGTTTTATTTTGCAAACTTACAAAAACTCCAGAACAATGGTTGAACAAAGAACTTGAGACATAGTGCTTGACTTGATCGTTTTGACTTTCAATTGCTCAAGACCTAAGTGAAGGCTAAGAAGAACCATGGTTGAAGGTAATATGGGTAAGTTTGAAAGTCAGATCAGTTTATTCTAATCCGGAGAAGAATTTTTTATTGAACATATGTGTGCTTTTGAGACGTGAAAGCATTGTAGCAACTCCTGATCTATTGTTCAAGATTAACTTTGCTCAGATACTAGCAAAGGTTAAGTGTGGGGCAGCTTGTTGATGGTCATTAACACCAATCATTAACCATCAATAAATCCTGTATATATACTTAATTCCATCACCAAACATAGGTCTAGGGGTTTAAACTAATCAATTTCACAAGTTTTGGTGAATCTATGTTTGTAGGAGGATTTATTTAGAAAACCGTCAAGGTGGACCCAATTGTCAGATTAAATCACGTTTATCTATGACGAAACCAACTTAGGAAGACTCCAGAACACTCTAGAAGACTCTCCACCGAAGATCAAGCCAAGAGGCTGACAGGGGGCCGGCCGGCTCCACCTATAGGCCGGCCGGCCTACTAGCCCCACCAGTCAACCCCTCCTCGCTATGTCAGTTCTCCACCGCCTTAAAGATCAAATCTACGCCGTTGTTTTAAGTCGGTTTGATCCGAGGGCTCAGAATTGATGGTTCCCCTATATATAGCAACCCCTACAAAAGGTCCTAATGGCTAGAGGAGGTGAATAGCCTATTAAAAATTTCTACAACAATACTTAAGCCAAGGGTTAGACAATAAGACGGCGAAGCGAGTGTTGCGCTAGCCTACTAAAAATGTAAGCCTCCTATCCATAATTCTAGTTGCTATGATCTCTAATTCACACAAGAGGCTAAGTCACTACTCTCTAAGTTAGTGAGCTCTCAAAGACTAACTAAAGAGCCTCTATAACCACTAGACAAGACACAAGCTAGCTCTCAAAACTAGTTACACTAAAGAGCTTAGCTACACTAGAAAAGTAAAAACAATAGAGTTAGTGAATGTTATACCGCCATGGCAAGAGATGATCAATCAATCACAATGAATACCAATGAAATCCACAGAGACAAGATGACATAATGATTTTTCACCGAGGTTTACTTGCTTGCCGACAAGCTAGTCCCCGTTGTGGCAATTCACTCACTTGAAGGTTCACGCGCTAATAGGCATCACATGTCTAACCCGCAATCGGGTGCCGCACAACCAACACAAGATGAGGATCCACAAGCCACGAGCAATCCACTAGAGTACCTTTTGGCTCTCCACCGAGGAAAGGTTAAGAACCCCTCACAATCACCACGATCAGAGCCAGAGACAATCACCTTCCTCTGCTCGACGATCCTCGCTGCACCAAGCCATCTAGGTGGCGGCAACCACCAAGAGTAACAAGTGAAATCCACAACGAAACACAATCACCAAGTGCCTCTAGATGTAATCACTCAAAGCAATGCACTTGGATGCTCTCAAACCTCACTAGATGATGATCCAATCAAGCAAGGTGAGTTAGAGAGTGTTGGCTATGCTCACTAGGATGCATTCTCAATACAAATGGCCAAGAGAGTGAGCAAGAGCTGGCCAAACCACTTATATAGGCACCCCACAAAATAGAGCCGTTAGGGTCAAGGTGGGGTGCCCTGCACACTGACCAGACGCGTCGGTCGGGATCACCGAACGTGCGACGCCTAGCGTCCGATCGCGCGATCGCTGCCATGTGTCCCCTCCTTCAAACGAGAGCCACTAATCTCCAATGGTCGAGTCAAGCCACACAGGGCTTTAGTGAAGACTGAATGCACCAGAGGGACGTCTAGACACACCACCACCGCGTCCGCTCTCTCACGTGTCCACGCCACCAAGCCACCGAACGGACTCGACGAAGGAATGATCGGATGCACCTCGATCAGCGTTAGTTCACTTCCAGAGAGGTTCTAGAGCCGCCCAAACATGACCGGACGTGTCCGTTCACGCATGATCGGACGCGACCCTGAGTTTGGTCCTCTCTGGCTCTTCTCCAAGCATTACGTCAGCGTTCACCGGACACACATCCTGCGCGTCCGGTCCTCTCCTCCTTCAGCATCTGGTCATAAGACCGACTGCAACCCTCACCACGTAGTAAAGACTAGACACAGGCATAGAGTCTGGTCGCTACCAAAGCAGTGTCCGGTCACTGAAAACAGTGCCTCAATTCTCCAACTTCGTCACCCTTGATCAAATGTGCTAACGACCAAGTGTATCACCTCGTGCACGTGTGTTAGCATATTTTCACAAACATTTTCATGGGTGTTAGCATTCACTATAATCTAAATGCACATGCAATGAGTTAGAACATCTAGTGGCACTTTGATAACCTTATTTCATGACAAGTTTCACCCCTCTTTGTAGTACGACTATCTATCCTAAATGTGATCACACCCACTAGATGTCTTGATCACCACAACAAAATGGCCCTATGGATATCACCTTTGCCTTGAGCCCATTTTATTTTTCTCTTTCTTCTTTTCCAAGCCTGAGCACTTGATCATCTCTATGGCCATCACCATCTTCATGATCATCATCATTTGCTCCACCACTTGGAATGTGCTATCCTATCTCATGATCACTTAGAGCAAAGGTTAGCATTTAGGGTTTCATCAATTTACCAAAACTAAACTAGAGCTTTCACCCTACCCCCTCCCCTCCCTAAAGACATCCTAAAACCTTAATTCATATCTCTCATTCAGATCAACACACACCAGGAGGATTAGGTCTAGAACTTTCCAATGTAGTAGAGTAGTAGCTCGGGAGTGAGGGTCGAGTTGGGCTCATGCTCAAGTTCCGGATCTAGTCTTGGAGGTTTGGCAAAACCTTGTATCTTCACCTATTATCAATTTATTATATCCCTATCTACATGGCTATGCTGACTTTGAATATATATCTCGCTTAGTTAAAGGTTAACATTACTCCTTTGTTATTTAATAATCTTTACTCCATTGTTTCCCTATGGTAAAAATATAAATAACGATACCTGAAATACTCCTGGTAAAATGCTACAATGGAATTTTGTGCACTTACGAAATCCTTCATATTCTATTTGCGTTAATAAATACCAACAAGCAGGAGTATGACCAACCCATTTTCTGGTTGGTCTAGAGACATGACAGTGGGATAGTGGGGCCTATTTATTAGTTTTTTTTTTCTTTTTCTTGGTGCTCTCCTTATCTCTTTAGTCCCCAACCACCACCCCTCTTTGTCTCCTCCTTGGTTCGTGGCGGCGGAGCTAGAGCTCTCACGATCGTGACAGCGGCAAGGCCAAAATCCGAAGGTCGTGTCACTACTACAAAAACAATTTCTAGCAATGCCTCCTTTTTGGGGGGGAGGGCTCTATATTGATCCGCCCATACAAATCAGATTTGTAGGGCGGCTCTATATTGAGCCGCCCCTACAAATAGGCGCAGAATAGTAAAAAAATTAAATACTAAAATTTAAATTTTTTCAAACGACCTCGGATGGAGAAATGACCAAAATAAAAGTTGTAGATCTCGAAAATTTATAAAACTTTGTTGTTTACAACTTTTTCATTTGAAATCATTTACTGCTTCAAAATGCTATTTAAAATTTAATTTTTAAATTGTTGAAGAACTCTGATTTCTCATTTTAATATCTGGCTAAAAACTGTAACTAGTCTTTCTCCCTCGTACTAACTTCAAATTTGATGATTTTTTGCTAAAATTTTCTAAAATATTTCTCTATCAATTTATTTTGTTCTTACCGCCATTATTTGAGCCATCTTGTCATGTGACTTTGTTTTATCAATTCAAAATTTAAATTTTAAAAAATGACAACTTCAACCAATATTTTAAAGCAGTAAATGATTTTAGCTGAAAAACTCATAAAGATAAAAGTTGTAGAACTAATTAAGATCTACAACTTTTATTTTAGTCGTGTCTTCATCCGATAAAGTGATAGTAACATTATTCACAAATTTTACATATCTCTCTTGTAGTTTATAAAACTATAAGAGAGATGTAAATTTATGAACAATGTATAGTACCACTTTGTCGGGTGAATAAATGACCAGAATAAAAGTTATAGATCTTAATGAGTTCTACAACTTTTGTGTTGATGACTTTTTCAGCTGAAATCATATACTCTTTCAAAATGTTATTTCAAGTTGACATTTTTGAAATTCAAATTTTGAAATCATAAAACAAAGTCACATGAAAAGATGATCAAAATAAAAGTTGTAGATCTTAAAAAGTTATAGAACTTTATAATTGACAACTTTTTCATTTGAAATCATTTTTGTCAACAAAAACTATGTTTGAATTTCTCATATTTCAAATTTAAATTTTTCAAACTTCCGTGGATGGAGAAACAACCAAAATGAAAGTTGTAGATCTCGAAAAGTTATAGAACTTTGTAGTTAACAACTTTTTCATTTGAAATCATTTTGTCAAGGAAAACTATGTTTGAATTTCTTAAATTTGAATTTTGAATTTTTGAAACGACCTCGGATGGAGAAACAACAAAAATGAAAGTTGTAGATATCGAAAAGTTATACAAGTTTGTAGTTGAGAACTTTTTGATTTGAGATCATCTTGTTAAGAAAAACTACGTTTGAATTTCTCAAATTTGAAGTTCAAATTTTGTAAACAACCTCGGATGGAGAAACTACCAAAATGAAAGTTGTAGATCTCAAAAAGTTATAAAACTTTGTAGTTGACAACTTTTTCATTTAAATTCGTTTAGGGCCTCAAACAATCAATTTAAATGGAGAGATCTGAAAGCCAAGGGAGGCAGACTTACTTGATAAATGGCATGGGTGCCTACAGGGCCTGAGACAATACTTAAGGGGCTGGAACATGAAGTTAATTGGAGAACAAAGAGCCCATAAGCAAAACTTGATCAAAAAGGTGGAGGATATCGACTTGGCTGCCGAATGTAGACTACTTCATATTGAGAAATGGGAGGATAGGATCCAATTAGAGAAACATCTAGAGGAGATGAACTTGTTGGAGGATCTGCATTGGAGACAAAGGGCAGGAAAAAATTGGATACTTAAAGGGGATGCAAATACTCATTTTTTCCATCAATATGCCAATGGCAGAAGAAGGAAATGCACCATTTCTTATCTGGAAGCTGATGGCGAAGAATTCAGGGGCCAACAAAGAATTATACAGCATGTGGTGAGTTTTTATAAGGAACTATTTGGTCATAGTAAGGTTTCCTCCTTGAAGTTAGGTGCTAGTTTTTGGCCAGATGAGTTGAAGGTCTCGGCTGAGGACAGCTGGGAGTTGGTCAAGGCTTTTGGGGCAGAGGAGATCAAAAGAGTGATCATGGAAATGAAAGAGAATTCAGCTCCAGGACCAAATGGCAGAGGAGATCAAAAGATGTGTTTTTCAAGAGATTTTGGGAGTTAGTCAAGGGTGACATTTTGGATATGTTTTCAGACTTTTGGGAAGAGAGATTGGACATTTTTTTTTGCGAAACAGAGATTGGACATTAAAAGACTTAACTATGGGGTGGTCACTTTGGTCCCAAAGTTGAAAGATGCTAACAGTATTAAGCAATACAGGCCCATATGTTTTCTAAATGTGGACTTCAAATGGATCACCAGAGCTCTTACTGAGAGATTAGTTCCTGTGGCTTCTAAAATTATGGGGAAAAATTAGACTGGTTTTGTGAAAGGTAGGAACTTTTTAGAGGGTGTAGTAGTTCTTCATGAGGTGCTACATGAACTCAAACAATCAAAGAGGCAAGGTATAATTCTGAAAATAGATTTCGAGAAGGCGTATGATAGGGTAAGTTGGTCTTTTCTTGAACACACTGTTGTTGGTGAAGGAGAATATAATTGGTGGAGATTGTGTTATATTGCATTGGGCCTCATGGGCTGATTATATAGAGTACATAGGACTAACACCTCACGTGGTTAGACAATATGGTACTATTCCTAGATCCCCCCGCAGTCACAGCGGGAGCGCCGCAGACGGTGAGACTGGAGAAGAAGCTGAAGCTAACATCCCCTGCAGTCATAACAGTCGATGCGGCGCATATGATGTGGCTGGAGAAGAAGTCGATGAGTCCTCATGCAAGGCGGTAGCCCTTTGTGCCGATGTCGAGGTAGCTGAGCGTGAGGGCGCAATAGCCATGGTCGAAGAAGCCGTGCTGAAGATGGCCGAGGTCGACGTAGTTGTGGTCGGATTGCCATGTCGATGGAGCTGCAGGCGCGCGAGGGGCGCCATGATGATGATGGAGACGCGTCGAGGCAGTCGTCGTGGAAGGGGGCGATGCCGAAGTCAACGCAGTCAAGGCCGTCGTAGACGTAGAAGAAAGGCGACGACGCAGTCGAGGCAGACGGGGTAGGAACGGGAGGGTCGATGCCGAAGTCGATGCAGTCAAGCCACCTATGCGCCGAGGCGTGGGCTGGGTTTGCCAGTCCCAGCAACGCATCGGGGACGAAAGCACGCGTCGGTGTTGCCAATACCGGGCATACAAGGTAGAGGGCCCCAACCACGGTGATGCTGTCGACATGGTTGTGCTGGACGAAGAAGAAGCAGTGCGAGAGTGCGAGAGCAGACGCATCGGCGAGCAGGGCTCAACGACGATGCGAGGGGTGCGACCGGTGAGCATGGCTCAGCGACGGCGCGGGTAGCGGCAGCTCGATGATGAAGACCCAATCAGCAGGACGAAGACCTTGTGCAAACAGATGGCGCAGCAAAGAGTGCGCAGTACAGTCGTCGATGCACAGGGGACGATGATGTAGATGCAACGGCGAAGCGGACACACGGGCGGCGGTGCTGCAGCCCGATGAGGCGACACGGCAGCAAGCCAGCAGCCTAGTTGCTCGGAGAAGATGCGCATAGTACTCGGCGATGGACGTCACGGGAGCCAGGTGGATCGCGCATAATCGGTTGTACGGACTGAGTACGTGCTAGGTGGAGCGACGATGGAAGAAGTCGGCGGAGGCGTCCCGATCTGTGATGGTGATGACGAACCGACGATGTAGACATGCGGACTGAATGACCGAGAAGCGACGCGGGAAGACGTCCCCTTAGCATCGCCTGCCCTGGCCAAGCCGCACAGTCGAAGATGTAGATGTCATTGTAGTCGATGCCGATGCCGGAGTAGGTATGCGCGAGGTCGACTGGCGATGGGCGACTCAATCCCGATCAGTGATCGGGCAAACCAAAAAGATACAGCAGCAACGGATCAGGTGTACCCCGACAACAGTGCACCTCAGTGCAGCTCGTCCCGGCTCGCGGCACGAGCTGCCAGAGTCGGACGGGGCGGGGCGCATGGCGGGTCGCGGTCACGCGAGGTCGCACGAGGATGACGCAGATTGGCCGGCCGCCACCATGGCGGCGCGGTGTTGGGGTCGATCTGCCCGGGCCACCACCATGGCGGCGCGGGATGGGGCGACGCCCAACATCCTCCACGGCGAGCGTGGAGAGGGCGGCGCGCGCCGTGAGAAGACCCGATCTGCCGCTTGACGACGACGAAGTGGGCGCGGGATCAATAGGATCCGGCGCCTAAAGAGGTGGCGCTGCCCCCGGCGTTGATTGATTTCTCCCCGAGGGCGCGCGGTGCGGAAGCGGCGGCGGCTAGGGTTAGGATCTAAACCTAGGCGAATGATACCATGTTAAGTTGCATGCACCGACCATTTCAACCCAAAAGCTTAAGCTGATGGGGAGAGGTGGGCAATTCACTTATATTCCAACAGTTGGGAGGGGGTTCCCACAAAAGTGGATTTCATGGGTTATGCAGACGGTCAAAGGAGGCCAGGTCTGTGTGAATGTGAATGGGGAGAGGAGCCCTTACTTCAAAACCTTCAGGGGGCTAAGACAAGGTGACCCCTGTCCCCTCTGCTTTTTGATCTGGTAGTAGATGCACTAGGAGTCATGCTTGATAAAGTTGTCCAGAAGTGTCACATTTGAGGGGTTATGGATGATTTGATCCCTAGGGGGATTTCTCACATCCAATATGCTGATGATACTGTTATTATGCTTGATGGTTCTGATAATTCTATTAGGAATTTAAAGTTGATTCTTTATTGTTTTGAATGATTATTTGGTTTGAAAATTAATTTTCACAAAACTGAAGTCTATGTGTTTAGTTTTGAATATTCGGAGAAGTTAAGATTAGCTAATATGCTTAATTGTGCTTTGGCTGAGTTACCTATGAAGTATCTAGGTATACCTGTTAGTGATAAAAAATTAACTATCAATGCCTTTTCTCCAATCTCGCTAAAAATGAACAAAAAGGCTAGACCCATGGAAGGGTAAACATCTTACCACTGGGGGTAGACAGATTTTAACAAACTCCTGTCTAAGTAGTATTCCTCTTTATTGCATGGGTTTCTACTGGTTGAAAGATGGGATGCATAGTAAGATGGATGGGATTAGAGCTAAGTTTCTTTGGCAAGGTGCCGTTGACAAATTTAGATATCACATGGCTAAGTTTGAAATGGTGTGCAGACCCAAAGACCAAGGTGGTCTAGGAGTTATTAACACCAAGATCATGAATGAATCTTTGCTAGTTAAATGGATCTGGAAAATTCACTTGGAACCTGATTCTCTATGGTTTAGGATTCTTAAGGCTAAATACATGAGGAATGGGGTTTTATTGGGTCTAAAATCAAAGGATCTTCTCAATTTTGGCAAGGGCTTCATAAAGTCAACCATCTCTTTAAATGGGGAGCTATTTTTAAGGTTGAAAATGGAAAGCTCTGCAGGTTTTGGCAAGATTGTTGGATCATGGAGGTCCCTTTGAAAATTGCTTTTGCAGATCTTTACCGTTTGGCTGATAACGCTGAGTGCATGGTGGTGGAATGCTGGGTTGAGGAGATGACTGGTATATTAATTTTAAGAGATCCTTGTCTTCTCAGGAGTATGTTAGTTGGCTGGATCTGAAATCCATATTAGGTGAAGTTTCTTTATCACACAGATTAGACACCATTTCTTGGGCCTTAAATAAATCATCACTATATAGATTCATAACTGATAGAGGGGCTGCCAGCAAGGTTGCTGGGCTCATTTGGAAATGTAAAGTTCCACTGAAGATAAAAAATTTTCTATGGCAAGTCTTCAACAATAAGCTTCAGGTGGGACAGAGTTTACTCAGGAGGGGTTGCAGAGGTTCAGGCAAATGCTATGTCTGCGGTTGTTCAGAAACTGTTGATCACATTTTCTTTAACTGTCATCTTGCCAAATTCATTTGGAGTGTCATTAAGGAAATCTGGCAGATGGGTGAACTGCCTAGATCCTTAGCTGATTTGTGCTGTGATTGGCTACAAGGCAGGGGGCCTTTGCCAGCTCGATTGCTCATGTTCATTTTTGCAGGTTTTGGATCTAGACCTCTAGGAACAAGATGGCATTCGAGAAAAAGCTTCCCTAAGATGCCTACTGATGTTATCTATAATGCAATTTCATTGATGCAGAAGTGGAGAATTCTTCTTAAGGAGGAGGACAAGGAATGTTTCATACAAGTGAAGGATCAGATGTTGGGATGGCTGAAAGCTTTCAAGCCTAGTAGCTTAGTTTCTACGTATGTCTTTGAAATCTTAAGGCTAGGAGCTTGTTCTATCTTTTTGAATATTCTGAGAAGTTAAGATTAGCTAATATGCTTTCTTATAAGCAGAGGTAAAACTCGTTAAAAAAAATTCTATCTGCAAGAAAGAGAAGTGAAGAGAGAGAAGTAGGCGGGCGCTAATCTCAACCTGTTTGCTTGGTCGTAAACAATCGCAGAACAATATTTTTCTCTCACACCGATAGTAATAATCTACGATCGTGAAACGAACATGCTGCTGTCGGGCGCAGCACACGCAACGAGGGACATGCACCTGCTTGCAGCCCGTTCTATCAGCCTGAGCAGACTGAAAGCTCCTTTCCCTCGCTATCAACTTGCTAGAGCATTAAATGCAGAAGTACGAACAAAGCTGGCAACATACGTGGCACTGGTACCCAGCCTTCTGGCAGCTCTCTGCCGGCGTTTCTATTAGCCTTACTCTAACGGTAATAAACCAAAGATAGGCCTTGTTTAGATGCAAAAAATTTTTTTGCAAAATGACCATTATAGCGTTTTTATTGTTATTTGACAATTAGTGTTCAATCATAGTCTAATTAGGCTTAAAAGATTCGTCTCGTGGATTTCGTCTAAATTATGTAATTAGTTTTATTTTTTATTTATATTTAATGTTTCATGCATGCATCCAAAGATTCGATATGATGGGGAATATAAAAAATTTTGCAAAATTTTTGGGAAACTAAACTGGGCCATAGATCTCACGTCCTCATCCTCTCTGACATATAGAATAGCACTGACACTTTATATTAGGGCCTTGTTTAGATGCCATCTAAATTCTAAGTTTTTTCACTTTCTCTCCATTACATCAATTTTTAGCCACTTGCATGGAGTATTAAATGTAGGTAAAAAAATAACTAATTGCACAGTTTAGTTCGAAATCATGAGATGAATCTTTTGAGCCTAGTTGGTCCACGATTGGACAATATTTGTCAAATAAGACGAAAATGCTATTATTCATCGGTTTGAAATTTTTTCGCAATCTAAAGGCCTAGATGAACTGGTAAAAAAGACTCAAACAGACCAAACTAAGGATGGACTGTAGCTAACAAGACCACATTATCCTGCTCACGCTTCTAAACAAGTAATTGGTCATGTTGCCGTGCTGCTGCTGCGGAGGCTGATCCAGAGGCGGAAGCCTACGCGGAAGGCCTCCGCCCCACCTGGCCCGAGGTTTACGCTACCGAGCCGCGCAGCCGGGCCCTCCCTCGCTGCCAGGCCCTCCGTCGCCGCCGAGCGCTCACTGGCCGTTAAAATCTAGGCCCCATTCGGCTTTACTTAAATTCGGCTTGTTCGATTTCTTTTTTCAGCTGAAACATTACTTTTCTCACAACATTTCAGTCAGAATAGTGTTTTCAGTCACTTTTAGCCAAGTTTCAGCAAGCCGAACGGCCCCTAGTCGACAGTCTACCGAGGGGTATATCTACGGTAGTAGATGATCGGTGTAGGTGCACGTAATAGGAACCAGATTGTGACACGGGCGTAGAGACAATGGTTTAGACAGGTTCAAGCTGTCTGATCGACGTAATACCCTACGTCATGTGTCTTTGATTAATTGTATTGAATATGAGATGAATTCGAGGGGGTCCCTACCCGCCTTATATAGTCTAGAAGGTAGGATTACAAATCGGTTTAGGCCTAGATCTATTCGGCTATATGGTAAGTATTTACAAGGAATACGATATCTAGCATATCCGAACAGATCTAGCTTCATCGCCAAGATGTCTTCTAATTGTCTTGCGGTGCACGCCGACCAGAACTGGGCATCATAGGCCTTGATCTTATGGGCTGAACCTTCCCTGACGGTGCGGTCCATGTCTATTGCCGTGGGTACCTGAGGTTATACCCCCCACAGCTAGTCCCCGAGCGCCTTGTATCCGCTGAGCAACACCGTCTTGAGCAAGTCCGAGCAGTTTAACTTGGAATTAGCCAGTAAATCGGGCAATCTGACCAGTTTAACTGGTAATCCAATCAACAAAACGAAGTGCCGACCAGTTTAACTGGTAATCCGATCGGTAGAAATTGAAGCCAGCCAATTTATCTGGTGACCTGATCTCGGACTTAGCCAAGTAAGGCTTGCCAGAAGGACATAAAGAGCTCAAGTTTAAAATTTAAAAATTCTCCACCTTAGGTGAAGTGTACACACTTAGGCTTCGTTGGTGAAGTCAGATGATCATCATCCATGACTTAGGCAAAGAGGATATTAGTACTGATATATGAGGTGCAATATATATATTGTAGTCCCCGAGCCTGACAGTAGGTGAAAAAGACACCTAGTGTCAGGATCAAAGAATTTCAACGACTACTTAGTCAAAACAACCAATTCCCAGCTTAGCTGAGCACACAACTAGTCCCCAGCTTAGCTGAAAAACCAGTAAGAAAAAAAACAATATATTCACCACCAGATGAAGTGTACACACTTAGTCCCCGAGCCTACTGTAAGATAGAAAATATCTTGTAGCAGGATCAAAGAATTAAATATAAAGGACGAAGTCCCTGCACTTAACACAGGACATCTGAAGTAAAACTTGATAATATCGAGCAGTAAAACGTGGAGAAAACGGAGAGGGCTTAGCACTGGATTGCTACGATAGATATACTTATCAAAGCCCCTGACGTTCCGCCCATCCTGATCTGGACAGCATGGAAAACCTTGATATCACACGTGACATGCAGCGTCTGCAAAACGTAGTAAGCCAACATGTGAATTGGCAGACGAAGTCCCTAGCTTAGCTAGCGAGCCCCCAGCGTAACTGACGATAAAGCGACAGACAATCCGACCAGTTGGTTGGCGAAGAATCAAGTGCCGAGCAGAAGTGAATGCCGAACGGTCCGACCAACTGGCCGGCGACGAAGTCATGAACCTAGTGGTCCGACTAGTTGATCGACGGAGAAATCCGAAGGCCAGATGGTGCGACCACCCAGACGATGATCATGCAATACAAATATGTAGGACGGGCAGTACATGATTTAAAAATAAAATATATGAACTCAGTGATGAAGAAAACAGAGCGGAGCAATGTATCGGTGAATTTTATATCCTGCAGAGCAGTTTATGTTTATTTGGAGTTTTTTCATATTTGTATAAAGGACAAAATCTCCGTGCTTAGCACTGGACATAGGAGTAAAATTTGGAGAGTGTTGAGCACTTAAAAATGGAGAGAGTACTTAGCAATTAACCGTGACGAATTTTGGAGAGTGCTTAGCACTATACCATGGCAAACATTAGAGAACATGGCAAAATTTGGAGAACATGGAGAAATTTGGAGAACAGGAGAGATTTGGAGAACATGGAGAGTGCTTAGCACTATACCGTGGCGAACATTGGAGAACATGGCGAAATTTGGAGAACATGGAGAAATTTAGAGAACATGAAGAGTGCTTAGCACTATACCATGGCGAACATTGGAGAACATGGCAAAATTCGAAGAACGTGGAGAGGTAAACTGATGAGACATGGGGGGACATTCTATCCCAAGATTCTTGTGCACGCTTAGGTATATAAGCATCACCAAGGAGCCACTGCCGATCGCCCATGACGCAGAGCACTACTGCTCGTGCACGTTTAGGTATATAGGCATCACCAAGGAGCCGCTGCTGACCGCCCATAACGCAGAGCGCTACTGCTCATGCACATTTATATGCTAGGTCGAGGAAAGGGCTGCTTCTGGGTAACGCGAATGAGAACGTGGCTGGTCGTCGAATCGAATGATGATAGAATGCATTGTCTCAAAGATGTTTAGCATGGAGAAATAAGTATTTCGAGAGAAATTACGGAAAGCAAATGGAGAAAACATCACGGATAAAATCATTATTGAAATGCATATATACATAAAAAGGTACATATCTTTTGTAGAACATTTCAAGGATAGAAACGCCTAAGGTGTTCGATGTGCCAGAAATTAGGGATGTCAACGTCGTCTTGATCACAGAGCCTATATCGACAATCGCCTAAGGTGTTCGATGTGCAATTGTCAACGCCATCTTGATCACGTCACCAACACGAGATCAGACGATCTGACTGTAGCCGATCTCTTCGTCAACCTAATCGGCAGCGACACAGTATCTTCAGTATGAGGGAATAGTCCAACTTTACCAGAGTCGGACTCATCAGCGAGCCGCTAAGCGAGCTGCCCGAGCCATCAAGCGAGCCGTCCGAGCCATCAAGCGAGCCGTGCCGCGTCGCAATGACGATCACCATGATGAATGGCGCAACGATGACCGCGACCGCCGCCATGACAACAGGCCGAAAAGCTCAAGACCTGGGTAATTTTATCTACGCCGACCAGATAATGTCGTACGCAGCCGATCAGACATTTTGGCTAAAGATAAGTACCCTTCCTATATCTGCATTTAATAAAGTTTTCGCCATTATGTCTCCATGTTGTTTCTCCATGATTATTCTTCAAACGACTTTTTTCCATGTATACCATCTTAAAAATGATATATGTTTTCGCCTCAACGGCTCCCCGAACAGTGACGTTTACGCTTGTGTTCTCCAGAGACGGCCCTATCTCTGGCTTCTCCCTACACGTGCACGAACGCCAGCCCCCTGCGTTGTGTATGGTCGGCAGCGGCTCCTCGGTGACACTTGTCTTCCTACACGTATATGAGCTCCTGCGCTGCGCATTACGGTTTACGGGCTAGCCGAGGATGGGAGCTCAACCATAAATTGACTGCTCAGGACGGTTTATATTAAATATAAACATATCTCCATATTTAATATCTCTGTGTTTAAGATGCTCCATTCGTTCTCCATAATGTAATATCATTAAGATATTCTCCATCGACTCTCAGCCCAGCCACGTCCTCACTCGTGTTATCCAGAAACAGCCATGTTCTCGATCTCACACATACACGTGCACGAGCGCCAGCCCTCTACCTTATGGGTGGTCAGTAGCAGCTCCTCGGCGACGCATGTGCTCTTACACGTAAATGGATGCTAAGCACTCTACGTTATGGAGTATGGGCTAGTCGGGGCTGGTGATGCGATAAAGGACCAACTAGGATGAAACTTACTCATATTTAAAATATGAACAAACTCCAAACAAACACAATGTTTATCTACAACTGCTCGACAAGATACATCATGTACTACCCATCCTAAATATTTGTTTTGCAGGGGTCCTGGTTCGGTCAACGAGCTATTTTTTACGCTCGGGGACTAGATCAGTCGGGAAAGACAAGAGGATCATTGTCCGAGTGGTCGTACCACCTAGAAGTCGGACTTTGTCGCCGACCAACTGGTCGGACCATTAGGCTCCTTGACTTCATCACCGACCAATTGGTCGGATTGCTCGGCGCTCACTTCGCCGCCGACCAGTTGGTTAGATTGCTCGTCGCTTCGGCTCCATCGTCAGCTACGCTTAGGGGTCGCCAGCTAAGCAGGAAACTCCTTGGCGTTTGGATTCTTTGTGCAAGAGTTGCCAGCTAAGCTGGGGACTCCTCGGTGTTCGGATTCTTCGTACAAGCGTTGACAACTAAGCTAGGGACTCCTCGGCGTTCGGATTCTTTGTGCAAGAGTTGCCAGCTAAACTGGGGACTCCTTGGTATTCGTATTTTTCGTGCAAGAGTTGCCAGCTAAGTTGGGGACTCCTCGGTGTTCGGATTCTTCGTGCAAGAGTCGCCAGCTAAGCTAGGAACTCCTTTGGTGGTCGGATTTTGCTACGTCTCATCGGTGTGCTATCAAGTTGCTCCATGCTGTTCGGATCAGGGTGCTGATCTTGAGCAGCACGTCCGGGGTCTTGATAAGTGCATGGCAGATGACGTCGATAAGCTTTCATTAAAATTCTTTGACCCAGCTACAAGATTTATTTTTTCATCTTCTAGCAGGCTCGGGGACTATAGTGTGTACACTGCACCTTGTGGTGCATGTACTAATTTCTCTTGTTAATGGTTTTCTGCTAAGCTAGGGACTGGTTGTGATCAGCTAGCATCTGGAGTCTATAGTTTTTTTTTACCCTGGCACCACGTGAATACTTTATCTACTGTCAAGCTCGGGGACTAAATAGGCACACTTCACCTCACGGTGAATGTGCTTATCTCTAGGACCCAATGTTTCCCTACATGACTAAGTCATGGACGACAAGTTTTATGCTTGGCTCTAAGAGCCTCCATTTTACCTAAGGCATGGATGCTAAGCATCTCTCTTTTCATTGTTGAGGGACTAAGTTCCTCCACGCTGACTAAGTCAGGGTCGCTAAGCGTCCAACTTCACTGCCCGGAATTTAAGTGGGCACACTTCACCTAAGGTGAAGGCTTTAATTTTTTTTACTTGAGCTCCTTACATCCTTCTAGCAAACCTTACCTTCGAGTGAGTCCGAGCTTGGCTCCCAGTTGAACTAGTCGGATACACGTTCTAACTGCTCGGCACCTAGTTAAATTGGTCGGATGTTTGATTCAATAGCTCGGCTCTCAGTTAAACTAGTCGGACGCCTGCTCCTGATGATCGGTGTCAAGTTGAACTGCTCGGACAAGCTCAAGACGACGTTGCTCAGCGGATACAAGGCGCTCAGGGACTAGCTGTGGGGGTATAACCCTAGATACCCACAGGGTTGTACATGGGCCACGCCGCTAGGGGAGGCCTAGCCCACGAGATCAAGCCGCGCGGTGCACGGCACAGGTCGGTGTGCGCTGCAAGCCTGCGTGAAGCATCCTTGATGACAAAGGAGAATCTGATCGGATATGCTAGATATCGTATTCCTTGTAAACACATATCATGTAACCGATCAGGATAGATACAATCGACCTGTAACCCTACCCCCGAGCTATATAAGGCGGGTAGGGTACCCCTTATTTTCACCTCATCTCATAATACAATCTACCAAAGACACATGACGTAGGGTATTACGTCAAGCTGACGGTATCAACCTGCCTAATCGTTGTCTCTTGCGTTTTGTGTCACCGTCCAGTTCCCGTCACGCGCATCTCCACCGATTCATCTATTACTGTGGACATACCCCTCGGTAGACTGCCGACTAGATTTCGTCGACACTCCTACTTTGTCTCTAGCGGAACCCACCATGTGTGCTCCCCGTGTGTTTGGTGAAATGCTTCTGTTCTGTTTAGTACTCGTTAAGCGCTCCAGGAACTAGGCTAAATATGTGGAATGTTTCTGTCGTTCTGTGTTGCTCAGTTTTGAGGAAATTATTTACACTGAACTAACCATTATTGCTGAACGGGTTAAGCCATTTTAGTAATTTAGGCTAACACAAGTGTGCTGGACTATCTGCAAAACTTGCTTAAACATTCAATTTGCACTTTTGCGCTGTTAATCTAAACTCTGAATATACATGTCATAAAACAAAACTTTAAATGACGTATACTATGTGCAAATATTTTCTCCACATTATCAGGTTTCAAGTAAATGAAAAGCAATCTTCTGTAGAGCAACTCCAGCAGGAGTCCCCAAATCAGAGCTCCTACTTCTAATTTGGGTGCTTCCCCCTACTTTTATTGGGCACCTATTTTATATCTGCTCCAACAGAAGCCCCAAACCAGAGCCCGCAAAAGTGTAACAACCGTCACTTACACGTGGGACCCATATGTCATTGAAAGAAATCTTATCTCATCTTCCTCCTCAGTCCTCCCTCCTTGCCTCAACGCAGAGCAGGCCTAGGAGAAGAAGGGCACTCTGGGCTCCCCAACGACGACAGGAGCAGACCGAGCGAGGCGGGCGAGGGACGGCGCGTCGCCGCTTGGGGTGGGCCGGGGAGGACGTGCCGCCTACAGTTGCGAGTAGCGAGCAGGGGAGGAACGCCGGCGGCGGCGCGCGGGGGAGGACGCGCCCCACCGGCAGTCGCGCGGGGCGGGCGGGCGAGTAGGTGTGCGATGGCCGGGAGGAGTGCGCCATGGCCGAGCCCTCCGTGGATCTGGCCGCCGGGGAGGGAGCGGCGCATGGGGAGGCGGGTGGCTGCGCTCGCTGGAGAGAGGGGGGGGGGGCACTCGCCGGAGGGGAAGGGGACACGTCGCGAGCAATGGTGGAGAAGCGGTCTGTACGCGCGCGGGGAGGAACGACCAAATGGGGGCCGGGGTGTTGGGCCAACGGGAATGGGGTCTGATGGGAGGTTTTGGGTGCCCACACAAATTTTGGGTCCGTAGTAGGGCCCTGCTGAAGTTAGAGTTTTGGCCTGAGCCTCCATATTTAGGCCCTGTTTGGCATGGCTCCAACTCTGGGTAGAGCTGCTCCACTCCAGAACTCCAGGTGGAGCCAGCTCTGGGTAGAGTTGGAGCTGTCTGATGGAGGTGTTTGGCTGGGAGGGTGTCCGCAGCTCCACAAAAGAGGAGTATGAGGGTAGATTGCCATTCTTGCCCCTGGTTTGAATAAATACACCGTTCTTTAGACAAAATGAATGACTTGAACTTCTCACAAATATGAAATGAAAATACATGCAGTAAATTCCAATATAATTACTAATACATTTCAAGCCAAGTCATCCCAAGTCATTGAACATCGATTAATCCAATTTGTTCAACACATAATGAGTAGTATGGATAAACAATCAGTAGTCAATTAGTAGATATTTGGACTGCATCTATCTACTGCTCTCCATGCCCCAGCGCTCGAGGTCTCTGAATGGTGGGCTTCTGAATGTCATGTTCAGCTAAGATCTACTATAAACTGAAGAAGAATGAGCAAAACTTAAAGAATCTTGTGACAAATATATCCTGAGAACAAATAGAGAAAGCATTAAGTCAACCCAAATATATCCTGAGAACAACATGACAAGCACAATGTCAAATCATATACATCCAACCATGGGATAAGGTTATGATTTCGAAAGCAACAACACAATCAACATATGAATTTATAAGAATCAGTAGACTGCCGATTTCCTAATTACACACGACTAACTAGTAGCCCTGACTTGGTGATTGTCCATCTTCAGCAAACTGGAAGCCAGGGCATAAAATTCTAGAACATCTCTGGATGTAAGATGCACACTGAATTAAAATGTAATTTCCTAACATGACTCGTTCAACAATATTTCTAAGAAGCACAGTTCATAGCTGAAGATGCATGGCTTCCTACTTCCTAGAGACTAGCAGGACATTCAGGTACATGCTGGTTTATATCTGAAGCACAGTTACCTGCTCCAATAATTCAAAAACAGCAAAAATAGCAACACCTGCGAAGGGGAAGGGGGAGGGAACCTCACCAGATAACTCATCCACGACCTCGACCTCTGCTGCATCTGGGAAGGGGACCTGCGCCGGCTGGCCACCATCTTGCCAGAGGACTTGCGGCGGCTGGCCACCGGTGGGAGGAACCACCCGACGGCGCATCAATCGACTCCTCCGTTTTGCATCCAATCCAAATCCACCAAGTCCTCGCTACCACCGGAATCCTGGACGCGGCCGGGAAGGGGACGTGGGTGTGGGCGCAGCGCGCGGGAATGGGGCAGCGCGCAGGAAGAGGATTGATGGCGAGCAGGGGAGGCTATCGAGAGATAGAGAGTGAACACGCTACTAAGGCCATGTCCCCGGCCGGCGCCGACGCCGCTGCCATGTCCTCCACCACTTTCCACTTCCGGACGCCCGCGGATGTACGCGCCGCTGCCGTGGGGGTACTACGGCAGCGTCGTCCACTTCACCCGTTGCCGGCGTGCCGTGGGGGTACTACGCAGCGGCGCTGGACCGCCACGTTGCCGGCGTGCCAGAGGACGAGCTGTGGCACGCCGTGGAGTGGATCCACGCCCGCTAGCAGTAGGAGGGCGGCGGCGTTCGGCGGGGCCCGGCGGACGGGCGGGGCTCGGGCAGCCGGCGGCGGGGATGGATGGCGGCCGCCAGTGTGGGTGGCGGCGGGCAAACCCTAGCGGCGGCGGGGGTCGGGCGCCAGAACAGAGCAGTCGCGGATTGGAGGAGGCGCAGAAGGGAGATGTGGCGCGGGGGGTCTCGGGAGGAAAAGAATGAACCGTTTTTTTTGTGTAACTAGTGGCATTGGTGGGTAATTACCCGCCAACTCCACGAGAAGGTTCATATTGGGTGGTTTTGGAGCTGCAAAAGAGGTGCTCCAAAACTTCATCTCTATTTGCACTACAGCTCCATGGAGTTGGCAGCTCCATGGAGTTTTGGAGCTGGGGTGTTTGGCTGGAAAATTGGTTGGAGTTGCTGGAGTTCAGCTCCAGAGCCATGCCAAACAGGCCCTTAACTATAGGGACTCAAGTAAGGGCTCTGCTGGAGTTGCTCTGACAAGTTAGAAATGAGAGGTCTGCAAAGTTCTATGAGACATCTTTACAAATATTTTTTTTTCTGTCAATATATATAAAAAAAACTCAACGGGTATGACAGCCCCCGGATATTGCATTAAGAAGACGACCTTATGCATTCATCGAAGACTATAATATCAACCATAGAAATCCGATCACTTGATGTGCACTTTTATTAGTGTATTTTGCTTCTTAAAAGAACAGCACACTGTGGATAATCACGGATTCTCTAAGCAGAAAGAGAACAATCATAGATATTTCATAACTGAATATATCTCTGTCCAGTTTCACCTAGAGATCGGTATGTTGTGGATAATCAATATCTCCTTTCAGCCGGTGAGTTGGGTCGTTTCCGTCTATAATTTATGTAGCTTATAAGTTTCAATGAGCGATCAGATCATACTACTGTTTGTATTTATGCTTCCATCAGTTTCCACCCAACCTTCCCTGAATCCTTGATCTGGTATTAAAATTTAGATGTCTGGACTATTATCTGAACTTTTGGATGGAAGCCCAACTGCTTTTAGCTCGGTCGGCTTGCTTGATGTACATTTCCCAATTGCTTTTAGCTGGGCCAGCTTGCTTGATGTACGTTTCTTTTAATTAAGCTAGCCTCCTAGGCGATTGTAGCTTAGCCTTGATGTCTTTGTTCTTACCTTAGTGAAGTATTTGATTCCGCATTTTAGAGCAACCTTTCTCTTTATTATTATTTGAATTTGCAGTAGCCTATCATATAGTGTTGTCAGATGGAAGCACTAATGGTAGATGGATGAATTTGTTTTCCCCTGTGTGAATTACCATAGAAGAGTCGTGTGCTACAGATCTGTCTGTGATGGATGTCAATCAGGTTGACTAATTTTGCTTCTATCAAGGGAAAAAGAATTTGATCTTAAATTGCATAGATCAAGGCATATGGTTTGTTACTTCTGTTTTATTTTGTATTTTCGTTTAATTTGTTCCCCTGTTCCGTGTGATGACACAATCCATGATATTGGATGCAGAATCGTGTTTATGAAAGCTTCATTTTCCATTGTGATTTTTGTTTTAATTTATTACTGTTACACAGTGCTTGCTGTTATGCATAAGTGAAATGTGCAGAGTTATATAAGTGGAATGTGCATAGTTATATATACTGCAAAAGGGGTAATATGGCTTATGTTTTGCAGTTGGGTTGCTGTCCAAATATGCAATTTGTTGATACATTTTACCTTCAATATTTTTGCATTAGAACATTATTGTGGCAAAAAATTGAGATGTTTTGAGACTTGTCTGCTTCAGGTTGCTCTGCATTTATTGTGTTACCTTAGAGGTAACTTGAAAACATACATGTTCAATGCAGGAACTGATCTTGTACATCCTACCACATCTGTTTGGGACACCACATTGAAACATGAATGGTAGTGTGGCACTGAGTTGCAGTGAACTTTACACCGCAATATCTTTACTTGGTGCTCTGAGTTGCAGTGAACAATAGAACATATCAATATATCATACTTGGTGATCTGAGTTGCAGTGAACTTGAGATGCCAGTGGGCTAGCACCTTGGTGATGAGCGATTGACAACACGGTGTGCGTGTGACGTGTCTCTTGGCAGGTTGTGGTTGCAGGTGATAGGTGGAGACAAGGTACATGCGGTGACGAGTGAAGAACGAAGATAGGATGCCGCGTCGAAAAACCGCGGGGGCGGAGAAGGGCAGATCGAGGCTTGCGTTCGAGGGACAGGCGATCGTGCGGTGTACGTCTACTGTACCTGGCTACATGGCGGGAGGACGTCGAGGGAGGTTTCCGGATTATGCCACAAAATCCGGGGTTCGCTGGTTGAGCCACAAAGCCATGCATCGTACCGGGACGCTCGTGCGGCAGGCGTTGGCCGAAGATGGAAAATTCTGGCGATCGCGATACGATTTCGGATGGTCATGCGGCGACATCGCGAGGATCACATCGCGGAGATGGAGGGATCGCGGACATCGCGGAATTTGCCATGGAGGACGTAATTGGAATTTACGCCCCTACGTTGGATTTATTTAGCGTAGAGGGTTATGTGAAAATAGGTCGTGCCACCCTTTGGAGATATAAATATGTGCCACCTAGGGTTGAGATGGTGGCACGTTTTGGACTCCCGGCGAGTTACTATTCATGTGTGAACAGTACCCGTGACCAGTACTCGTGCCCCGGGGTTCCGCGGTTCAGTTTTCCTCTCTCCGGTCTAGCCTAGGGTTTGAATTCTAGTGAGAGGTTTTTGTTGATCTCTCCGATTAAGAGAGGGAGGATGTTCGGGCGGAGGCTAGATGCACTTTTGTAAGTTCAATTACTCAATTTAATCTTTCATCTATAATGATTGATCTTGTGCATCTCGATTTGTTCTTTACAATTCTCGTTAGCATCTGACATAGTCTGCTTGTTTTATTTTTATCTCAAGATCCGTAAGTCAGATTGACGTGATTCCAGTTAGGTTAGTTTCGTAATTTCATCTAGTTTAATCTGACAAATTTTTAGGTCGATCGGAGTTACGGATTTTCGTCCACATCAGGTTTACTAGGTACATAGAGTTCTGTCCAGATTTAAAAAACGTGATTTAATCAGGTTTTGTGTTTAGGGGAAGGGTTATAAATTTTTGGCTTCCGCGACCATTCAACCCCCCCCCCCCCCCCCCCCTCTGGTCGCCCGTTTCGATCCTTCAGAACTTTAGTACATATCATGCTTGTTATCTGTTTTTATGAGTGACAAATAACTTTCTATGGAATCTTATCTGGACAGCTCAATATCCAAGAGACTGATAAGCCTTTTGCTTCATTAATTAATCAAACTTTTATAACCTGTAAATTTCCAAGTGTCTGTTTCACTGATAAACCCATGAAACTTACCTGTCCTCAATTCTGCAGGAGCATGAGTTCATCCAGTGTTGAAATCGTTTGACACCCATACCCAAGCTTCCATTAATCCAAGTCAGTCTCACCGCCGTCACCATTTCGTTCAAGCCTTTTAAGCCCGTCCTTCTGTTTTGTCAATAAATGAACAATAGTCAACCTGTTATGGCAAGTGGATCCGGCCCAGGGTGCTACCCCAGTCAATCCATATCACAACCTCATTTATAATTGGAACTAAATTGCTTACTGTTTAGAGAAAACAATTCAACAAATTGCTCTGCACTGTTTGCAAACTAAGTCATCGAATGACTGAGCACACCACAAAACACTTTGGAAACTTGTTCTTTTGCCTTCTATTTCTGAGCTTCCATGCAGCATGACTGATACTGCTGACTGGAAAGTGGAATGGAAAAACTGAATTTAAACGTGATTAAGTTGCATTGTTAAAATTAAACCAAGCATTAATCATCCAGTTTATTCTTGTCAATCGGATTAATTAACAGTTTAAATTATGCTCTAAAATTCTTTTGAAGTCATATATGCCATGACACATCATTATTTAAACAAACACATACATTGCATATGTATGGTGCTGTAATAGAAGGATCATTGGAAAATTCAATGGAATTTTGTGTAGTTATTCTCAATGGTACACATGAAAATATCACATGCATACATTGTTTCTCTTTCAAGTTTAGTGTAAGTTTTGGTTTTGATTTGTGGCAGATTATATAGTCTGTGCTCTGCAAATTTCTAATATCAAAATCTCAGTTCTTTATGGCTTAGTATGACATCAGGATTGCTCTTGGGGCCAGGCAAAAGACTATAATCATAGACATTACTGTAGTGGTAATATGTTCAAGTCGGCATTTCCATGATTTTTAATAAGCTCCAAGTTTTATTTCTGTCAGTGCTTGCATTTTTTTCTCAGAATTGTTCTTGTTTCATCCAGCGGCTGCCCTGCATTATAACTTAGCTGAATGTTGTTATGGAACTTGACCATGCATGACATAGTTATATACATTTTTTCAGTGCAAGGGTGAAGCGGTGAGAACAACTGCTAGAGCTGCTCGATGGTAGTGTGAGAATACCAAGCTCTGTACTCTAACAATTAATATGCGTCGAACTGTTACTTATTCTTGTTCGAATGAGAATCACAAGGTGCAGTTGATTAGATTGTAATGAAATTTTCTCATCTCTTGTTAGCATGAGAATTTAAGGAATTGGATTAAACATGGTGAAGCCATGTTCTTGTTTGGCACATAGTTCACAAGCTTTGAACCTTGGAACCTGTCTGTATGCTCTGAAACTACACAGGCAAACTCAGAATTCCCATCTGCTGCAACAAGAAACCTTTCTGTATGCTCTGAAAGTACACAGGCAAACTCAGAACTCCCATCTGCTTGAACAAGAAGATACATCTCATACTGTGTCTGTGAGGAGTCGAGTAGTTTCAAAAGTTTCGGAGTGCAGCTGTGGTGACAGCGGCTGCATGCAAGTCTTCCAACTGATTGGCCAGCTGAAATGAACGTTAATGCCAGTATTTTATACACAAAAAGTTCAAAGATGTCTTGTCTATCATTTAAGAATCCGTGAAAGTTGCGAATTTGTGTATTTTTTTTTTGGATAACTACGAATTATTTATTCATAGTTCCTGATAAAAAAAATTTACATGAGGTATAGACCCCTCGACATATGCACTGAAGTTTAGTCCCATCGTACAACCAGCGCGGCTTAAAACAAGATGTTACAGTAACGCCTGCTGATCTTGAAGCACATAGTATTACATTAGTTTGCATTAGAGCTTATGCAGTATACCTCTAACTTGAACAAGGCAATGCAATTTGCTTTAGGCCCCGTTCGGCTTACCTTAAATTCGGCTTGTTCGGCTTATTTTTTCAGCCGAAACAGTGTTTTTCTCTCACAACATTTCAGCAAGAATAGTGTTTTTCAGCTATTTTCAGTCAAGTTTCAACAAGCCGAACGAGGCCAGTGTGATTTATGCATGTGATTAGTTTCTGCGTAAGTGGCTAGTGTGGTACGGATACATTCGATTTGGTCGAATAGTGGATGCAGGCTGGGCTTGCTTTGAGAACAGTGCTATCTTGCATATAGGCGTCTATGCGGACTGCACTGCGGGGGCCCTGGATAAGGTGTCATGTGGGCAACTCACTAGACCCTATATTTTTTTATGCTATGCTTATTGCGCTAAAATCGTTTTTGACTCATAGCAACGGACAAAGAAGTATGATAGACAACAAGAAGTGGTAGAATAGATAGTTGCTTTGAATATGGTAATTACAGTATAAACTAGGCTATTTCAATTTTACATCAAAACTTGAATTATATTTTAATCGTTCATCATTCGTGCAGACTCATGTAATAGTGATAAAACAAACATCACATTTAAAATATCGTTTTTATGTAACAATACAACACTCATTCATATTTATATTACCGTGGCGTTATTTTTTTCCTGTTGCAGTATACATACATTTAATTAGTAGTATAAAAAAATTGATACAATGATTTCTATAGCCAAAATTGACGCAATTGTTTTATTTTCTTTCTTTCTTTCGTCTCTTCACCAGAACGTTTTCTGCTTCTCTCCCGTGATTTCACCCAGATCCACTAATTAGCGAACATTTCTAGAAAAAATCTTTTATGTAACTTTTTATTTTTCAAAAATTACTAAGTTATACACATAACTTTTACGCACAATATTTTCTAAGACATAACTTATTATTATAACTTATATTCACAACATTGTCAGTATAATATTTTGCAGAACAAAACTTATCAACACAATTTCCTATCATAACCTTTTTAGTACAATTTTTATATAATCTTATAGACAGTTTATAATGATAACTTTTCTACATTGTACCTTCTCAAACTTTTCTACATTGTTTTTATCATAAAATCTTTTCAACATAAATGTTGTAGCACAATTTTTATATAATAAGTTTACAAATAACATAACTTGTACATATAAGTTTTTGTTGTCTAAAAATGTGCATTCAGGTATTTGGGTGCCCATGATTTAGTTGGATCAAATTAGTTAACATGAGATTTAGGTGCCCATGGCTGTACCGTGCTTCAGGTACATTCTTTTTTGGTTGCAATTTGCATCCTCTAAAAATGTGCATCGAAAAGTGCATGTAGACAACGCACAAAGTCAAGCTGAAAAAGATGCGGCAAGTTCCGATCGGATAAGAAAAAGATGCTAAAGCCGGCGATGAAGGAGCAAAAACTGAGCGGTAAAGGGTTTAGGTAATAATTACGGATTATCCAACCAGAATATTTATTTAGCGATAAACCAAACTTCACTCTATCTGACCACACGTAATAGCACTGACACTTTGTACTACAGCGACCGGTAAGAGACTCATTAATAAACCAAATTTAAGGACGGACTGCAGCTAACAAGACCACATTATTATCCTACATATACGCTTCTAAAGTAGCATTAGGACACGGATGAATAATCCAAATTCCACGTATATTTTTGTTTATATTTAATTAACACAGCATGAGGTCATGCTGGTGGTGCGGAGGCTGATCCAGAGGCCGAAACGTTGTGCTGACTGCTTCCGCGCCCGGCTCGCCGACGCCGTTTAGGTGGCCCAGGCGGGACGCCGTCACCTCCGTCCCCGCCGCGTCCTCCCACACCGCCGAGCCAGGCGGGGGGCCCTCCGTCCCCGCCGCTCGCTCCGTACCCTCCGTGCCCGCCCACGCCGCCAGGCCCTCCATCCCCGCTGGGCATTCCATATCCGTCGGGCCCTCCATGCAACACAGCTGAGATTAGTTGCCGTCGTGTTAGGAATTGATTTATCGGTTGATGCTTTTACGATGAAGACCTCTCTCAATTTCAACGTGGCAGCCCTCGTCGAGGATAGCACTGGTATATACATACATTTTCTAGATAATTTATTTTAATTAGATTGAATGAGAAACTGCTTTGCTGATTTAGGCATAGATCATGATTATTTCTAATTAAAACGATATTGATAATTTAGTGGTGATAATATTTGTTTATTAGGAAGGATGGATCAAGGTTCAAAAACTCGTGAAACTATACTTATTTTTTATTTTTATATGCTTATCAGATTGGACCAGAGATACTCATCAATAAAAAAAACGACAAAAACGCCAGCAGCTCGGAGGAACGTCCTACCGTAAAAGGACGGGGGAGAAATAAAACAATCATGGATGAACGCGGACAGCACAAATCAACGGAGAAACAGAGATGGAAGATGGAAAGAAAAAGAGAAGAAGAAGGGAAATCGGACGCTGGGGAGGAAAAGGACACGGAAAAACAAAGACGGATCGGGCTGGATGAAATTTTTACTGGGAGCACGCCGTGTGCCCGTACGTTCCATATCTATCTATACCTATATAATAAATAATGTGAAAACTATCTCATCCCTCATAGATTATATGAATATGCACGACTTCGATATAAGTTTTAAGGTAACCTGGCTAGGATTCCTAATCCAAATAAAAACATCTATTCTAAATAACATGAATAGGAATCCTAATTTAAATAGAAAAGAATAAAAATAAGACAAATCTTTCCTTAATATTAAACGACAAAGAAAAGAATCCTAATTTTTTTGAGCGAAAAGAATCCTAATTCACGTGACCCAGACTCTTACGTGATTTTTTCCCTGACGTGTCCGTATGCTCCTCTTTATTTCTTTTTCCGTGTTTCACTTGTTTTTTTCCCTCTTTTTTACTTTCTTTTTCCTTTCTAATTTTTCTTTCGCGTACTTCTATTCTTGCAGATGACCCATTACGTTTTAGAATCGGACTCTGAATCACGCTAGACAAGAGTTGTTTTAATTCATGAGCATGGGATATATATATAAGTCATGGCAAAAGAAACTCTCGACTACCGATAGTTAGAGGGAGGTGGACGAAAAAAATGGATGAACGAAAAAAATAGTCGAAAATTTTGGCTTGAAATTAAATACAGACGTTAAAGCGACATTTAATCCAAAAAGCAAATTAAGTTCATGAAATTAACACAGTTACGGAGAGCGCGACGTCGCATGCTCACAAACTCAACTGTATAGACCTTTCTGTGATGCGGCTTATCAGCCATGGCACTGTGTTTTTCTCTCACAATAAAACAACATCAGCCGGCTTATTAGCTGCAGAAACCATCGGCCGAACAGCCCAAATATTTTATATCAACAGGAAGAAATATTCGATATTCATTTCTTTCATGCGCCAATAAATCCACAAATAAGTCCCACCACATCTCCATAACATCCTGTACACAGGTTCGAATATACATGTAAATATTAGTGTATGTCACATGGCTAATACTGCGTGTCTAGAAAAATCTTTCACAAAACCAAGCAGCAGACGTTGCGAGCAGCATTACACCTGCTGATGGCGAGGGAGTGCGAAGGTTTATTATGTAGCGAAGAATCCGATGGGTTTCGTAGGTGGCACCATTATATGCAGTCGAGGAGCCCTTTGCAGTCGGGCAAGGGTCGCATGTGATCGCGGGTGGGGGTGGTCTTGGCACAGTGTAACACCTCAAAATTTGCCACTTTTGAAAATAGAGTTAAAATAATTTATCTGTGAATTATTGTGCACATGAAAAATAGGAAAAAAAAAATTCATTAATTTAAAATTTATCATAAGATAGAAACGTGTTTGTTGCATTCATGCCGGTCGCACCTCGTGTTTCTATGTGCAAAATGTGTGTTTTTTTATGTTTAGAAGACGAATATCTATCTCTAGGAATTTTCTAGCTTCTTTCTGGAATTTAATTCCTACCTCCTTGACCCTAATCTTTATGTTCCAAGTTTCCAACAATCTTTTTATGAGCTCTAAATACTTTATTTGGGTTCATCATGTTCCAAAGTGTCTCTAAGAATTTTCCCTAAATTTTCGGAGGTCTCGGAGTATTTTTCGTGGCTTAAATATCAATTCTGGACTTTTCTAGAATTATTTTATCCACAAAATTAATTAATTCCAAAAATAATAAATCTCTCATTTATCCCAATGCTCAAAGCCCATATGCAATAATCCTAATAAATCCTAAAGGCCCATGCATTTATTTACTAATGGACTTTAATGTTTACTTAGGCCTATTAGTAAATGTGGAGGGGGTAACATCAATTAGTACCATATCGCTAGTTGACGTGGATGTGGGGAGTTTTTCTTCCTATATATATCAACCAACCCCTTGGACAAAGCACACCAAAACTACCATATGGGGAACCCCTAGTTTGGAAAATCCCTCGTGTAGTAAATTATATTTTTCTCCTCTTTCTCTCGCCGTTGCTGTCGCCGTCACCAGTGCCGTTGTCGTCTTGCTCCTCCTACGCCGCCGAGGTACCCCTAGGTAAGGCCGCCATCCAAAATGTTTCCTCAGACTTCGTCTTCTTTTAAAAGCGTAATTTCGTTGGTTTAGATCCAAAATACGTTTTCAACTATTTATAGAATTGCCACTGATTTTGTTTTAGCCATAACTTCTCCGTTTTTACTCCGATTTGATCCGTTCAACTTGCGTTAGGTTTGTAATTTCATGATCTACGTGTTTATACTACTGTTCAGTATGTTTTTAACTTTTAAAATTCGTGATTAGATTTAATCTAATATTTGACTAAAAGAAATCTTATTTAAATCATATCTTCTGCGTCTTAGATCCGTTTTAGTCCATTCAAGTTGCGTTAGATTCATAGCGTCAAGATCTACGCGTTAGTAATAGTGTTTATCATGTCACTAATACTGGAATTTTATGGTTTGAATCATATCTTAAATAACAATTATGCAACTGAATTTTATAAATAGAATATGATTTGTTTCACTTTAGTTTTATAAATCAAATCTAAATTTGACTCAAATTATAATCTCTATAAAATATCTTATATATGTTTTTATACCATTAAGACACATGAAGCTAATGGTTTTATGAGTAGATCTCTCGGTAGTTGTATCTTTCCAACCATAGCTCTGATTAGAGTGCTTTTCGCGTCTATGTGTTCGTAGCGAGTCGTAGATTCGTTTTACAAACTTTTCGTCTTGATCTTATGTTTGGTGTATTGTTCTAATTTAGATCTATTGTTTGCTTCGTGTATGATTGTACGGATGTTTGTGTAGTGTTTTATGATTACGTCCAGTCGGTGAGATATACGTGGTGATCAAAAGAAGAAGAAAAACGTTGAAGATTAAAGCTTACCGAAGGATCGGTGTTTAAGGCAAGTATAGCATGGGACCATCCTTGTTACCTATTCACCTTTAATCATTTAATTCATACTGCATGTGTCTACCTTGACTGACTGCCACTAAGGATTTCCTAGGACTTTGTTACCTTATATCTTGTTACCTATGGGGTATTGCATTGGGTAGTATGATGCTAGTGCTCAACTACAACCATGATCTTGTAACTTGACTAATGGAATATGCAATAAACATTAAAAGATGCTTTTTAGCAACATGGAACAAGGGGGCTAGAGCATTGAGCTGTTTTATGGTGCTCTAGATTCCTCTCCCTAAGGACTTATCTATAAGTGATCATCCGAGACTTACAGTACAGCTGTGAGGGCTATATGGCTCTGGCTTTAGCTCAGTATGAGGACCTTGTTACCTTTATTGGCGTAAGAATGGCTTGACGAATCGGGTATAGGACAGCCTCTACTCTTATGTGTATAGCCGCGATGGAATTGTGCCATTCGACAGGGGGTTCCTATAACTGTTTGCCGAGTGAATCTAATGACCCTAACTTGTTAGACGAACCTTTGAAAGGCTTCATAGTGAACCCTGCTGACCTTCCTTGGTAGTGGGTCAAGAGGCTGACCACCTCGGGCGAAAGGGTAAATCACGACTCATAGTGAAAGTGTACAACCTCTGTAGAGTGTAAAACTGGTATATTAGCCGTGCTCACGGTCACGAGCGGCCTTAGAACATTTACGGAATAGATGATGAATACAGATGATACTAATGATGGATGCTCACTAATGATTAATTGTTTATGCTATTCATTATTTATGTTTACCTGATCATATGTTTATGGGCTTGAGGTGAACTTGTTGCTACTCAATTGCTAAAATCATGACTCATTAAAAGCTAATCGCAGTTAAACCAGTGTTAGCCTTTTGAGCCTCATGAATCCCATGTTATATTTGTTGAGTACGACATGTACTTACGCTTGCTTTATTTTCAATTATTTGGATAAAAATCCCGGATGGGTACCAGATTGCTAGAGTTTGGAGGAATTAGGCTTGTGATCAACCAGTCAGTTGTCCCGGTGGAATTACAGTCTTCACCCGAAGATCGAAGTTATCTTTCCGCTATCTATAGTCTGAGGTTATATTCTTTACACTAATATGTTATGTATTTAAGCATTGTCTATTGATATTACCCTTATTTGTAGCTATATGTGAGATTTGACTTCCTGGGCTCATATATTGTATGTATCTGGTTTTGTTCTTAAAATCAGGTGCTACAGAGTGATATCAGAGCAATGCTGACTGTAGGACGCAAGCCTAGTAGAAACTGGTCGTGCTAAGGTTTAGAAGTTGCTACAAAAACCCTTGCTCTATGAACCTTGATATTTTCTTTTCTACTATATCTCTACCCTTCTATTCATCTCTACCTTGGTGCTTATTTTAAAGTCTTTGTTCTCATCTTTACTCCTTGATTTGATATGCTTTTAGAACTATTTCTCATCACCTTCTTGCGTAATCTGAAGATATGTCTTAGGATTGTTACCCCTAATTCAACAAGGACGATAGTATCGTAAGTTGAGTCAATGATTGAGTTGTGCACCATTATTGCTGGTTGAACTATCATTATGCTTATGCTTGTTTTGGATTTTTGTAATGATTGCAATGATCTTGTTGGGTGTCCCCACAAAATCATTTAGTTTATAGGCCTAAGGCATAAGGATTAGTGAAATAAAGAGTCAGGTTTTGGTTTTCTTCTATTTTCTCTATCTTGTCTTTTCGGAGCAGTCTGCATTCTTCAGCTTATATCTCTATTCCTGGAGAACCAAAAATCATGAGAAAATTCTGGACAATAGTAGACTTCAATATCTTTCCCTGAGCGCAAGAATCAACCTCATATCTATTTTGGTTATGGAGATACGAAAATCACAAGGCGATGCATCTGTGCTGTTTAGAATCTAGAGTAGTTTCTGTTGTGCGTTGTTTTCGACTACATTAACTGCAGAATCTGGAAAAGTGTTCTATAAGGAAGTTGTGGAGAATTTCATAAGCTTTCCAACGGTATAGGCTACAACTTCATTGGATTAACAGAATGAGAGTTACAGCTGTTTTTACTGCACTATTATTTTTCTACTCGCGAGGAACTTCAGATTTCTTGTTCTTGCCCCTACACGAGAGTTTCTTTGGGATGTCAGGATGTCCTTATGCTAGTTGATCCATCTAGAAGAAGGTTCAAGCTACCCTATTGATCTTTTCTTAAGGGGGGTAGCCAAGTTGAAGAATTTGCAAGATGAAGTATCCTACATTCTGGTCTGCGCAGCGGAAACGTGGTGGTACCCAAAGATGTGGGAGAAACTCAGAGTCTCAATTAGATTTGATTAAAGGTTCAAAGGAGGTTTAACCAAGATCATCAAGATATTGATAATGCTACTGGAAGAAGTTTTTAAGTTAGTTGGATGAATAGACCTCAACCAAGCGCTGAAGGAGTCCAAGAAGAGGTTGAAGTAAAACCTAAGTATTAGCTTTCTAGATCCTGACAAGAGCTTCATATCCACAATGATGCACCTTGTTAGGGTGTGGAATGTTCCCTTATACGAGATGAAAAGTAGAGGCTTGTTCATTAAGTCAACTAAGGAAGTGTGAGTTGAACTACCTAACCAGTTATCTGGAGTTATCCATTATGGAGCATGTAAGTAATATCTTCTTGGAAGTAAAAGTGACATATAGGAGGGTCACAAGAATCTACAGGACATCTTCACTAAGTTGGTCTTAAGCTTGTGTTATCCTCGTTGGAATGAAATTGATTATGACTTAGAAAAGTGTTATCACTTAGAGAAGCAAAGTCATGGCCGATGCCCTTAGCAACAGAGTCATGCTAAGAAGGTTCAGGTGACACCAAGGACTAAGAATTGTATTCCAAGTTCAAGCAACGTGATTGAAATCATTAATGTTTTGAAGATTGGTAGTAGAATTTTCTTCTGATCAAGAGATTTATCAGGCTTGGTTGGAAGGTGGATATTTTAAGGCAATGGAACTGCACGAGGAAGTAAAGAAGCATCCAAGAACGAAGTATCTCTATCTCCTAGTCGACGTCTTCCGAATCTCGGGGACGAGATTCATCTTAAGGGGGTAGAATTGTAACACCCCAAAATTTGCCACTTTTGAAAATAGAGTTAAAATGATTTATTTATGAATTATTGTGCACATGAAAAATAGGAAAATAAAAATTTTCATTAATTTAAAATTTATCATAAGGTAGAAACATGTTTGTTGCATTCATGCCGGTCGCACCTCGTGTTTCTATGTGCAAAATGTGTGTTTTTTTTATGTTTAGAAGACGAATATCTATCTCTAGAAATTTTCTAGCTTCTTTCTGGAATTTAATTCCTACCTCCTTGACCCTAATCTTTATGTTCCAAGTTCCCAACAATCTTTTTATGAGCTCTAAATACTTTATTTGGGTTCATCATGTTCCAAAGTGTCTCTAAGAATTTTCCCCAAATTTTCGGAGGTCTCGGAGTATTTTTCGTGGCTTAAATATCAATTCTGGACTTTTCTAGAATTATTTTATCCACAAAATTAATTAATTCCGAAAATAATAAATCTCTCATTTATCCCAATGCTCAAAGCCCATGTGCAATAATCCTAATAAATCCTAAAGGCTCATGCATTTATTTACTAATAGGCTTTAATGTTTATTTAGGCCCATTAGTAAATGTGGAGAGGGTAATATCAATTAGTACTATATCGCTAGTTGACGTGGATGTGGGGAGTTTTTCTTCCTATATATATCAACTAACCCCTTGGACAAAGCACACCAAAACTCCCCACATCCACGTCAACTAGCGATATGGTACTAATTGATGTTACCCCCTCCACATTTACTAATAGGCCTAAATAAACATTAAAGCCCATTAGTAAATAAATGCATGGGCCTTTAGGATTTATTAGGATTATTGCACATGGGCTTTGAGCATTGGGATAAATGAAAGATTTATTATTTTTGGAATTAATTAATTTCGTGGATAAAATAATTCTAGAAAAGTCCAGAATTGATATTTAAGCTCCGAAAAATACTCCGAGACCTCCGAAAATTTGGGGAAAATTCTTAGAGATACTTTGGAACATGATGAACCCAAATAAAGTATTTAGAGCTCATAAAAAGATTGTTGAGAACTTGAAACATAAAGATTAGGGTCAAGGAGGTAGGAATTAAATTCCAGAAAGAAGCTAGAAATTTTCTAGAGATAGATATTCGTCTTTTAAACATAAAAACACACACATTTTACACATAGAAACACGAGGTGCGACCGGTATGAATGCAACAAACACGTTTCTACCTTATGATAAATTTTAAATTAATGAAAATTCTTATTTTCCTATTTTTCATGTACACAATAATTCACAAATAAATCATTTTAACTCTATTTTCAAAAGTGGCAAATTTTGGGGTGTTACAGTATCTGGTTTTGTTCTTAAAACCGGGTGCTACAGAGATTTTTATTTTCCTATTTTTCATGTGCACAATAATTCACAAATAAATCATTTTAACTCTATTTTCAAAAGTGGCAAATTTTGGGGTGTTACACACGGGCAGGCGAAGACGTGAGTCTTGGACAGGCGATGGTGCAATTATAATCTGATAAAAAATGAAAACGTTAGCATATAATTAAGCACGATTGGTTTTGGTTTCTATCTATGTATCTCTTAATTAAGATTATGATTTGTGAACACCTGTTTTTTTAGAAACAAAGCGCTATCGTGCGCCCTCATATATGTTTTGTATTTCACCATTTATTTTTATATAGGAAACATATACGTAATGTATTCCAACATTTATTTTTATAGTAGTATACACGCTACGGTGACTTTACAGTTGTGCTAACGCGGTGGGGATGATACAATAGAAGGGACAAGCATAAGAAACTAAAGATAACTGCTTTTTTTCAAAATAGACATGACTGGGTGCAATTTTTTTAGATAAAAGGCACCCCCGCTTTATTGCCATAAATACCTCCAACTTCTCAGAATCCTGGCGAGTGGCGACCTAAAGTATCACCTTTTTGCTATTGTTTCAACAGGATCGTACAAACTACACATAAGGCATTTCTCATGCAATTGTCCTCTCCTTCATGATCTGCAATGTAAATTCGTGAACTACACATAACTACTTCCACATTGAAATATTTTTCCTTGCTATGCCAAAATGAATATTGTTTTCAGCCTGAAATTCAGAGGCTCTCCTAAAGTAATAAAAAGAAATTGGTTCAGAATGTACAAATGGATCAGGATCAATGTACCTTCTTGTTTGTCATTTTTTAGTAAATCAATATAAAGGACACGGTGATACCTACTGAACAGACTCAGACATGAATTAATTATAATGTTATATTTAAACTATATGTTATAACATTTAAAATATTTACCTCCCTGGCACTCATTGAACATTAAAAGAATATTTTTAAAGAAACTACGCTACATCCTATAGTATTTAAAATAGAAGTGCCTACCTCACTTTCAGTTGAAGTTTCCTCATTCTTATACGATACTGAATCATTTTTGTCAGCCGCTGTTTGATCTTGTGCACAATAACTTAGGCCAAAATTCCTTCATGACAAAAAAACCAAGAAATTAGCAGAGGACAAAATGTTTATAGAAGGTTCTAAATTTTTAGAATGTGGTGAGAAATAGAGAGCATACTTTCTTGCTTTCCGCTTCATTTCAGTTAGTGGCACTCAAAATAAACAAACATGCCAAACATCTCAAGTAGTAATACTGCAGATAAGCACATGCATAACTGAGTTCAAATGGAAGTAAAAATTCCTGAGTGTCAGTGCACCAATTAGCAGATCGCAGATGGAATCACTCTTGCCATCCACAAATATATTAATTGGTTAATCAAGGATTATATATGTCAGTGTAGTATTTATATCACTTAGTTAACCAATTTGACATCAACAATAGAGGAGTAGCCCTTGCCTGATGTGGCTGATTTGCATCTGCCTGTTGGAGGCTATGACATCTTCCCTTGGTGACTTTGCACTGGTGGTTCCGTGCAGTAGTGCAGCCATCGCCGCACACAGTCAGTACGCTGCCGGAGAACTGAATCTGCCGATTGCAACCTCAGGTAAAGGGGTGAAGCCGGTGGTTGCTGCTGCCTGCAGTCATTGCGCCCGTGCACACAGCCACAGTAAAAAATTCAGAGTTGAACAATTTCAGAGGTGAACAGTGAGCCAGTTTAGATGTGAATATACTTGGTCAGCCTGATATCAATTTAGTAAACAATCTCTACATCTTGGGGGAGGAGGTCAATTTTAGAGGTGAACACTACTTTCAAAAGACCGCCAAAACCAGCATCACTGCAGGATTATTAGTACTAAATACCTAACAAAAAGAGGACCAAAGAGCGATCAGCAACGCGATCTAACATCTTTGTGATATTATTACTGACAAAAAAAAACAAAGGCATCGCCAGCTCACCAGTTTGCTCCACACCGACACCACCCAAACTCTGCAAACACCACAAGCCCTAGAAAACGGTGCGCAAAGCTGGGCCCACCACACATAGGCAGGCCCCAGCTCGCACACACGCACAGAGAGATCGATCAACCATGCCACCAAGAGAAAATTAAGGCAACCCACCAAGCTAAGGGTACACTAACTTGAGTTTATTTGGTATGCCCAAGGCAAGAAGCAAATAGCTAAGGTGCTCTTAGCCAAAGAAAGGTAAAACAAAGAGTAAAAATAAGAAACAACACTATCCAGGAAGTAAGGTAGAACATACAGGCAAAGATCAAGATCCTCAACATTGATCAAAGCACCATTCAAAGCCATCAATGACTTGCCAGGAGGAACCATCCGCTGATTTGCAAAAAAAAAAAATACAGCACAATGATGTTCCAACGATCAATGGCTTCTGCTCTGTACCTAATAAACCCCACCTGGCCATCTGCTCCTTAGCTCCCGATCATCTAGCCTCCCAAGACAGCAGCGCTCTTCCTCAACTCATGCCGGAGATGCATTAGCAGTGCAGCCGTGACAACACATGAAGGCTCATGGCGAGGTTGACCTCTGTTTCTCATTGAAGATTTGTCAATCATCCTCTGAATCATTAATAAGGGATGGTCTTACTATATAGAGGCTGCTTTTCTCTATCTATTTTTTATATCAAATGCATTACTTTATCGTTAAAGACATCATTCATCTTTCTGTCTCCCATCCCATTAGTGCTGTATATATAACAACAGCTTATAGCTTCAGTAAGGCTGAAAATAGCAGGTCAAATTGCCAAGTCCTTAGTTCACTTTGTTGTTTGTTCCCTCCTACACATGCACACCGTACATAGCCTAAGGAACAGAACAAATCTGCTACTCTGCTTCTTGTTTAAAAATCCCCATACAATTTTTTTTTCTCGGAGCACGTAAAATGCTCATACAGTTCTCACCTAATATGCTAAAAACAGAAAACTGGCTTGATCACAGTTAAAACTACACTTGCATAACCTGCTTGAAGTACAATAATTTTATGTGTTAGTATTGGGGCTCATGTAATAAAAGCCAAGTTACCCACATCGTCATTCCTTTTCGTGGGCACCTCTTGCTCGTTGCCCCTCGTCTCAGCTTTGGCCGTCTTCTCATGCTCCTTATCCTCAGTAGTATATATAGTGCAAAACAAGAGAGGGAAATCTTCTCAAAATCAAGAAACTGGAAAGTTCAGAGTGATGTTTCATTGAAATGAAGGTTTCTCACCTCGAAGCGGACAGGGCAGTTGGGATGACATTGTTGTAGCAATACCCTGTTGGATGGCAACAAGGGCACCAAAGGTGCAAATAAAATCTTTGTTGCACAACATGCAATGGAATATTAGCATAAAGAAGTTTGTGCAGAAACTTACCACATTTATCACAGTGAAACAAGTTTATCATAGTGAAAAAAGTTATCTGCACCACCAGTTCTGAACAATTAGCAAAAGTTAGACTTTTTGAGCGGTAAGTGGAAGACTGCCTGTCAATATGGTAGTTACCTGCATATGGCACATCCATCACAATGGTATTGGTCATTTGAGACCTGGAACAGAATAGTGTTAGATTAGGAATCACAGTGTTAGACTACCTGTTAAAATCAGGCATACACGCATATTGCCCCCCATAAAAAACATATACTCCAATATTTCTTTAACATATCAACATAGCAACTCATCCATATTTTCTAGAGAATTCTTTGTTATCTAGAAAAGGTAGGAATATTTAGGTAGCCATTATATGCCAATATGAAGAAGAATCAGGCATATATACTCTACTCTCAAAAGAAAAGAATAAAATGTGATTGCTTTAGCCTATTGACATCTCGTGCACCTGTTGGGGCACATCACCTGATCTAGATAGCAAACACGACACTAATCATATCCAATTTCAGGTCCAGGTCATCAATTATACAGCAGTCAGATCTTGTTCAATTAGATGAAAAATGGAGAGCGATAGGGGGAGATGAACCGAACAAAGACTACGCACCTTGGCATCGTTGTGGCATTGGCGGCAGCAGGGCGCCATGACGCTGCATCCTTCTGTAATGCGCACACCTTTTGTCAAGGCAGACACAAGAGACGTGCGACGTTGGCCACGGCGCACGACGGCGGCGAGGACAGCGGGCCGCTCGACGGCGAGGACCACTTGTGTTTCCGGCGTCGTGGAGGGGGTGGCGTGTCCGGTGGCGTCGAGACGGCGGCGCGGCGGCATCGAGGAGTCTACCGGCAGCATGCTCTGCTTCGCAGCGGGGAGGGAAAGGAGTCGTCGGTGTCGGCAGATGGGGGCGGGTCGCGGACGCGGATTAGGGTGGAGTGAGAACGACGGCGCGGGTCCTTCTCCTTCTCGGCGAGGCGGCAGAACGGTCTTCTCGGCGATCCGTCGGCCGCGAATCAGGGATTGACGAGCGCGGGCGAGGACGACGGGGCTGGCGCGAACGGCGAGCTCGACGGCGCGAGTACGACGAGCGGCTTAGCTGCAGGGAGAGAGGCGTGGGCGAGCGTCTGCGTCAGCGTCAGCGAGTGGAAGGCAGCGTGGGAAAGGAGGCGGCGCCGTGGGCATGCGTGTGACGGAGCGTGATTGAAGCGGGATCGTGGGAGGGGATGGAGCGTGATTGGGAGATGGATCGCAGGATCGGTGGGCAGGCGCGGGCGCAGAGGGCGGCGGCGGCGCGCGCAGCTGAATTTTGTCGCAAAGGAAGGGGGAAGGAGCGAGGGAGGGGTGCGGGATCGACTTTCCTTCCTTTTTAATATGTTGGGGGTGAAGCTGACCTCACACGACCAATCGTCCTGCTGGGGACATGTACCGTAGGAAGGGTGAAGCGAAGGTCACATGATCAATCGTCCTGCCGGAGACGTTGACCGTAGGAATTGTTTAGGGCGTGTTTAGTTTGTGAAATGAAATTTTTTTAGATGTCATCTTAGATGTTTCGGGATGTTGGAAGGGGTTTTTAGATACTAATAAAAAAAACTAATTACATAGCTCGTCTGGAAACTGCGAGACGAATTTATTAAGCTTAATTAATTCATAATTAGCGCATATTAGTTACTGTAGCACTTATGGCTAATCATGGATTAATTAGTCTTAAAACATTCGTATCGTGATTTTCAATCAAACTGTGTAATTAATTTTTTTCGTCTATATTTAATACTGCATGCATGTGCCGAAAGATTCGATGTGATAGTTTGGGATGAAAATTTTTGGGAACTAAACCAGGCCTTAGTTGTAGAGACAGAGACATAGATTAATTGATTTATTAGTACCATAAACTGATACTCCAATTTTTATTGCCATAATCACTGCTGCGGGCTACCACCATCCTCCGAGGTGTGCGGGCCCGACGCGGACGTGGAGGCCGAGGTCCAGGACATCGCCAAGGCCGGATGGCGACGAGGCGCGAGTACCGCCCGCCCGCGCCTTTTGCTCGCCGTGGTCGTGCCCATGTTCTTCCCGGCCACTCGGCGTCATCGATCGTGCTCGCCTTCTTCGTGCCGCTGGTCTTGTGCCGCACAGTCGGCTTCGGCAGCAACGCCGCGCTGATGGGCGCTGCCTGCCATACTCGACCGGCCGGGTATGCAGTCAAGTCTGAACTTGATCTTCTTGTGTCCGAGTATGCAGTCAAGTCTGAACTTGATCTTTGTATGTGTGCAGAGTGCAGACCATGATGAAGAGTGCCCTTGACATAGCGAAGAATTCATGCATGAACAAACAGTCTTGTTGCACGGCAAAAGCAATGTCGAACCGAGTGAGTGTGAGGTATTTGCACTGCCCAGCTATACCCCTGTCGTCAGTCGGGGCTGAAACTGGAGAGCCGGAATGAGCAGATGGTTTTGACTTTTTGTCTACTGGTGTTTTTTTTCCAATAATGGGGTCTAGTGCTGTTGAGCATGGATTTCAGTCCTGTATGTTTGCTCGCTCGAGGATTTCTGCACTCTGCAGCATATTGTTCTTGAGACAAGAATAGGCCCATACTAGTGTGTTCAACTGAAATGCCAGGGAAGTGTTAAAGTGTGCCAAGATCTGATATTGCAACTCACGACACAAGGATGAAATAATACCACTGAGCAGGGTAGTGTTGTTGGCAATGAGAATGATATCGTCAACATACACGAGCAAGTAGACTGTTTGGTTTCATGACTTGAGAATGAATAGAGAGGAGTCACTTTTTGCAGCCTGGAAACCTAAGGTCAGAACAAAAGTGGTGAATTGGAGGAACCAGGTTCTTGAGGATTGTTTTAGGCCATATCGTTATTTGTTGATCTTGCACGCATATTTTGGATGGTTTTTTATCAACAAAACCAGTGCGTTGTTTGGCATAGACGGTTTCAGAGAGATTACCAAGCAAGAAGACATTCTTGACATCCAATTGATGAATTGGCCAAGAAGCGGCAGTGGCAATGCTTAAGACTGTTCTGACCGTTGTTGGTTTGATGAAATGACTGAAAGTCTCTCCATAATCGACACCTGCCTGTTGAGAACAGCCAGGAAGGAAAATCGGTTCGATGAAAACAGGATGTTTCATATGATCGGAGCTGCAGCTACATGCATTTGCCATTCTGCAGCAATGAGACCACAAATGGGGCAGGTAACATAGTTTGCTGTTTGCAACACGTTTTCCCCATTCATGACTCATGAGTGGCTGACAACAAAGGATCAAAATGTGACCTGGTGGAATAAATTTTGCATTCTTTCAGGAGATAAGTCAAAGAATCCTCTTTTCCCCATTGAAGAATATATAGAAACTTTTCTTCCTGACATTATCTAATAATCGGTAAACAATCTTTTATGCATTCGGCTGCCGCTGGCCCAAGCATGCTGGGGGGAGGGTTGGTTTGGCGGCCGCCAGCAATTGATTCGCGACACCACCATCGTGGAAGGGACCTTCTGCAGGTTGATTTTCACATCAGTAATTTATTTTTTAGTTGTTGTCACACGAATCAAAAGGCTTTCTAAGATCAAATGTGTGCTTCCGATTAGTTGGTGATTGAGACATGTGTTAGGCTATTGATTGAATCAAAAGGCTTTCTAAGGGCCTTTGATTACTCATGTATTGAGCTACTGATTGAGTCCATGGTCTTGACTATTTGATTCAGTCCATGGTTGTTGATTGAGCTTGAGTTTAGTTTTGCTTGATCTTGGATTCACGTCAGGTGCAACTTGAGGCTGGTATGTTGCAGTTAAATAATATATTGACCATGTTGGTTCCTGTAGATTATGTACAACCTGAGGCCTCTCATCTTAATTTTCCCCATTAACAACAGACATTAAGATTTTTATTTGTTTGATTCTATCTTACCATATTTACACTGCATGCATCATCAACCCTATCTCCAATTGGAAAGCACTAACCACGGAGCTGAAAGCATTGACCGTCGCCTTGCTTCGAGGCTACGCCGTGGAGAGGGCTTAGTGGTGTGGACGGGGTGGATTGGAGGCATGCACGTGAGTTGTTCAACATTGTCACCGCCACACCAAAATCAGGTTTGTGGTATTCATCACTATTGCTTCAATGTAATACCATAACAAATGCACACTTAACTTAGAAGACAGTGCAAAGGAGAGGCTTCTGTGCTATAGTGAAAGGACTGCCGTGGCTCTTGCTTAGATAACCATGCTGGCGGATTTATACTGATTGATTCTTGGTCTGTAGCTTTGTCCTCACAGATGCATATTTGAACTTCTACAAATATCTTGGTTAACTTCTGAATAAAATGGTCCCGTACCAGCATTGAGATCTGCGGAGGCACTAGTGCTTGGACGTCCAGCGCCCGCAACGCGTCCGGACGTAGCTCCCAGTTCTAGCTAGCCGAATTTGTGGCCCAATTCCCAGTCCCAGGCCCATCAATGGGACCATCCCATCTCAGCAACCGCGAGTATAACAGAAAAAAGTGAACCGAAGTGCTACCTGCCCGCCGTAACGGAAGGGGAGAGCATGCGCTCGCGTGTGCGCCGCCATCCGTTGGCGTGCCCTCTCCGCTGGCCCCCCGCCGCAGTCTGAGAAGGATGCAAGGCAACAGAAGGTGGGGAGGAGACACCAAGGTTGAGGCAACAGAAGATAAGGAGGGAGATGCAACACTCGATCTACTTTTGAAATATCTGGATGCAATACTTGCAACATACAAACGAAGACAGATGAAACATGTGTCTGAAATACTTGCAAAAACGCGTGAAAAAAAACACACTTTGAAACTATTGCAGGACATACCCAACATCCAAATAAAACACTTGAACGTACATGTGAAACATATACAACATTGGGAACAAACGCTTGCAACATACTGTAAATACCATTACAACATATGCAATATCCTGATTAAAGATGGCAATGGGTACCCGAACCTGATTACCCGATGGGTTTTATCCGATAAAGAGGCAGGTATGGAAAGAATTCTTCACCCACAGGTATACTAATGAGTAAAAATCTCAACCTATCAGGTACGCGGGTACCCGAGGACATAATACCCACACCCGTGTACCCACGGGTAATTTATACCCACATTAGCAACACATATGTATTCATTAATTACTTTGAAATACATATATATCTATATATATGTATGACTATTATACTACTAATTAGTGTAGTTTTGTTGCTACGTTATAATTGTCGATTTCTATTGGCAAAAAATTGATGATATATGATTGTAATAATATAATATATTCATGTTCTTTTGGTTTGTAGCTGGTATGCATTCGGGTACGGGTTACCCATCGGGTATTTTTACTCACGCAGGGTACAGGTATGGGTGAAGTCTTCTACCCTTGCGCGGGTATGGGTAATTTAGTGGGTAAAATTTATCTCGTGGGTACGGGTATGGGATAGCAATACCCTATGGGTATATATCCGTTGCCATCTTTAATCCCGATCTATTTTTGCAACATCCGTAGAAACACTTGCAACATACACACTAAAACATTTGAAACATCTAAAACATATGTTTGCAACACGCGTTTTTTTCAGTGCAACATGGCGCGGACGGCGTGGCGAACTAACACGGTGGAGGCGGCTGCGACAATAGATGGCGGCACTTCGGCGAGGTGGAGGCGGCCACGTCAGTCGGATAGAGGCGCCCCGCCGTGGTGCAGTCAGCCGGTACGCCTACTTGGGCGCTGCGGCTCGGTATGGTGGTGCGGAAGGACAGGGCCAACGCGTCCGGAGAGCTTGGCGACAAAGACGGTGGCGCGGGGCGAATCTGCGTGGGTGAGGGCACGCGGCGTGGGTGGGAGCGAGTAGCACATACGGACCGAGGCGCACGGGCAAGAGTGAGCGGCGCTAGTGGAGCGAGGAGCGCGGGTGGGAGCAAGCGGCGCGTGCGGAGGCACGCGGGTAGGAGCGAGCGGCGTTGGCGGAGCGAGGTGGGCGGAGCTTTTGTATTTGTGGATGAGGTTAGATGCGTCCGATAGGAATGGGACGTCCAAACGCCCTAAACAGAGCATTACTGATCTGTAGCTTTTACTTCTTGTTCCAGTACAAATTCAATTGAGTGAACTACCTGAAGTAAGATCGTTGATCTGAATGGTAGTAAATTAGGAACTGTAATTGGTACTAATTAACTTGGTTCTGGGATGAGTTTGTATAGTCATGCAAGATAGTTTTTTTTGGATTTAGTGCTTACCCCATTAATGTTATTTAATTTATTCTTGTCGCGAATGTTTTGGTTAAAAATTAAACAAGTCTCTTGTCTGCACTTTTGGGGTGAGGTTTCCTAGCTTAGTTTTTCTAGCAGTGTGGGCCAGTATGTCAATATCCTGGTTCGACAACAGAATTATGCACTTTTTTTTTTTGCGGACCTAGTTTGCACACAGTCAAATTGTTCCTAGATGATTTGCAGGTTCAAGGTATTGACGAGGATGAGGGTAGATCGATTGCAGACCCTCCATGGCTGAGCTTCTCACTTCAACTTCCCACATATAATACTTCTGAATTTGTCAATATGATAGCTTCAGAATAGTGTACTTCAAATGTGCAGAATTATTGGTTACTTAGTAATCAAGCATGTAATGTTGAATACCTCTATTTTGGTGCTTTTACCCTTTTTTTTAATGAAATTGTATCAATAATAATATTTTTATAAGCGGAAATGATCTAACTCGGCGTCCGTCCGTGACTCCCGTCCGGACGTGGCTCCCGAGGAGCGGGCCCCAAACAAAAAACAAAATCTTCCACTCTCTTGTGCTATCCGCCCACCCTCACCAATTCGTCCGTGCTTATCTACAGGCCCCGAAGAAAGCATGGCCCCTCGTTGTCCACGCCCCTTAGCATGGCCCCTCGTTGTCCACGCCCTTTCCCCCACCGTGCGCTCGTCTGCCGCCACGTCATGCCCCATTGCCGGCCACGCCGCGCGCCCGTCCCAGGCACCTATGCTGCTCTCTCCCTCGCCATCTGTCCATCTGTCTCACATCGTCGTCCACGCACGCCGCTGACCTTGCCATGGCCGCACGGGCACATGTGCTGTGGCTTCTCAGGTCTTCCCCAGCCAAGCCAAGGGCACCAACGAGCGCGAGCGGTGCTGGTGGTGCTCGTGCGCCGCGGCTCGCCACCGGCTCCGACTCTGACGGTCAGAATCGACCAGCCTGGCCTTCCCCTCCCCTATGTTGCATATGTATGTTTCATTGTTTTAGATATTTCAGATGTATGTTGCAATTGTTTCATCTTGATATTGCAAAAGTAGATCGAGGGATGTTGCATATGTTGCAATTGATTTTCATAGGCATGTTGCAAACGTTTGCTAAAAATATTTCATCTATTTCCAGATGTACGATGCATATGTTGCACTAGTATGTTCCAATTATTTCAGTTTTATGTTGCAGCAAGTGGTTTTATGCTGTAAGTTGCAAGTGTTTATTTTGGATGTTTTATGTGTTTCACACACATGTTGCAAAAGCATGTTTCCACATCTTTTATCTGTTTTCAGTTTTATGTTGCGTTCATGTTGCAAGTGTTTTATGTTGTTCGGCCGGGGGCCGGTGGACGAGGGTGCTAGGGGCCGGTGGATGGGGTGCTACGGTCGGGGGCACGCTGGGAGCGTGCTCGTCCTCAGTTGCTCATCCCAGCTCCTCAGTGCAGCCCGTGCGAAGAGAGAGGAGGGGGTCAATGGCGACCAGCGGGTGGAGAGACGGTTGCGGAGTGCACGCGTGGGGTAGGGCGAAGGCGGACGGGGGGCACGCTGCGGTGGCCCTGTGACCGGGAGCTGGGCCCAACGCACGGGCCAATAAAAAGTCTTGCCGAAGTATTAGAACATAAACGCGATTAGCTCATTAGGATCACTAGCCTAATGGCATCAACACACTAATTCCATGATTAATTAGCACTGACCTTGAATACGAGCCAGTCGGCTGGCCATCGGTGAATGCCCACCGGCAGTTCGCAAGTTAGCTAAACTCGATCGGTCGGTCAATGGCCGGCCGGCCAATAATGGTCCTGCTGGACTAGACGCAAACGTCAGTACGTGCGCAACGCAATTATTGACCCGCAGGCCGCAGTTCGCCTCCGATCCACACTGGACAAGTGGAACTGGAACCTGACCTCGACTTCCAATTTCGTTGTCTGAGCGTTGTTAACCGCATATATATTCCATTCCATTGAAAAGGCCACACAAAAAGATCATCATATCCTCGATTTCTTTGACAGTTCAAAACAAAATGACTGGAGCAGGTTGAAGCGAGTGTTCAAGATCTTCATTATCGTGCGTACTCAAGCCGCGTTTCACCGACGGTGGTGGGTGAAGTGAAGACGAACAAGCTCAGATGGTTATCTAGTCGCTGAAAAGAACAAGGAAGATCGAAGCCGTCCAGTCCATGTGAATCACCCAGCATTATTCGGTACTCACGCAAAACGTCCATTCATATAGGAATTCTTCCAACCCTTTAATTTGCGATAATGCTACGCTACGGGCGTCCGTCCTGTGATCCGCGCCTAGACGACTACATCGTGTGGCACCGCTCGCCTACACATCGCAAAAAAAAAAAACCCATCGACGTGCTTCGTATCTGCGGCCGCCACAGGCGACACCGCCGCTCCCACCCCTGCCGATCGACGCCGCTGGCTCCACACCGTCCGTGTCTCCGCCCCAACCTCTCCTTCCTCTCCCTCTCTCCTGAAATAGCCCAAATCGCGGCCACCTCCGCGCTACGAACGGCCGCCCTAGCGGTGCCCTAGCCATGCGGCACAATCCCCGGACGGGGTGGCCACGCGCCTCGGCCTCACTCTACCTCGCTGCTCCTTCTACCAGATCCACTGCGCGGTGAGAGATCTGATGGTGGTGGGGACTATAGTAGGCGGAGTCCATATGGTCGATGTTGGCGCTGGTCGATTGCGATGGGGGGCATGGTAGCGAAGGGGGTGACTAGATAGCGGGGGGAGGGGAGGACACAGCTGCCTCCGGTGAACTCCACACGCCGACGAGCCTTCATTTCGCAAGTAGCAAGGAGATGTTGCAACGTGCTGAAAACACATGTTGCAAGTGTACATTTCAAATGTTTAAGATGTTTTAGAGATATGTTGCAATTGTTTCACACGGATGTTGCAAAAGAGATCGGGATGTTGCATATGTTGTAATGGTTGTACACGTATGTTGCAAGCATCTGTCCCCAATGTTTCATCTGTGTTTTTGGACGTATTGTTACAAGTGTGTTTATCTAGATGTTGCATATGTTTCACACATATGTTGCGAGTGTTTTATTTTTATATTGCGCATGTTTGCAATGGTTTTCAAGTATTTTTCATGTGTTTTTACAAGTGTTTCAGTAGCATGTTTCAAGTATTTCATTTGTCTTCAAACGTTGTTGCAAATGTTGCATCTGGATGTTTAAAAGTAGATTGGGTGTTGTACATGTTGTAATACGCGTGAGAAGCGGAGGGGACACGAGGCGCGTGTTCTGGCGGCACGGACCCCGCATGAGCATGTGAAACCTAGGTGCAGGCAGGGGCATGCTATTTTTTTGCGAGTGCGGACGTCCGGACACGGGCCTCAGGCCGGACTTCCGGGCGCTAGTCATTCCGTTTAATTTGCCGTTAAAACCTCTGAAACCCCTGCCTCACTCCTACACAGTGACATTGCAGCCTATGTGAGACCACGATCGTAGCAAAAGCTTAACCCTAGCATTAGATATGCACCCATGTGGAATCGAACCGAGGACCTAAGGAGACTACTCAAACCGCCTAACCAACTCAGCTAGAAACCCAAGAGATAATCACTACAAATAAAAAAACTTCAGTGAAAGTACAAGAATATACATTCCAAACAAAAACTATTTCTATAGATCGAGAAATAAAAGAGTACCAACCAAACAATCTATGGATTTAGTGACATAATAACAAGAAACGTCTATATATCTTCTATTCAGAAACCAAACAGATTAGATAAAAATCTATATATTTAGCAGGAAAAACAGAATCAGTTTGTCTGAAAAGTGTTCGATGACAAATTCCATCCAAACAGGACATTAGGGCACGTTTCATAGGGATCTCACAACTACAAACGATTTTTTTTGGATACGGCACATTTTTTAAGAAAATGGATACATTAGAATATCACCTAGAAATCCAATCAGAGGGCCTATCTAACAGACTACCTTTGGAAATCAATAATTCAAGGTCGATTAATAACATTAGTGTGGCCTATAAATCAATTTCCAAAAGCGGTCGATGTTACCGATCGTCCCTAAAAATCACCTCTACATTAAAAGAGCCTATCTTGTTTCTCCTCTAGAAGGAATTGTGGCTCGAGTACCGATCGTCCCTAAAAATCACCTCTACATTAAAAGAGCCTATCTTGTTTCTCCTCTAGAAGGAATTGTAGCCCGAGTAGGAAAAAGAAGCTTTTAAAGGGCAACCCTAAAGTTATTGCAAATCTAAATAGAAAAAGTTTTGCTCTTAACTTGGAGGAGATGGTTCTAGACGGTAAGAATATGCGAGTCTAATGTTTTTTTAGTGTTATATTATCGACTTAATTAGGTTTTTGTTTGCATCTTACTCACTCTATAGATCTGTATATAGTGGTATGCCTATTAAACATGGAATTAGCTCACATCTTTGGAGGGCCATGAGTAATCTGGGTAGGGGCAAAAGATTCTACTATTGTTTGGCCCCAATTCAATGATTTTTAGGGTCCCCATGAATAGGGATCATGCCTTGGATCTATATCTAGATATAAACATGGAATGAGAAATAGTTAAAATCATTGTCTTTTAGTTGTGGAATGAATATGAATTGTTGCCACAATATTATTTTCTTGCAAATTGTATGCCTATAAGTTCTAAATTAGTTAATGTTTTGTTAACTACATTCTTGGTTTAATTAGGGTTTGTTTGTATCTGACTACAAACATAATTGTTCTTTTTAATGTTTTGGATATTTAGGCGTCATGTTTATTAGAAGAAATTTGAGATGTGCATTATGATGAATATCTCATCGCACTTGGTAAAGCTAGAGTAGTTTATGGACCCAATTATTACGTCATATTATATGGCAAATATTAAGCATGTATGGACTTCAGTATGTCACAATAAATGCAATGTGAAAATGATTATGGAAAAACATGTCCTATGAGACTTTGTGTTTGTCTGAAGTTACAAGTCAAATTGTCTCCATCGTCTCTCTCTATTTCAACAAATTGATCGCTAGTTTCCAACTCGATTTGTCATTTTGGAGAAATAGTACATTTTGTGAAGCTAGAGAATGAATGTGACTTCCAAACAGCAAGGACAAACCCGGTTCTTAGCAAACTGGTTGGTGATACGAATTACGAACAAATTAAAGGGGTAATCCTCACATTGCTCTCAAATTTTTAATTGAA